>NC_053035.3:99655684-99958714 GCF_002575655.3 Aegilops tauschii subsp. strangulata | reverse complement strand
ATCACCACCACGACCACGACCACCTGGTCTAACCATCCTGCTAATATATAACAGGGGTAGTTCAGCATTGAGAAAATTTGCAATGACAAGAATCATTCATGATGAAACATGCATAATGAAAGGAGCACGATAGCTACTACATAGTAGTCGGCATAGCTTACAAAAGGGGTCATGCATAGAGTTCAGTACATAGAGTTCAGTACATAGACTAAAACAACATAGGCGGCACACAGGCTCGCGGCGACTGCAACTAATACTACAAGCAAGCCTACATCAGTCCCAAGAGGTACTGTGGAGGTAATCGTAGCCCGACAGCTGGTAGTGAGGCAACTGATAGCCCTCGACGTCAACAGACTGGGGGCCGCGGATACTCAGGTGTAGAGCCCGACGCTCAGGTGGCAGAAGAGGGCCAAGTGCGGGAGAGTAGCCTCCCACCTCTGGCCAACCGACACCGTGGGGCATCACGGTCCTGGCTGGGTAGATCGCAGTACGCGGTACCTGTCCAGATCGGACAAAGGGGTGCAGCAGCGTCAGAGCACGGTAAAGGTGCGGACGGGTGGTGTACATCTCGTGGCGAAGAGCCCGGTTAGCTCGATCCAGCCCATCAGCATGCAGAACCAGGTGCTGATGGTAGAAGGCTCTCGGGTGACAGTGGAGTAGGCAGCAGTATAGTATCCCTCCGTACCAACATCGGATGTGATAGCAATGTGCCTGAAAGGGGAGGTGTCCATCTCCCGATACTCTCCACGAAGACGTGTCAGAGCAGCATAGGCAGCATCGTGGACAGCCATATCGATGGTCACACCAACACCATGTGCGGTGTGCAGCACAGTAGTGGAGTCATACTCCCGCGAGTAGAGGTGGACGATGGCACGGTACTGCTCCTGGTTAAAGTCCTGGTACTCCTCGTAGACGGTGTACTCAGGGTGCCAGCGATAACCCAGATAGGACATCATCTCAGCTAGCACCGCAGGTGATCCCGAGGCACCAATGGTCGTCGTGTGACGAACGACCTGCCTCGTGGGTTCCATCTGAAAGCAAAGACGTTTCAAAGGAGTCAAATGACAGTGTGTGAATTGTTCAATATACTATTCTAGGAAACAACTATGGCTTATCCAACTTTGGGGTGAATGCGGTCACGGGATCCTAGTGTTAAAGTTAGTAAATTCGTTTAACCCGAGTAGAAGAGAGTTCAGAGTCCCAGAGTAAAGGTCGAGGAGTAAAAGATCCTAGTACCACCCAATGGCGACGTGGGCCCATAACCCACAGGTCCCAGGATCGAAACCTGGCTCTGATACCAACTTGTGACGCCCCCGATTTGACCGTACACTAATCATGCACGCAAATGTGTACGACCAAGATCAGGGACTCACGGGAAGATATCACAACACAACTCTAAAACATAAATAAGTCATACAAGCATCATAATACAAGCCAGGGGCCTCGAGGGCTCGAATACAAGTGCTCGATCACAGACGAGTCAGCGGAAGCAACAATATCTGAGTACAGACATAAGTTAAACAAGTTTGCCTTAAGAAGGCTAGCACAAACTGGGATACAGATCGAACGAGGCGCAGGCCTCCTGCCTGGGATCCTCCTAACTACTCCTGGTCGTCGTCAGCGGCCTGCACGTAGTAGTAGGCACCTCCAGTGTCGTAGGTGTCGTCGTCGACGGTGGCGTCTGGCTCCTGGACTCCAGCATCTGGTTGTGACAACCAGATAGAAAAGAAAAGGGGGAAAAGAGGGAGAGAAGCAACCGTGAGTACTCATCCAAAGTACTCGCAAGCAAGGAGCTATACTACATATGCATGGGTATATGTGTAAAGGGGCATATCAGTGGACTGAACTGCAGAATGCCAGAATAAAAGGGGGATAGCTAGTCCTATCGAAGACTACGCTTCTGGCAACCTCCATCTTGCAGCATGTAGAAGAGAGTAGATTGAAGTCCTCCAAGTAGCATCGCATAGCATAATCCTACCCGGCGATCCCCTCCTCGTCGCCCTGTTAGAGAGCGATCACCGGGTTGTATCTGGCACTTGGAAGGGTGTATTTTATTCAGTATCCAGTTCTAGTTGTCATAAGGTCAAGGTACAACTCCGGGTCGTCCTTTTACCGAGGGACACGGCTATTCGAATAGATAAACTTCCCTGCAGGGGTGCACCACATAACCCAACACGCTCGATCCCATTTGGCCGGACACACTTTCCTGGGTCATGCCCGGCCTCGTAAGATCAACGCGTCGCAGCCCCACCTAAGCACAACAGAGAGGTCAGCACGCCGGTCTAACCCTATGCGCGCAGGGGTCTGGGCCCATCGCCCTATGCACACCTGCACGTTGCGTACACGGCCGGAAGCAGACCTAGCCTAGTGGCGTTCCAGTCCAATCCGGCGCGCGCCACTCAGTCGCTGACGTCAAGAAGGCTTCGGCTGATACCACGACGCCGGGATACCCATAACTACTCCCGCGTAGATGGCTAGTGCGTATAGACCAAATGGCCAGACTCAGATCAAATACCAAGATCTCGTTAAGCGTGTTAAGTATCCGCGAACGCCGACCAGGGCCAGGCCCACCTCTCACCTAGGCGGTCTCAACCTGCCCTGTCGCTCCGCCACAAAGATCCACTTGCGGGTACTCCTACGAGCCGACCCGACTTTAGTCATCACATGTGTCATGTATGTAGTATATAAGTATATACCTGTGATCACCGCCCAGGTGATCACGGCCCGATAGTATAGCACAGCAGACGGACAAGAATGTAGGGCCACTGATGGAAATCTAGCATCCTATACTAAGCATGTAGGATTGCAGGTAAAGGTATCAACAGTAGTAGCAAGGATAGGCTATGCATCAGGATAGAATATCGAAAAGCAGTAACACGCTACACTACTCTAATGCAAGCAGTATAGAGAAGAATAGGCGATATCTGGTGATCAAGGGGGGGGGGCTTGCCTGGTTGCTCTGGCAAGTAGGAGGGGTCGTCGACTCCGTAGTCGAACTGGGCAGCAGCAGTGTCGGTCTCGTAGTCTACCGGAGAGAAGAGGGGGAAGAAACAGTAAATACAATGCAAACATAAGCATGACGATGCGTGACATGACAATGAGCGGTGCTAGGGGTGGCCTAACGCGACAGTAGGTGGTACCGGTGAAGGGGGGGAACATCCGGGAGGTATTCCCGATGTTTCGCGTTTTCGGACAGACGGACCGGAGGGGGAAAGTTGCTAGTTCGATAGGTTAGGGAGGTGTGGTGGACGAACGGACTGCGTATTTGGATTCGTCTCGTCGTTCTGAGCAACTTTCATATAGAAAACATTTTCATCCGAGTTACGGTTTAAAAGATATGAATTTTCAAAGTTTATTTGAATTTCTGGAATTATTTATATTAAGCAAAAATGAAATATGACGTCAGCATGAGGCAATGCTGACGTCAGCAGGTCAACAGGTCGGCTGACCAGTCAAACCAGACAGGTGGGTCCAGTGGGACCCACATGTCAGCCTCTGTTAGTCTAATACTTATTTAAACTAAACTAACAGTGTAATTAGAGGGGTGGGCCCCATATGTCAGTGAGTGATTAGTTAATCTAATTATTTTTATTTATAAAACATTTTCTTTTTCTTTGCGGCGGGGCCCGCATGTCAGTGACTGGGCCTGCCCAGTCAGCAGTCGACTGGGTCAACCCAGTCAACTGGGGCCCGTGGGGGCCACTGGCAGGGGCACTGGGGTGGCCCCAGGCCAGCCACGTCGGCGGCCGGCGCCGGAGCGGCTCCGGCGAGCCAAACGCGGCGGCGCGGCTCGGGAGGGGGTGCGGGTTTGCGCTACGGTGGGTTTGCGGGGGCGTGGCTGGGCGCGTTCGACGCGGCTCGGCGTCGCGCGTCCAACTGCGGTGGTCGGAGGGGCTGGAACGGCCGGGGGCGAGCGCTACGAGCTCGCCGGCGGCGAGGTGCTACGGGTGCCCGACGGAAACGCGGCTACGGCGGCCTATCGAGCACGGAGGGGCTGGGGGGCATCTATGGACGGTGGGGAGTGCAACGGGCTTGAGCCCGTGACCAAAAGGTCACCGGAGACCCGCCGGCGGCGAGCTCCGCGGCGCGGCGTTCGGGCGCGCGTGGGGGAGCAGCTAGGGAACGCGGGCGAGCTAACGGAGAGGGGGAGGAGAAGGAGAGGCTCACTGCGAGGCTGTAGGGGGACGGCAGCGTGCTCGGGGAGGCTCGAGGCGGCGAAACGGGGCGGCGATCGTCGGCGGCCGAAGGTTGAAGACGAGCTCGTTGCGGCCGGTGCAGTGGCTCCAAGCTCCAACGGAGAGGCGGAGGTGACGTAGTCGAGGGCGGCGACGGCGTACGACACGGCGAGGTGGCGATTAGGGCACGGTGGCCGCGAGTTCGACGGTGAACGGCGGCGAGCGCGCTCGGGCAGAGGGGAACGAAGGGGAGAGGGAGGTGGATCTGGCAGGGGGGAGGCGCAGAGGCCGAGGGACGAGCGGGGGCGAGTGGGAGAGACGCCCGAGGAGGCGGGGGAGCTGGCGCCCTTATCCTCCCCGTCGCCGGCGAGGGGGTGCGGCGGGGACGGCCACTGTTCGACCCCGGTCGGGGGAACAGGGAAGGGGGCGAGGGGGAGAGTGGGCTGGGCCGGGGGTCGGGGGGTGGCGGCCCAGTTTGGGCCGGGGGTTCGGTCCAGATGGGCCACGGGTCCAGTGGGGGGGGGAAGGGCTTCTCCTTTTCTTTTTCTGCTCTGTTTGTTCTGTTTTCTTTTTACTTGTTTATTTTCCTTGCTGTTTTATTTCATTTAGAAGTATTTAGGTGTTTTATAAAAATGTGTTTTCTCCACCATAATTACCAGTGTATTATTTAGCACCCATAGAACATTTTTGTTTAAATTTTTGAAAACTTTTATTTTCCACTTTTAAATTTAATTGAAGTTTGAACTAGGAGTTTGAAAAGGGTGTGATTCAAATGTGATCAAGCCCTGTTTAGCAACATGATTAGCTTAATCACATGGGGTTACTGTAGCATGATTCTCAAGGTGTTACAGAATTCCAATCACGGCTCTGCGTGTCAGTTGGTTCAGCCATTGGGGTTTTCGGTGCCTGCGAGCCAGCGGGGAAGTGGATTCGGGCGAGCGAGCGAAGAAGCTTCTCCTCGTGTGGCCGAGCAGTGAGCGGGGGGATATGGTACGTGCGAGCTACCAAGGAAGATAGCGCGGGTGGGCGAGCAGTGAGCGGGGGGAAATGGTGTGCGGCCGACGATGGGGAAGAGAGGAGGGAGAATAAGGGAGGAGGAAGAAGAGTGGAAGACGGGGAAGAAAGTGCATTAAATCTCAATTCTACTACTACTACTACTAGGATATACCGTCCTTCGAAGTGTAAATAGTTACACCGATGACATGTGGGTCTACCACAAGAGGGCCCATATGTCAGTTAATGGAGGACAGAAGCGTGCTCTACTGGCAAACATGATGGCAGTACTGGGTAAGGCTGCTTTAGTAACACCAACACGCTGGTTCAACTAAGTGTCCCATCTGCTGCAGTGTGTATTGTCACTTCACTGGGAAGACTAGTTGAATAGTTCTCTCTGACCGAGATGGGGAATAATGGATCGTGAAGACTTCCTTTCTACATTATCCCTATGCCTGTACGCTCATTTCACTCATTTTGCTCCGTACGTAGTCACTTGTTGAAATCTCTAGAAAGACAAATACTCCGTATTTGGGAACAGAGGGAGGATTTTACTCCGTATTTGGGAACAGAGGGAGGATTTTACTCCGTATATGGGAACAGAGGGAGTATCACCATATGGAGGGATCAGAGGAAGCTTGAAATATGAACATGTCAATGGGAGGGAGTAAGCCCCATGCATGCATGCAACATGCAACACTCACACGTACACATGGATGCACGCAACACTCACGCACCCATGTGGCACACAGCACACGACGCAACACACACGCTCACGCTCAAGTGCTCAACCTACTCCCTACGTCCGTGAAAGATTGTACATTTAGAGATTTACACATTGACCAGGGCATAATTAACGCCCAAAAGTGGCAGACTTATGTGTGCATGCGACCATTGAGAGAAGAAGATTAATGAAGGTCGTTGCATGCTGTAATTAAGGATAGACATGTAGCCTATACCTAGAGCACAAGTTGGTGCATTAGTCAATCAATATCGATTTAGATTAAAGGCTAAATGCATTGGAAGTGTAGATGTACTACACTCTTTGTTTTTTAGCTGATTTCTTTGCTCTGCCAACTGACAGGTGGGGCCCAGAAACCAGGTGACAATTTAACCAGTCAACAAAGTGCCACGTTGACTATGTGGCCGGTCAGTAGGGTGCAATACGCTGCTCTACGATGACCTAGTGATCGTATAATCACCGCAAAACTATATATAGTGACCGTAAAGAGCGTATTGTTACATACATTGACCGCCAGTGTATTTCTCTCGTTTCAAATTAAGCCATATTAACCGGAAAGGACGCATTATGGACTAGTACTAGTACTGCTTTGATGTGTCCCATCAACTCGCCGAACGAGGAGAAGCTTTCTTACTACGCCTCTCCCTCGCCCACGCGCGCGGTGGTTCGCAGGACGAGGAGAGGGTTTTGACTACAATGCCCTCTCCCTCTCCCTCTCCCTCGCGGTGGACGTGCATCAGTTCAATCGGTGTCAGATTGCGAGAAGCATAATGTGTAATGTAGTATCATCATTGTTGGACCTTCCGAAGAGGCGAAGAGCCAAGTGCAAGGTTCACACGAGTATGAACTGTTCAACCTCCCGAAGAGGCAAAGAGCCAATCGCAAGGTTTTATAGGAGTTGTTGTCCTAGTAGGAGCGTACTACAACTATAGCGAATGATGCTACTATATGGTGCCGCCACGTCACGTATATCCAAAGTTGTGCCACCTTTTTTCTCAAAGAGTGTGTTGGAGCCCGTGCAACAACCACACAAGTTGCACGTACACATAACACATTTACTAGTAATAATTTCTAAAGGACAAATGCCAGTATGCCACACAAGTTCATCTCCAACTCATGTGATAAATTTGTGCACGACTAGTCTACATATATTCACGGCGCTACCGTTCACAATTTACCGTACTCCACTTACACGTTATAGATGGGCTACATGTCCTCCTCCAGGTTCCAGTCCCATGTGTTCTTCATGGATGGCACGATCCATAGCGGTGGGCAACGGGAATCATTGTCGCTGCTTTCTAGTCCAGTTCCACACGATGGAGACTCATCCAAGCTGAAGCGGCATAAATCAAGGATAGCGTGTCCCAGCATGTCGTTCATCCGGCTGTGCGCACTGAAGACACAACCATGCTTCATGAACGGCAGGCCTTCCGTGTCGTGCATGGAAGGTGGCATCTGCTTCACAATGGGGTAGCTGTCCCCAATGAAAAGTGAGTACTCTGCAAGAGTGTTCCTCGGCATCCACGTAGCATCACGGGGGTCGAACTCGGCGCCGTTCATCTGGTACACGCGGCATCTCAGATCTGGACACATGTGACGTACATAGTCAAGGTGCATGCATAATAATGTTGTGCTCAAATATGGCGGTCAGTAATACTGTGCAGCAAACAGTACTACTCCGGTATAGAGGAAGTAAAATAACCGGCTTATTATATATAGCCACTCTTGGCTACATGGATGAGATAGTAAGACATGGAAAAACAAAAATGGTGGCAGCTAGTGGGTTCAAGTCTTCAAGGGCCTAGCTAGCTATACGCGTCCTCCAAGGTAAAAAGTACTCATACTAGTACAACAATGAAAGAGAAGGCGAGAGGGTTAAAAAAAATGGAATACCTGGGTAGATGGTGACGGTCCGATCGTGGTAGATTGTGTGACCATGTTGCACATCAGTGGTACCATGGGTAACGACTGCTAAGATAGTTGATCCCAATATGCCAAAGTCAGCTACAAGGTTCCAGGTTAGACCGAATCGCGGATGCAAATGCACATCCAGGATCAGCGATCTTATTTTGATCGTGGGATGACTGGTTCCTGCAAAATAATGGAGTACCGTTAGGGATGCAAATGATGGTTTGTGCATTCCGTTTGTAATCTCCCGTACCGTAGGATGGCAACCAGATGAAACAAGTCCCCTGGCTTGTCACCGCGAAGATGCGGCCTAGATGGCGCATGGTGTCTTCGAACGTGTAGGGGTACAAATTTGCCGCCGCCAATATGCGCCAGCCTTTGCCGTTACTGCCTCTTGCATTGATGGCAATCCTTATGTCGAACACCGCGATGAGATAGTAATCGTCGTAGCCGCGTCGCTTTGTCGGCGGGTCCGCAATTGCTATCTTCTTCAATCTCATGTAGGCATCATCATACGTATTCAAGCCCAGCCAGTCCGGAAGGCCGATCCCAATGGTGGAGAAGGGGTCTACCGGAACGGCCGCACTGTTGTGGATGTTGTGCAAAATGATGGTGGTATCCGGCCGGAGGTATGCAAGCCAATCTTGTTGGCACCGACCCAGACCTATATATAAGACGGTGGGCAGCGGAGAAATTACGGGATGGAAATGGAATAACTAAGTACTACATGATCAAACTCCATTACTGACCTGCTCATCGGACAAAATCCGACTACCTCTCAACATCGGCAACTCTAGCGGAGTCAACGTGCAACCATGGCCAGGGAGCGGTGGACTGTTCGAAGGATTGTCCCATAGAAGAACCCTCTCCTCAAGGACGCATGGAAGACCAACAAGCATGGCCTTTTTCCAAGCCATTTTAAGCACCATCTTGAAAAAGTTGGTGCAGGAAGCACCGAGTCTTGCGGCGGTGAGGACATCGGAGCGGCGTGCGATTTCTCCCAGAGGATCGTCGTCCAAGGTCTCCCAGCCCCGCCGAGGAGGAGAACCACCTGGCGAGTCCATGGGAGCAGCGACGAACTACCTTCTCTTCGGGGGGAGGGGAACTGGCGAGGAGGAGATAAGAGCGTAGTAACCGCAGGGCCTCGTCCCTTCCAACTGTAGATCGTTCCTTAGCGAAGGGGTGAGGCTATTATTTACTACTAGAACTAGCATTATGGGACGTTATGGGATTGCATTATACTGTAAATAATAGCACTAGTAAGAAATTTTTGGCACTAGCTAGTAGTTTTTGGCGTGGATTAAGAAATTTTGGGTATGTTTTTGCTATTTTTTGTACATGCCAACTAGTGTCAAAAAAGTCTTAAATTATGCGACGGAGGAGTACGTACTCGTACTATAGCAGTACTAGTACTACTTTCTCAACTAGTAGTGCGATGTATTATACTTCTAGTATAGTGCACCAGTTTTGAACTCTTGAATCTCAGGGCCAAGGAGCTACAGTTGGAAGTGGAGGGTACTATTGTTCTCTAGAACCATCGCTGTACTATCAATGCAGGGAAAGTACACCTACGTAGTGGCCTAGTGGGTACTCTCGGTGCTCTATTCAGCCGCTCCTCTCACGTAGCTGGCCTACTCAGCCGCTCCTCTCACGCACACACTAGCAGCCTGTTTATCAGCAACGGTTACTGCGGGGGCAGAACATTTGAGTTATTTGATACAGCGAGACTAGGCTTTTCGCTTCCATTTGTGGAGGTGTAATGGATCTCTTCGAACTTTGTTAGTAGTTCCTTCTTTATGAATGAGATGAAGCAAAGCTTTTGCCTCCGTTTCAAAAAAAACACGTCAAGAGGAATTTCTTTTATAGTAGAGCCGATAATGGAGTGAAGTCCATGCATGCAACGCCACAAGCTACAGAGTATTAGTAGAGCACTTTACGTACATAGCCATATTGCACAGTTCCCAATGCCCCACCAGGCTTTTCCGGCTCCTCGGGCTTAATTGGGAGGCGCTAGTTTAAATATGCTACTAGCTGATGAGGAAGCTGCAAGCGAGGTGCGGCTAGGGCGAGCACGCGAGCCACGAGATGCTGGGAAGGAAAACCCGTTCACGTGGCTAGGCTATCCAGTGCACCCAAATTGTGGTGCCACACGTTCGTTTGACTTCAAAACTCAAACTAGCCGTGTAAAATATTGGCTCGCAGCGAAGTTACTATTTAAAAAAGGCCGTCGTGTGTTCGGCCGGGATCGAACCCACAAAACAAGGTATACACTCCACGACCACTAGTAGTACCCGTTGGAGTACAACACAACCTAGAATCACCTTTTGTCGCTAGTAGTACATTGTTCCTTACAAGAAACCCCTAATAATGCAAGAAACCACTAATAATGCCAAGAAACTACTACCACTTGCATACGTGGCAGACTTAAGATAAGACTACCTTATCAACCATTGTACATGCTCTTACCAACCAGCCCTACCAAGAAACGACTACTCTACAAAGTGTCGTTATAGGCACGTTTCAACCCATGGCCCTGTTTGGATACATTTGTTGTCAATCTAACCCTGCCATCCAAACACCACTTTGGTTAGAGTTAGTTCAGGGTTAGAATCTAACCTCTGACTTAGAGTATCCAAACAGGGCCCATGTCGCCCATTAAGTCAACGCCTTCTATTCGACCGGGCATTATGACTTGTGGGACCTACATGTCAGTCTGCACAAAAATCCCCGAGTGACCTCCTACCTCCGGCCCGTCCACCTAGTCATCCTCGGCCATGGGACACAGCTACCGCCGCCGGCAGAAGGCAAGGTCAAAACCGCCGGCGATGCGGAGCCCATCTTGCGGCAGCCCGGATGCCAGCTCCGTCCGGCGCTCGCGGCCACTAGCTAGCCAAGGTAGCTCCGTCTAGCTGCTTGTCTGCAAGGTTTGCTAGCTAGATTGGCACGGCGACGCGGCGGCTTGCTCGCGCACGCCGCGCTAAGGCCAGCCATCTGGCTCGAGCGAAGGCCAGTGCGGCGGCTTGCTCGCTCGTGAGTCACGCTCGGGCCAGCCTGCCAACCCGTGCAGAGGCCAGCGCGGCGTCCGGCCCGTCCGACGGAGCGGCGACCAACTCGCTCATCACCGGCACCACCGACGAACACACATCGGTACTGTTTGAAGTAATGTTCAGGAAAAATAATGATTTGAGGGGGAATAACAGGATAGAAGGTTAGATGTGGGTCCCTCGTGTCAACGGTAAAACAAAATGTGTTGGTTTAAGCTGCCTCGTCAGCACGGACGTGTGGGCCAACCCTGTCATAAATGGGTTTAAACTAACCTAATCGGTAGGTAGTTGTTTTTGGCGTGGATTAAGAAATTTTGGGTATGTTTTTGCTATTTTTTGTACAATAGATTCTTCCCAGGGCTGGTTGAAAGTGATAGTTTTTTGTTAAATACTCTACATATTGTAACTAGGAGTGAAAGTTAAGCTTTGGAACCCAATAAGCAAGGCTAGTTACATAATGCATATGTGTACATGATTGAAAGTAAATATCAACCATGAGTGACTAATATCTTGATGGAAAACTCGAAACTATGGAATACTAGGGAAAAAATTGCATGGTTGGAAATACTAGCAATGTTCATGTGCGTTGCAACGAATCATAATTAGAATAATACTTATTCACAAACTTGATACAAAACACTCTAATTTTGATATACATATATCACTAGAGATATATTATGTTTCAATTAGAATATATTCCTTGGGTTGTTTTGGTGAGGTTAGGGAGGGATGTGGTTGGTTTTAAGATACTAATTATGGTTTTTCTGCAAATCGGTAGACAAGTGGGATGTTTGTGAGAAAAGGCAGCAACTTATCTCATAGTCGTTAGATGTAGATCTAATGGTCACAAACGACGGATGGCAGACACACCATCATTACCAACTTAGTCTTCTGTAGGAGTACTAGCAAGATCCGTGCATTGCACGGAACATCAAGATGCATTTTTTTATAAAAACACTCGTTGTGATTGACCCATGCGGGAGTAATCCCATGTGTAAAAACTAATGATATCTCGAGAAATAGGAGATAAGGTGAAGAGGAGTGGGGCGTGCTGGTGATTGGTGGTCGGACTGAGGGGAGGCATGGGGATTGACGACGCCGGTAGCGGCCACCAGGCCAGTTTGTTCCAGAGGCTTCCTTTCTTAATTTCTCAACAATGAGGTTGTTGGAGATAAGGATGAACGAGGGAAGGCCTTGCCTGCAAATGTGGAGAGGGGTGCGGGTATCTTTTAGTTTAATTTCCATCAGTTAGATATAGATCGGACGGTCTATATTGTAAGATGGCACGCGTACCATCATCACCAACTCGGTTTTGTATAAGAGAAGAAATATAAGTATGAGATACAAACGTATTATCGATACTTGTTTCCGTAAACTAGCATCTACATTCTATTCAACGCCTCAGCATGTGAGGCCTTAGCACAATGACTTCTCGGCTCTGTAAAACAAAGGTTTTCCCGTCGCCGATAAGGAGGGGGTGATGGCTTTTTGGCTTGCTCTAGTCCTAGTAGTCATACTAGGTGGTCTAAGCACGTGTAGATTTATTCTTTTTCACGTCTCGTGTTCACCGTACTGCCACGACTGTTGATGAATAGACGGTAAGTTATTCACGGGGAAACCCTTGTTGAGCGTGTTTGCGAGAGAGAGAGACAGTGTGCGTGTGTGATATGTCTAGAGACTGAGGCAATGATAACAGATTCTTTGTGTCTATGTGTGTGGAGGATAGAGAGAGACATGTACATGGGGCTTTGTGTTGTGTAACGTGGAGACACATATACATAATTAGAGAGTGAGTGTGCGAGATACACATGCGGACATGGGGAGCGGTGAGGATCCAGATTAATGGGTGTTTGTGCATGTCTGTGTGTGTTTGTGCGTGCGTTTGTGTGTGAGAGGGAGTGTGTGTATGTGGAGTAGACAGACCACTAATGATGTAAACCTAGTATAAGGGAAGGGGGAATGGTGTGACATGTGTAGTAGCGGGATAGCATGGGTGCGGGCGGGGGAGCAGACTATTTGGAAGATACATCGATTGTGTGTGGGAGAGGGGTGAGAGAGAGAGAGAGCTAGCGATGGAGAGAGAGAGAGAGAGAGAGAGAGGAAGAGAGGGGGATTTTGTGTCTATAAATAGTGTATAGATAGAGAGACAATGTTGATGTTGTTTGAAATTGGCCTATGTACGGAGACGCAAGGGAAGCAAGTCATCGTGTGTGTGATAGGGACGTCATGAGAGATCTAGAATAGATGGTGTAGAGAACAATGTGCGAGATCAAGAACGATGATACATTAGGGAGCTATGGAAAGAGTCACGACATATATGTATACAGGGAGGAGCTGGGGCAGGTCCGCATGTGGGAGAGATAGAAAGAGGAGAGTGGTGCGCAAGGAGACAAAGTGTGCTTGTTTTGCAGTGGGGTGGTGTGTGAGGTGAGTGTGCGAGAACCACATAACTAGGGAGATAGACGTTTGGGGGCGACGTTTTGTGTGTATGGGAAAGATACACTCTACATAGTGCATGTGCTTGGGGAAGAGAGATGCCGGGAGACCTAGCTAGAGAGTGGGGGAAGAGATGTGTGCATGCCCAAGAGACAAAGTGATAGAGACCTATATTGGGGTCCGGACTTTAGAAGAGAGAGGGGTGTTAATGTGCTCGTGTGTTGGTGTTTGGGGGAGAGAATGACTTCTCTGTGTGTGTGTGGGGGGGGGGGGCGACGAGGGGTGGGGGGAGGGTTGGCTTCAGATAGAGTGAGGTGTCTATATTTGAGGGACTTTAGCGTAATTGAGATATACATGGTCAATAGTGTGTGCACTCAAGGTTGATCAATTTGTTTCACAGTTTGGACTATGAGATAACGATACTTTTGAACATGTGTGATATACTTTGATGTACCAGAATTAGAAACCCAAGATTGGAATTTTGGAATTCGACTCCATCATTAGCTTTTGTAATTCATTTAAACGGAGGTACATTTTAAGCCGGGACTTCGTGATTTCAAATTCATATAGCAAACCTAGAGATATACACATACGGGCATGTTCAAACTTTATAATCATCCACTTTATTCATACACATACACATTTTTGCTTTTGTCATCATATTTAGGATAAAAACATTTGGAATTTCATTTGAATTGTACCATATGATGGTATTTGCTTGTAGTAGCTCAATGGACAATCTAAGTTTCGAGTTGGAGACATTGATTTTCAAAACTTGCACTTTTTTTTGCGTGCAAAACAAACAAATTCTCGGCCATGATATCTGATACATCTCCAACGTATCTATAATTTTTGATTGTTCCATGCTATTATATTATCTCTTTTGGATGTTTAATGGGCTTTACTAAGCACTTTTATATTATTTTTGGGACTAACCTATTAACCCACAGCCCAGTGTCAGTTTCTGTTTTTTTCCTTGTTTCAGTGTTTCGCAGAAAAGGAATATCAAACGGAGTCCAAACGGAATGAAACCTTCGGGAGCGTGATTTTTGGAACGAACGTGATCTAGGAGACTTGGAGTTGAAGTCAGGGAAGCTTCAAGGTGGCCACGAGGCAGGGAGGCGCGCCTGCCCCCTAGGCGCGCTCCACACCCTCGTGGGCCCCTCGTGGCTCCCCTGACCGACTTCTTTCGCCTATATATATATCCATATACCCTAAAACCATCGAAGAGCAGAATAGATCGGGAGTTCCGCTGCCGCAAGCCTCTGTAGCCACCAAAAACTAATCGGGACCCTGTTTCGGCACCCTGCCGGAGCGGGGATCCCTCACCGGTGGCCATCTTCATCATCCCGGCGCTCTCCATGACGAGGAGGGAGTAGTTCACCCTTGGGACTGAGGGTATGTACCAGTCGCTATGTGTTTGATCTCTCTCTCTCTCTCGTGTTCTTGAGGTGGTACGATCTTGATGTATCGCGAGCTTTGCTATTATAGTTGGATCTTATGATGTTTCTCCCCCTCTACTCTCTTGTAATGGATTGAGTTTTCCCTTTGAAGTTATCTTATCGGATTGAGTCTTTAAGGATTTGAGAACACTTGATGTATGTCTTGTCGTGCTTATCTGTGGTGACAATGGGATATCACGTGATCCACTTGATGTATGTTTTGGTGATCAACTTGCGGGTTCCGCCCATGAACCTATGCATAGGGGTTGGCACACGTTTTCGTCTTGACTCCCCGGAAGAAACTTTGGGGCACTCTTTGAAGTACTTTGTGTTGGTTTGAATAGACGAATCTGAGATTGTGTGATGCATATCGTATAATCATACCCACGGATACTTGAGGTGACATTGGAGTATCTAGGTGACATTAGGGTTTTGGTTGATTTGTGTCTTAAGGTGTTATTCTAGTACGAACTCTATGATAGATCGAACGGAAAGAATAGCTTCGTGTTATTTTACTACGGACTCTTGAACAGATCGATCCGCGAGAATAACTTTGAGGTGGTTTCGTACCCTACAATAATCTCTTCATTTGTTCTCCGCTATTAGTGACTTTGGAGTGACTCTTTGTTGCATGTTGAGGGATAGTTATATGATCTAATTATGTTATTATTGTTGAGAGAACTTGCACTAGTGAAAGTATGAACCCTAGGCCTTGTTTCCTAGCATTGCAATACCGTTTGTGCTCACTTTTATCATTAGTTACCTTGTTGTTCTTATATTTTCAGATTACAAAAACCTATATCTACCATCCATATTGCACTTGTATCACCATCTCTTCGCCGAACTAGTGCACCTATACAATTTACCATTGTATTGGGTGTGTTGGGGATACAAGAGACTCTTTGTTATTTGGTTGCAGGGTTGCTTGAGAGAGACCATCTTCATCCTACGCCTCCCACGGATTGATAAACCTTAGGTCATCCACTTGAGGGAAATTTGCTACTTTCCTACAAACCTCTGCACTTGGAGTCCCTACAACGTCTACAAGAAGAAGGTTGTGTAGTAGACATCAAGCTCTTTTCTGGCGCCGTTGCCGGGGAGGTGAGTGCTTGAAGGTATATCTTTAGATCTTGCAATCGATTCTTCTAGTTTCTTGTTTTATTACTAGTTTAGTTTATAAAAAAACTACAAAAAATGGAATTGAGTTTGCCTCATACGCTTCATCTTTTTAATATCTTTCGTGAGAATGATGGAAAGGAAAATTGTGCTCAAGTACTAGAATAAGAATTAGATAGAATGCTTGGCATAAAATATGTGAATGATGAGCATGATTGCAATGTTGTTAGTATGAATTCTTTGAATACCCATGATGCTAATGATATGCAAAGCCACAAGCTTGGGGAAGCTATGTTTGATGAAGATGATATTTTTTGTCCCCCAAGTTTTGATGAGCAAATTTATTATGATGAAAGCATGCCTCCTATCTATGATGATTATTGTGATGACACGTATGCCATAAAGAATAAAGATAACCATGAAACTTGTCATCATGATTTTAATTTTCAATTGGATTATGCTTCACCTGATAGTTATTTTGTTGAGTTTGCTCCCACTACTGTTGATGAGAATAAATTTGCTTATGGGGAGAATAATAAAATTTCTATTGTTGTAGATCATGAAAAGAATGCTTTATGTGCTGGTTATATGGTTGAATTCATTCATGATGCTACTGAAAATTATTATGAGGGAGGAATATATGCTTGTAGGAATTGCAATAATATCAAGTTTCCTCTCTATGTGCTTAAAGTTTTAAAGTTATGCTTGTTTTGCCTTCCTATGCTAGTTGATTATTGTTCCCATAAGTTGTTTGCTCACAAAATCCCTATGCATAGGAAGTGGGTTAGACTTAAATGTGCTAGTCATATTCTTCATGATGCTCTCTTTATGTTTCAATTCTTATATTTTATGTGAGCATCATTGAAATCATCATGCCTAGCTAGGGGCGTTAAACGTTAGCGCTTGTTGGGAGGCAACCCAAATTCATCTAGCTTCTTTTTAGATGTGTTTTTATGTTTTAATTAGTGTTTGTGCCAAGTTAAACCTATAGGATCTTCTTGGATGATAGTTATTTGATCTTGCTGAAAATTCCAGGACTTTCTGTTCATGAAAACAATTGTTTAAAATCACCATAACATGATAAAATACTGATTCCAATTGCAGAAGATCAATAATCAAATTATCTAGGTTGTCCTATTTTGGCAGATTTTTCTGAGTTCTAGAAGTTTGCGTTTGATACAGATTACTACGGACTGTTCTGTTTTTGACAGATTCTGTTTTTCGTGTGTTGTTTGCTTATTTTGACAAATCTATGAGTAGTATCGGAGGGTATGAACCATAGATAAGTTGGAATACAGTAGATTTAAAACCAATACAAATAAAGAATGAGTGCATTACAGTACCTTGAAGTGGTGTTTTGTTTTCTTCCGCTAACGGAGCTCACGAGATCTTCTGTTAAGTTTTGTGTTGTGAAGTTTTCAAGTTTTGGGTAAAGATCCGATGGACTATGGAATAAGGAGTGGCAAGAGCCTAAGCTTGGGGATGCCCAAGGCACCGCAAGGTAATATTCAAGGACAACCAAGAGCCTCAGCTTGGGGATGCCCCGGATGGCATCCCCTCTTTCGTCTTTGTTCATCGGTAACTTTACTTGGAGCTATATTTTTATTCACCACATGATATGTGTTTTGCTTGGAGCGTCATTTTATTTTCTTTTGTTTTGCTTGCTGTTTGAATAAAATACCAAGATCTGAAATTCTTAAATGTTAGAGAGTCTTCACATAGTTGCATAATTATTTCGGCTACTCATTGATCTTCACTTATATCTTTCGGAGTAGTTTGTCGGTTGCTCTAGTGCTTCACTTATATCTTTTAGAGCACGGCGGTGGTTTTATTTTGAAGAAATAGATGAACTCTCATGCTTCACTTATATTATTTTGAGAGTCCTAAACATCATGGTAATTTGCTTTGGTTATGAATTTAGTCCTAATATGATGGGCATCCAAGAGGGATATATTAAAAACTTCCATATAAAGTTCATTGAATACTATGAGAAGTTTGATTCTTTATGATTGTTTTGAGATATGAAGATGGTGATATTAGAGTCATGCTAGTTGAGTACTTGTGAATTTGAGAAATACTTGCATTAAAGTTTGTGATTCCCGTAGCATGCACGTATGGTGAACCGTTATGTGATGAAGTCGGAGCATGATTTATTTATTGATTGTCTTCCTTATGAGTGGTGGTCGGGGACGAGCGATGGTCTTTTCCTACCAATCTATCCCCCTAGGAGCATGCACTTAGTACTTCGTTTTGATAACTAATAGATTTTTGCAATAAGTATATGAGTTCTTTATGACTAATGTTGAGTTCATGGATTATACACACTCTCATCCTTCCACCATTGCTAGCCTCTCTAATACCGCACACCTTTCGCCAGTATCATACACCCACCATATACCTTCCTCAAAACAGCCACCATACCTACCTATCATGGCATTTCCATAGCCATTCCAAGATATATTGCCATGCAACTTACCACCGTTCCATTTATTATGACACGCTTCATCATTGTCATATTGCTTTGCATGATCATGTAGTTGACATCGTATTTGTGGTAAAGCCACCGTTCATAATTCTTTCATATATGCCACTCTTGATTCATTGCATATCCTGGTACTCCGCCAGTGGCATTCACATAGAGTCATATTTTTGTTCTAAGTATCGAGTTGTAATTCATGAGTTGTAAGTAAATAAAAGTGTGATGATCATCATTATTAGAGCATCGTCCAAGTGAGGAAAGGATGATGGAGACTATGATTTCCCCACAAGTCGGGATGAGACTCCGGAATAAAAAAAAGAGGCCATAAAAAAAGAGAAAAGGCCCAAACAAAAATTAGAAAATGCAAGAAAAAGAGAGAAGGGACAATGCTACTATCCTTTTACCACACTTGTGCTTCAAAGTAGCACCATAATCTTCATGATAGAGAGTCTCCTATGTTGTCACTTTCATATACTAGTGGGAATTTTTCATTATAGAAGCTTGTATATTCCAATGATGGGCTTCCTCAAAATGCCCTAGGTCTTCGTGAGCAAGCGAGTTGGATGCACACCCACTTAGTTTCTTTTGTTGAGCTTTCATACCCTTATAGCTCTAGTGCATCCGTTGCATGGCAATCCCTACTCACTCACATTGATATCTATTGATGGGCATCTCCATAGCCCGTTGATACACCTAGTTGATGTGAGACTATCTTCTCCTTTTTTGTCTTCTCCACAACCACCATTCTATTCCACCTATAGTGCTATGTCCATGGCTCATGCTCATGTATTGTGTGAAGATTGAAAAAGTTTGAGAACATCAAAAGTATGAAACAATTGCTTGGCTTGTCATCGGGGTTGTGCATGATTTAAATATTTTGTGTGGTGAAGATAGAGCATAGCCAGACTATATGATTTTGTCGGGATAACTTTCTTTGGCCATGTTATTTTGAGAAGACATGATTGCTTTGTTAGTATGATTGAAGTATTATTGTTTTCATGTCAATATTAAACTTTTGTTTTGAATCTTATGGATCTGAATATTCTTGCCACAATAAAGAAGATTACATGGATAAATATGTTAGGTAGCATTCCACTTCAAAAATTCTGTTTTTATCATTTACCAACTCGAGGACGAGCAGGAATTAAGCTGGGATGCTGATACGTCTCCAACGTATCTATAATTTTTGATTGTTCCATGCTATTATATTATCTCTTTTGGATGTTTAATGGGCTTTACTAAGCACTTTTATATTATTTTTGGGACTAACCTATTAACCCAGAGCCCAGTGCCAGTTTCTGTTTTCTCCCTTATTTCAGTGTTTCGCAGAAAAGGAATATCAAGCGGAGTCCAAACGGAATGAAACCTTCGGGAGCGTGATTTTTGGAACGAACGTGATCCAGGAGACTTGGAGTTGAAGTCAGGGAAGCTTCGAGGTGGCCACGAGGCAGGGAGGCGCGCCTGCCCCCTGGGCACGCCCCCACCCTCGTGGGCCCCTCGTGGCTCCCCTGACCGACTTATTTCGCCTATATATATCCATATAGCCTAAAACCATCGAAGAGCAGAATAGATCGGGAGTTCCGCCGCCGTAAGCCTCTGTAGCCACCAAAAACCAATCGGGACCCTGTTCCGGCACCCTGCCGGAGGGGGGATCCCTCACCGGTGGCCATCTTCATCATCCCGGCGCTCTCCATGACGAGGAGGGAGTAGTTCACCCTCGGGGCTGAGGGTATGTACCAGTAGCTATGTGTTTGATCTCTTTCTCTCGTGTTCTTGAGGTGGTACGATCTTGATGTATCGCGAGATTTGCTATTATAGTTGGATCTTATGATGTTTCTCCCCCTCTACTCTCTTGTAATGGATTGAGTTTTCCCTTCGAAGTTATCTTATCGGATTGAGTCTTTAAGGATTTGAGAACACTTGATGTATGTCTTGCCGTGCTTATCTGTGGTGACAATGGGATATCACGTGATCCACTTAATGTATGTTTTGGTGATCAACTTGCGGGTTCCGCCCATGAACCTATGCATAGGGGTTGGCACACGTTTTCGTCCTGACTCTCCGGTAGAAACTTTGAGGCACTATTTGAAGTACTTTGTGTTGGTTTGAATAGATGAATCTGACATTGTGTGATGCATATCATATAATCATACCCACGGATACTTGAGGTGACATTGGAGTATCTAGGTGACATTAGGGATTTGGTTGATTTGTGTCTTAAGGTGTTATTCTAGTACGAACTCTATGATAGATCGAACGGAAAGAATAGCTTCGTGTTATTTTACTACGGACTCTTGAATAGATCGATCCGAAAGAATAACTTTGAGGTGGTTTCGTACCCTACAATAATCTCTTCGTTTGTTCTCCTCTATTAGTGACTTTGGAGTGACTCTTTGTTGCATGTTGAGGGATAGTTATATGATCTAATTATGTTATTATTGTTGAGAGAACTTGCACTAGTGAAAGTATGAACCCTAGGCCTTGTTTCCTAGCATTGCAATACCGTTTGAGCTCACTTTTATCATTAGTTACCTTGCTGTTTTTATATTTTCAGATTACAAAAACCTATATCTACCATCCATATTGCACTTGTATCACCATCTCTTCACCGAACTAGTGCACCTATACAATTTACCATTGTATTGGGTGCATTGGGGACACAAGAGACTCTTTGTTATTTGGTTGTAGGGTTGCTTGAGAGAGACCATCTTCATCCTACGCCTCCCACGGATTGATAAACCTTAGGTCATCCACTTGGGGGAAATTTGCTACTGTCCTACAAACCTCTGCACTTGGAGGCCCAACAACGTCTACAAGAAGAAGGTTGTGTAGTAGACATCAATATCATAGTCGGCCGTACAAGAGCAGAATATAATTTCAGGCGCCAAAAGCTTTCAAACTTCCCGCTCACATCGAAATATCTCGCTCCCGAAAGTTTAGCCCTGCGATATTCCTGTTTTACCCCTGCCACATGAATGGAAAAGGGCTGCTTTGGTAACTCCATTGTTCCTCTCTTTGCCCCCAACATTCTTCTCCAGGGCCCCTCCCCTTCCCCTCCCCGACCCGCCAACCACGGCAAGCCGCCGAATCTAGTCCTCCGCCGCAGCGGTGGACCTCACACCACGACGGATCTACCTTCCGCACCTTGGAACCCCCAACTGCCAACTCACCACTTCACCGGAGCCGCTTCAGCGACTGGCTTGTACACCGCTCCAGATCTCCTTGACCGCCATCATGGTCCACCGCACCGGATCTGCTTAACCGGCGCCCTCGTCCACCACAGTGTAGGCCCTTCACTGACTCCCTCGTCCGTCCCTTCGCTGGCCCTTCATACAAGCCCTCGTCCGCGGCAACAGATCCGCCTCACCGAAAGCACTGTACAACGCGCCCGCCGAAGCCTTCGTCCACTGCACCGGACCCGC
Organism: Aegilops tauschii subsp. strangulata; assembly: GCF_002575655.3. Classification (NCBI taxonomy): domain Eukaryota; kingdom Viridiplantae; phylum Streptophyta; class Magnoliopsida; order Poales; family Poaceae; genus Aegilops; species Aegilops tauschii. Next base: position 99,936,957 of record NC_053035.3, on the reverse strand, counting down.
TCCACGGACGCAGTATTCAACTCCACCGGCCCTGCTTTACCGACGCCGCAGCCTCATCAGGTTATTTCGATCTGTACTCCTTCGGTTTTTCTCTTTATCGTGAAACTGTTCACTTACCACAGATGAGCTTTCTTGTATGTCGACAGGCGCCGCAACCGTAGCACCGGAGCCGCTTCAGCGACGGCGACAGCCGGCCCAAACTCAACCACAAGACGAGCACCATCGACGATCCTTACTATCAAGTATGCCAACGATACCCATACACCGCCGAGAATCAGGTACTATTATCCAACGGCCAGCGCCTACGTTCACTTTCTTAGCATAAGCACCGCACCTTTGAATTTTTTCAGGGCATCATTCAGTTTTTATGAGACGCATTATTATTCTTGCACCTGTAGGGCAATACTTCTGGCAGTGAACATGTTACATGTGCTAAATTACATACCAGTGCACATATAGTTAATATGCTTTAGTTTTGTCCTAAGTATTACTGTACTTCCTAGATATCACTGCCTACTATTTTACTTCTTGCATGCTATATTTATGATAATGGTGTTGTTCTGATGCCACCTGTTGGTTCCATCAGACTGCTTCATGTTCTCTATGCTTAATTACACATCAGCAAACTAGCATGTGGTTCCGCTGGTTTTTGTTTGTTTTACCCTACATTTTCTGATGCTAGCTATTACATCACTGCTACGAGCCTCTGTTCATTACTTTTTTGTGTGTTCTTGATCTTCCCAAGTTGCATGACTAATTTGATGCTTCTATTAATTATGGAGCTGCCAACCCCATCAAGCAAAATATTTGTTCTTTTGGGGCTGGCACCTCGAACAAGCATAAAAATAAAGGGAAGCAGATATATTGTCGTGTATGCACACACCCTTCTTTCATTAGTTTAGATGAACCATTGATGATCAATTCGAACCAGTGCATGCGATTAACATTAATTTTACCTAAATAGAGGGTGCAGAATAAACTACAACAAGTAGATTTGCAACCATGGGATGTTGACGATATCTTCAAAGAACATTGCAACAGCAGCGAGGCTTCACAACAACATATGGTAAGCCAGTGTGTTTTAGTACATGTGAAATGTAATGCGTGTGGGTTGCTTTCTTGGCTTGTGCCCTCAACCTGTAATCCTACAGAATAACAAATAGTTCAGTTTCTGCTTTGCTGTATTGCTTGATTCGAATGCTTGTTTGTTACTTGTTACGCTATACCTGAGTTGGCCAATATGTCAGCAGTGCCTGCTGTACTATCGTAAAGAAATGCATGCCTAGTTCATTTGAGTCCTTAACTTTTCCTCTGAACTTCATCACAAGACTGTCTTCGTAGTTTATATGAGGCCACACTGTTAAGTGCTTTCTCAGATTATTTCAACTACTTAGATGCCTTGGCAACTTAAATATAGCGGTGGTACACCCCCTTTCAACTAGGGATGTCAACTAGGTCCCGTTTAATCCCGATTAAAGTTCACTAGTGGTATGATAGTTCAAAAGAGTTTTTATTTTTTGAGGAAAATGAACCAGGGAGCTAGCAAAAACTAACTAGATGGGACTGGCGGATGTCGTTTATTTGCCACTTACATCCCTAGTTTCATCTTACCATTTTAATTTCTTTTCGGCTGATGCTGCTTCGAACCATTTAAATATAGCTTGCCATGCTCGGCAATAATTCGTATGTCGTTTACCATGTAAGCTTACTGCCTGGATCATGCGATAACTATCTCTTACTTATGTCCAGCGGAAACCTTTCAGGATGCCGTTCACACTAGGACACAATGTACAATCCCAAAATCTATTTGTGGAAGCAGTGCGCCATCCATGTTACTAGATGGTAGCAGTTCAGAGGCAACACCGCCGGAGAGCTGTCTGAGCACATATATTATAGTTCTTGAGGCTCTACTAGAGGCAGAAAGAGATGTTGTGGCTGCCATAAATGAGGTAATCTCGATCTTGAAGCTGGAAATTATGCAATTAGTTGCACGCATTATGCAAGCAACCCAATAATTGGAGGAAGTAAGAATGTTGCATTTGAAGACGGAGGAGGTCCTGCTGCTTCTGCTATCTGAAGCCCAGGGTAATCCCAGTTCTTCTTTAGATAGCAGTTGAAATTGTCATTAGATTATTGTACTTGCATGTTGTGTCATGTCTCTGAATGGATTATGTTCTAAGACCCCCTATGTTGTCCATGTGTTGTAATGATCCGAATTTTTTAGGCGAGGTAATCCTCAGTACTTGTATGATTGACATAAGGTGAACTGTTTTTCGTGTGAGCATATTGTATTGGATGAAATAACTGTTTGACTCAAAGTGTATCCAACCTACTGAATTCGAAGATCACGACGTTTCTAAATCATAATCATATATAAAGGTAGAATAAATCTTTGTTGTGGTTTTGAAGAAATAAATAACAGAACATAGAATTATCTATGGATATTCGTAATCGAATAAAAATTGAATTTGGATTTAGTTGCCAGGGCCCAGGGCAAACGTGAATGCTAATTCTCCCAAGTTTTGAACGAAGCGGCTAAACACCCACTATCGTTTGTGGGCTGCCCGAAGCAAGTGTTTGCGAGATGGAAATTACTGTCTACCCCTGACACTTGACATCCTTATCGACCGGATTTACACTGGTGTCGATAGGGGTAGACTAGTAACTTCAGTCAGAAGTGACATGACGGCCTCTGAGCCCATTCAGACATGGTGGGCGCCAAACGTGGGCGGCAAAACACATTTGATTCAAGCTCATCCGAAAGACATGTGTCTGTCCCTCCATTTCCCCATTCATCCACGGTGGGCGGCAAAACAAACTCTCCTCGTCCGAAATCGATGTAGGCTAATATTTTAAATAGGGGCAGATGTGTAACTTCCCTCAGACGTGACACAACCGCCCTACCTGTCAGCCCCGTTCATACACCGTGGGCGCCAACTGTGGGCGGAAAAACACCCTCTCCTCACTCGAAATCGTTACCAACAAATATTTGGGAGATGCGAGATTACCATCCTATCCCCAACCGACGTGATGTATGAAATTTTAAACGGGGGATAAGTTCGTAACTTTCCCACATTTCAGACAAGCGCGTCCCAAAGTTTGAGATCCCCTCCCCCTCCATTTCCCCATTCATACACCATCGGCGCCACGACAACCTCCCCACTGCGGCCAGCCTCCTCCGTCCGCCACCCCATCCTCCACCTTGCCGGAGCCGCTACCCCTACCCCGTCGTCCACTGCAAGAGATGGATGTCTCTCATCCACGGCGCCGGACCAGGATCCTTTCATCGTGTCGTCTCGCTTCATCGGTGCCATCGTCCACTTTGCCGTTGCCGCTCCTACGACCGCATCGTCCACGGCAACATGATTTATCCCCCGACCCGGCCGTCTGCCATCTAAAGTCTTCTTCCCCGCCGCCAACAGCCATCGCACCCGCAGCACCCTCAACGTATCAGCAGGGGCCTACACCGCGTCGCAAGAGAGGTGGTACTCTTCCATATGTGCTTAAGTTATTGATCTCACCCAGAAAATAGATCTTAAATTGTTTACTGTACTTTTCTTGTCTGTACCAAATCGTAGTGGCTAGTTGAATGCAAACATTGGTTGCGAAGTAGCTTTGTCCGGTTTGCACCTTCAGATCCGCCATGTCACGGTCACTATACTCGTAAAGCTTATGGTTTCCCCCCTTTATATTCACTACCATCATCGTAGGTGCTTCACTGCTTCGTGTCGTGCTAGCACTACTCCTTTAAGACCTCAACCCATCAAGCGAAACAACATGCCACTCATAATTCCAAAGCTTACGTGTTGAAATACGAATATGATATGATGCTCATATTACTAAAACAGAGAACGTTTAATTGGTCACCTAATGTTCCTATATTTGTTTCAAAAAGCATGTGCGCCACCCACTGGTCTAGCTAGTTCCACTTTCCTGATTTTACTCTTGATGCTTAGGGTTTTCCCCTTTTATCTACTCTACTATGATCTGCGTAGGTGCTTTCTGTCATACTAGCATTACTCCACCCTTCAAGCTAAACAACACAACACTCAAAATTCCAAAGCTTAGTTGTTCAAATATGATTGTGATATGATACTGCTATTAGTTAACAGACACATTTAATTGGTTAGCTATAGGTCCCACTTGAGTTTCCAAATGCATGTCGCGACATATAGATAGACAACAGAATTGCATTTCTTTTTTACTTGTTGACTGTACTTTCTTGTCCATACCAAATCTTAGTTGTTATTTAAAAGCAAACATCGATTGCTAACTACCCTTTGCGCGGTTTCCAGCTTCAGATCTGCCATCCCACTGCCACGGTCAACACTATACTCATCATGCTTATGGTTTCCCCATTTTATGATGACCACGATCAACCTACGTGGTTTGTGTTGTAATAGCACTGCTCCACCCATCGAGCTAAACAAGCTTAGTTGTACAAATTCAAATATGATATTATGCTGATATTAGTAAAACTGAGAGATGTTTAATTGGTCAGCTAAATGTTCCTACTTTAGTTTCGAAATGCATGTGAGCCACATATGGAGAGACCGGAAGGAATAGTATTTCTCTGTGCGCTCTGGTTCATCATGGGTGGCCAACCGACATTGTATAGAAAGACTTGTAATATCTTCAATCCGCTTGCTCTTCTGCTCTTCTTTAAGATGATCCTCTTCTCTTGCGGTCGACTGGTCAGGTCGAGTTATTCTCCCTTAGTATATTTTGAACCTGTCAGGTCAGGTCGACTTGTTCTTCTTTACTATATGTTGAAGCTGTCATCTGCGAAGTATCATCACTTCTGGAGCTCTCATATTTTGAGTAGTAGGCCACATTATATTAATGCACACACCAAATTACAGCATGCATGGCACCTCTTAGAAGAATTGCAGAGATAGCACAAAGGGGTTTACAAGGAGGAAGTATTGGATTAGAATCACTTCTGCATTACAAAGATAATCTCACTTGTTTTTATGTTTTCATGCATGTCAGGTATTGAACATTATCAAAATGATTATGAGAATGGGCGCACGAGAGGAATATTGCAGAACAATCCACTAGCTAACAAACTTGGCATGGTGGAGGATGGCCTATCTTATTCACCCATCAAGGTGCATGCTCTAACTTGGCAAGGTTGTATTGGTCGCACATATTTTGCATCTGACCTCTTGCATTACTTCTACTTTGTTACACCATCTGCTTAGTTTAAGCATCATATATGAGTATATGCCATACCTATCTATTTCTTGTACCTATTCCATGTGTCGTCATACTATGTTTTTCCAGTCAAATGTTGTTCTTTCGTAATAAATGTCCAAAAGGAAGAGGGTGAGTGCAGATCCTCAAGGAGTACAAACTAGGTATTTGGAAAAGTTAGTGATACCTGTTAAATCAGATAGATCAGCAGCCACAGAAAACACAGGCCCAACTGTAACAGACTTTACCCCTACTCCAGTGGCCAAACCCCTATTAGAAGATGCTGACATCCCAGCGTCAGGTACTGTCTATAATATCAATTCAAAATTTGAACTCCTAAATTTCTGCATGTGCCTTACCTTCTCTCTTGTATAAAAACTAATTTCAGATGAATCTCCTTGCTCAAAGGATCATAGGATCTCACGACAATACTGGGCTCTGCATTGCTCTTGTCAGTACCTCTTGCCCTTTGTCAGCATACTTACACTCATTGCTGTTTAATTATGTAGCATCACTGTAAATGTTCGCTTCTTTATCCTCCCTTTGCTTGAAATTATAAGATCTATATTTACTCTTAGATAAATGTAGAATTAACACAATGGTTATGAAGTTTTGGATTGCTCATGTAAGTACCTGTTGTCATGTACTCCCTCTGTATCGAATTAATTGTTGATCAATTGGATGTATTTAGAACTTAATAGTGCTAGATACATCCATTTGAGCGACAAATAATAACGGACGGTGGCGGTATTACTGTATATCCATCGCGAGATAGTTGATTGTCTAGCATTACTCTGCATCTTATCTGCCCTGCCCTCCACTTTCTCCAAATTATCATATCTACATTTACTCTTACCAAAATGTTGAATAAAGCCAATGCCACTACACACGTTGATGTCTGCATTCCTCTTGTCAGTACCTTTTGCCTTGTAACGCTGTACTTAATTAATTGCTATTTGATTATGTATCATCAGTCTGCACCTGAGCTTCATTATCCTCTATTTCTTCCAATATTATTTGATCTATATTTACTCTTTGCAAAATGTAGAATAATGGCAACGCTTATAAAGAATTTTCTTTGGGGAATTTATTGAATTATCCTTCCATCAACATGGAGAAGGGCTTTGTCCAGCCCGTGTTAACATGTAATGTAAGTTCATCCTTCTCAAGCCTTCAAACTTTGTTCTAGTATAGATTTGGATAGGCATCATTTCCTCCACTGTTGTTTACATCTGATTGGATGTTTGCAACAACTACCAGTTTTAAATTGTAGTTGTAAAACATGTTCCTTATGCAGAACAGATCCATTTATTTGCTTATATAATTGTGAAACCTGTTACGTGTCTCCTTGTTTCTCTTTCAGAGTTGTATCTCTTATTCCAGGCATAACTTTAGGAAAGATAGTGAGCCAAACCATCTTGAGGACAGCGAGATGACCCCAAGGTCCTGTCTTGATGAAGACAGTGAGTTGAAGCTACTCACCAGCAGGTGTGAGACAACCTCTGTGCAGTCGCTGCCTCAACCAGTTCGACTTCTTCAGTCTCAACTTAAAGCGGAAAGGCTTGCTTCAGCTCAGCTCCGACTTGAAGTCAAAGATGTAATGAAGATGTCAGGGGACTGCCTTGCGCACTATGGTGCCATATAGTTGGGGATGAAGCATCTATCGTTGACACAACTGAGGTCTCATCAGCTTGTTCGGCTGCTTGCGGGGGCCCGAGCTTGCCAGGTCTAGTGCCTTCTGAAGTGCTCTCAGTTTTGTATATTCTTTTGTCGGCGCGTTTATATGCACTGGTGGCAACCTTTGATGCCCAGTGAATGTAATCCGCGGTCATGTTGCACTTTATTATCACCGGGTAGCGAACTTTGATTCCTAATATGCCGTAATTTCTTTGTTGTATAGTCTAGGTTTATTCTTTGGTCGGTATGCTATAATTTAAGGCGGAAGGTTCAGTGGATCTCAGTGTTGTCGGTCTTCAGGCCGGCCCGTTCCTCATATGGGCCAAAAATGGGCCTATAATCAGCTTGGGCCATTAGCAGGTCTAAACCTATAGTAGTTTCCCGCCTTTAACAGGCCATGGGCTACATATTTACTGTAGTGACACTGGGCCTTCTACGGGCCGTAGAAACAATGGGCCTTCTACGGGCCGTATCACCAATGGGCCTTAGACAGGCCGTATGATCGATTGGCCAAACATGGGCCAAAAACAGACCGCATTATGGCCATAAACGGGCTAGAGTTGGAGTCGTCCATTCATGGGCCGACCATAACGGGCCATCGTTAATAGGCCGTATTTGATGACGCTATGAAAACGGCCCAACATATTAACGGGCCACAAACGGGCTGACTGTAACCACGGGCTGAATTTGGCCCACAAGCAGAAAATGGCAGTAACGGGCCGTAAGTAACCGAATGCTGGAAATGAGCCCAAGAATAAATGGGCCCTGAGAAGGCCGAAAGATAACATGGGCTGGAAATGGCCCAATGGAATAATGGGCCGTTAATGGGTATAAAGTGATACACTATTCATTACGGGCCAGTTTTCCCATGGGCCGTTAATGGGCTAAGGGTTACTAAGAGCCTCATATGGGCCGAAAGACATCATGGGCCATACATGGGCCGGAAGTTAAAAACGGGCTGGAATTATATTGGACGGCCCAGATGACGCTACTGGGCCTAATTCGGATAGGCCGTAAACGGGCCCTGGGTTAGCGGGCTGTAAATGGGCTATATGCGAGCATGCCGTTAACAGGCTTGCCGTGGGCCGGCCTGCCACCTTTTGACCAAGTCAAACGGGCCGGCCTTTTCACAGGAATGGGCCTCTGTTGGGCCTTGCCACGTGTCGACGTATCATAGGCGCCATTTATCATCATGGAAGTGGACACTTCCGTGATGATAACTTTGGTAATGTCATGGAACACTTCTACGACAGCACAGGTATGACTATCTTGATTCTGTCATAAATTTGTCATGGATATACATTCATGACAGAAAACGTGACCTACTGTGACAAACACGTATCATCATGAAAGTGTATTTTTTTGTAGTGTCTATCAGGAAAACAGCAAGAAAAGAAAACAGAAGATTTCTCCACGATAAGGTGGTCAATAGGTTCAGGGGGTATATAAAGATTTTTAATCTTGGGAGACAAGCAAACGGTAGAAAAATGAAGTCCGGAAGGTACCCGAGGTGGGCACAACCCACCTGGGCGCACCTTGTGTCTTGTGCCCACCATGGTGACCTTCCTGGTTGTTTCTTATTTTCCTAAATTTTTTGTATTCCAAAACTGACAAAAAATATTTTTGCAAATTTTTCGGAGTCCGTTTACTTACCGTATCACGTACCTCCTTTTTTTCATGATTCTAGAGTGTTTCGGAAGGACTCTTTTATGTGTTCTTCCAGTGTCATAGTTTGGATAATATTACTTTCAACATTAATGGGCGTACCTGAGATATAATGTTTTATTCGTTGCCCATTAACAACCTTCGGGTTATTACCTTCGGCATTATTTATTTTGATAGCTCCAGACCGATAAACCTCCTCGATAAAATAGGTTCCTTCCCATTTGGAGAGAAGTTTTCCTGCAAAGAATCTAAAACGAGAGTTGTACAAAAGAACATATTCTCCAACTATGAACTCACGCTTTTGGATTCTTTTATCATGCCATCTTAGAACTTTTTCTTTAAATAACTTGGCATTTTCATAAGCTTGGGTTCTCCATTCATCTAATGAGCTAATATCAAAAAACCTCTTTTCACCGGCAAGTTTGAAATCATAGTTGAGTTCTTTGATTGCCCAATATGCTTTATGTTCTAACGCAAGAGGCAAATAACAAGCTTTTCCATAAACCATTTTATAAGGAGACATACCCATAGGGTTTTTATATGTTGTTCTATAAGCCCAAAGTGCATCATCTAATTTCTTAGACCAATTCTTCCGGGACCTATTGACAGTCTTTTGCAAAATTAATTTTATTTCTCTATTACTAAGTTCAACTTGACCACTAGACTGAGGATGATAAGGTGATGCAATTCTATGGTTAACATCATACTTGGCAAGCATTTTACGGAAAGCACCATGAATAAAGTGTGAACCACCATAAGTCATTAAATATCTAGGGACTCCAAACCTTGGGAAAATAACTTCCTTAAGCATTTTAATAGAGGTGTTGTGATCAGCACTACTGGTTGGAGTAGCTTCTACCCATTTAGTAACATAATCTACCGCAACCAAAATATGTGTATACCCATTAGAGGAAGGAAAAGGTCCCATGTAATCAAATCCCCGAACATCAAATGGTTCAATGATGACCCAAAACTATATGGGATCAATTGTAGCTCTTTTCGATAAGTAAGAGTGTCGAACCCAACGAGGAGCACAAGGAAATGACAAGTGGTTTTCAGCAAGGTAATGTCTGCAAGTGCTCAGATTGTAAGTAACAGAGTAGTTTGATAGCAAGATAATTTGTAATGAGCAAGTAACAATAATAGTAACAAAAGTGCAGCAAGATAGCCCAATCCTTTTGAGGCAAATGACAGGCCAAAACAGTCTCTTATAGTAAGCAAAGCGTTCTTGAGGGTACACGGGAATTTCAACTAGTCACTTTCATCATGTTGATTCGATTCGTGTTCGTTACTTTGATAATTTGATATGTGGGTGGACCAGTGCTTACGTGATGTTCTTACTTGAACAACCCTCCTACTTATGATTAACCCCCTCGCAAGTATCCGCAACTATGAGAAAAGTATTAAGAATAAATTCTAACCATAGCATTAAACTTTTGGATCCAATCGGTCCCTTACGGAATAGCGCATAAACTAGGGTTTAAGCCTCTGTCACTCTCGCAACCCATCATCTAATTACTACTCCGCAATGCATTCCCTTAGGCCCAAATATGGTGAAGTGTCATGCAGTCGACGTTCGCATGACACCACTAAGGGAATCACAACATACATACTATCAAAATATCGAACACATATCAAGTTCACACGATTACTTGCAACATGATTTCTCCCGTGACCTCAAGAACAAAAGTAACTACTCACAAATGATAATCATGCTCAAGATCAGGGGGTTATTAAATATCATATTGGATCTGAACATATAATCTTCCACCAAATAAACCATATAGTAATCAAGTACAAGATGTAATCAACACTACTAGTCACCCACAAGCACCAATCTATAGTTCCGGTAACAAGACTGAACACAAGAGATGAACTAGGGTTTGAGATGAGATGGTGCTGTTGAAGATGTTGATGGAGATTTCCCTCCCCAAGATGGGAGAGTTGTTGGTGATGATGATGACGATGATTTCCCCCTCCGGGAGGGAAGTTCCCTCGGCGAAATCGCTCTGCCGGAGGGCAAAAGTGCTCCTGCCCAAGTTCTGCCTCGAGACGGTGGTGCTCCGTCCCGAAAGTCATCTCCTTATTTTTTCTAGGTCAAAATGGCTTATATACCAGAAGATGGGCACCGAAGGTGGGCCTGGGTGAGCACAACCCACAACAAAAAAAAGACACATCCGTGACATTTGGGCCGAATGATTTTTTTCTGTCATGCTTATGAAACTTCTATGACGATAATTGTGACAAAACTCGGTATCATCATAGATGTGCTGGGCTCCTACTTCTATGACAAAAAATCATGACAGAAAATGGGCTTTTCCTCCTGGGCGGGCCAGAGACGCAGCCGCATGACATTCTTTGGGCCGTCCATGACGGAAAAAACTATGATAGAAGTGAGGGCGAGGAAAATATCGGGGAGTTCCTGGTTATGGTGGGTGGTCGGAGCCGAGCGGTGCGCGTTTCTCTCATAAACGTACGCGCGTGGGTGCGGGGCGTTGGGCTCTAACTGAACCCGAGCGAGGCGTTCGCCTACTGAACCCGAGCGATTGCACTGCAGGCTACGCGTTACTGAACCCGAGTGATTGATCGATCTGGCTGTTAACTAAAGCCGATCGAGCGATTCCTTCACTACTGCTGCTAACTGAAGCCGATCGAACCTGCTGCCTCCTTCCCTTGATGAACAGTGAGTGTTGTTGGGAGGGGGGTTGGATGAACAGTTCCCGGTGGGGCGGTTGGATGAACAGGACCCCGTGGTAGTAGAGGCCGTTGCCGCTGGATGAACATGACCCCGATCGAGCCGGTTGGGGGTGGATGAACAGGACCCCATGGAGGGCTGGATGAATAGGACCCCGTGGAGGGTTGGTTGAACAGTAGCCGGTGGAGGGCTGGATTAATAGTATCCCATGGAGGGGTGGTTGAACAGGACCCTGTGGAGAGGGCTGGTTGAACAGTAGTCGGTGGAGGAGCAGTGGAGGCTGGATGAACAGGAGCCCGAGGATGAACAGTCGTAGGTGGAGGCTGAAGAGGTCGACGGTGGATGAACAGTAGCCCATGGAGGCTGGAGGAGGTCGACAGTGGAGATGAACAGTAGCCCGTGGAGTCCCGTTTTGCGGTACGCCACACCCCTCCCGATGAACAGGACCCCCGTTTCGACTGTAGCACTCCAACACAAGTCCGTTTCCTCCGTTTTGCGGTACGCCACACCCCTCTCGATCAATAGGACCCTGTTTCGACCGTAGGTACTCAAACACAAGTCCGTTTCCTCCGTTTTGTGGTATGTCAGACCCCTCCCGATGAACATGATCCCGTTTCGACCGTGGTCGGTCGAACAGAAGGCCGTTTCCTCTATTCTGCGGTACGCCAGGCCTCGTTTCGACCGGCTGTTCCGTTCAAGCCGGTTGGCTCCTGATGAACACGACGACGCAGTTTCTCTGTTCCGACCCAGCCATGTACATGAGTCCTGGCCGTACGTATGCGCGAGTAGGCGTTCAAGACCCCGCCCGTATGTACGTACGTGGCCGTATTTTTTGGCGTGTGGCTGTATGTACATGTACATGGTTTAGACGAGACAGCCTGAACTGCTATGTGGGGGGCTCTACTATGACATGTGCCGCTACTTACTCGACCACGGTTCATCGTTGCAGAGCGACCGATCGACCAGTATGTACATACACATTCGCGACAAGACAAACAACAGTACGTATGCTTCGACCAGGTGGGTCCCAGTTGTTAGGGAGGATAAGGACGCACTTCCTTGCATGAGAACATATAGCTGCTGGGTCCCAGCTGTCAGGGGGGGAATCTTTTTTTTGCCCGTAATAAGGACGCCCTTCCTTGCGTGTGAAGATGTAGCTGGTGGGTCCCAACAGTCAGGGGGAGAAAACATTATTTTTCAGGGTAAAAAGTATGCAATAGCATGCATGCATCCATGGGCGTGGTGCGTCCCCACTTTCAGCCTCTCACGTACAGTCATCTTCCGATGACTCTCGTTTGTTGACCACGTTGACCACACCATGCCGAGCGCGCCAAGGCCGATGGACGACGGCGAGGCCCCAGACTAGAACGACCTGGAGATGGGGAAGACACGACAGTGGAGTCGCAGATGGAGAGGAGTGGGAAACTTGACTGGTTCGGGTGCGCGGCAGCACTGCCGCCCACGGGAGATAGGAGCAAGAACAGAGGTTGAAGAAGGAGCACGGCTGTTGGATTAACATCCAACGGTCCAGCTGCTAGAATCATTTGTTGATTAAGTTGACAAAGCCCTGCATACATGTCCGCTTAGTAGGCCCACAAGTCAGCCACCAAATATGTCGGGTCCCAGCTATCATCGGGAGGAATAGTTTTTTTCACATAACAAGGAGGCACTTCCTTCCATGCAAAGATACAGCCGGTGGGTCCCAGCTGTCAGGGGATGAAAACTTTTTTTCCAGCTTAATAAGGAGGAACTTTCCTTGCGTGCGACCATGGACCTCGTGGGTCCCAGCCGTCAGGCTCTCTACGTACAGTCCTCTTTTGATGACTCTCGTTTGTTCACCATGACGCGCCGACCGCAGCGAGGTAGTGGACGACGGCGAGGCCCCGGACGGGAACGACCCAGAGATGGGAAGACGCTGGAGTGGAGTCGCAGATTGAGAGGATTACAAGGGTTATAACTAGTTCTGGTGCGGCGTGGGGCTGCAGTCGGTGGAGAATAACAGGAGCTGTGGAGGGGTGGAGGGATAGCCTGGCCGGCGATGGGGTAGCGCTTCGCGTCGATGCATGCTAAGCAGAGCCGCTAGCCGCCGGAGGCCGGAGCAGGCGGTCCCGGCGACGCTGGAGGAAGAAGATGGGAGATTGAACGTGCATGCCGGCCATTGGATATAAATCCAATGGCTGTGGATGTCATAATCATTTGTTGGCCAAGTTGACAATGCCTTGCGTAGGCTTCGACCTATTGGCCCACATGTCAGCCTGCAAAAATGTGGCATATATTTAACCCATGTTTTCTAGAATTTACAGTCCATTTGCTGGGCTGGGTGAACAAATAATTTCGCGTCAATGCGGCCCATTTAATATTTTCTAAGAAATCCCAGCCCATTTGCACTTTCTTGAAATACACAAATTAGCTGGGCTCGTTCTATATATAATGTTAGGTTTGAAGGAGCAATTAATATCAAAAAATAAACTGGAGTGACATATTTTTTAAATATAAAAATAACAAATTAGCGAGTTATTGCTCAAAACAAAAATGAGCGCGTTATTATTACATTGGTCCTTAAAATCTTCGCAAACTTTTGTACACAATCACCAGGATTTTCCTTGCCTGTGAGTGAAAAACAACCATGATTTTCCTTGCCAACTTCTGTTAAACATTTACTTTTATAAGTTAATAACACGTGGGATGTTTTTATAATGTATATATAAGTCTCTATAAAATATATGATAATAGTAATAATATAAATATATATAATGTGGTTAGAAGGGAAAACATAAATTGGACACAACATTATTATTCTTATATATAGATAAATAGAACAGAGATCTGCGTTTTATTTAAAAAATACTTTGGGCTGCCGATCTTTAAGAAAAAGTAAAACCTACGCTGGGAGACCCATAGGCCGGTATGGACCTCAAAAAATAAGTTGAAACCACTATCTCCGTATGTCGTGGGCTACGCATGTTAAAAAACAAAACCTAGGCCTAGCTGATACTTGTTCGCCCTCTGGAAAAAAAATGATACCAGCTTGATCCCCGATACCCCTTTCGCGCAACAACAACAAAAAGAAGAAAGATCCCCGATACCCCTGAAAAAAGCTCCCCAATGACAGTCATCGTTGGAAATTTATTTTGTTTATTGACTAAGGTTGACAAACCCATGGGCCCCAACGTTAGTATACAATTAGGAGGAAGCTTTTTTCCAATGGGGCACTTGCTTGCGTACGGCTTCGACCTGGTTGAGCATGTTGACAACGGCATACGGCGGTGCCACGGCGAGCGCACACGGACAGGAAAGAACCGGAGCCGGGGAAGACAACTTCATTCTTTCGAACATACCACACTAGCCTGGTGGCTGCATCCCTCTCACCAAAAGCTGTACTGCCCAGGTTTGATTCCAACTGGTGCAGTTGAAAAATATCTAACACTTGTCGTCCCTAGTTTACCCAGTTTTTCGCACACTCAACATTGTCTTGCCATTCCCAGTAAAAAAAACGTTGTCTTGCCATTTGAGAATAGCATATCTTTTTGACTTTGCATCATATGAAGATGTGTTATGCATGAATGTTGATCAGCATGATGTTAACTTCTTGTTAGTTCCATTTTTTTACCATGAATAAAATTTCCAACATTTCTGTTATCCATGTTTGAAAAGTGCATGTTGATTTAAATGCTCTGCCTCTGAAACATGCAATTTCTTATATGAAAATCACTTGGACAAGCAGCCACCATCGGTGTTGGATTCAATGCCACACTTCTTCAATTCCCTGGAAGGCACGAGGGGGAAATAAACTTCCATCCTGTCCTGCCGGTTGGGGAATGGAGCGAACTGGATTAAAGAGGGGGCCGGCGGCGCGACTGAAGAAGCACATTAGATGTGATTTTTTTAAGTGGATGGCTCTCGATGGCATTTTTTTTACTTGCCTCTGCACCATACAACTTGTTTTTTAGCCTCCCAGTCTGTGGTGGACCAGCAGCCCATTTGCTGGGCGGGCCAACCTACAGAAACCAGCACTCGATTTTTCATCAAGCCCCAAAAACAATGTAGTACTATGTTTGTTTTGAGGCCGAAAACATTACGGCAGGGGTTGAGCGGGGGAGGGGGAAGACAGAGCAAAAAGATTAAAAAGAGCTGATGCACCGTTGCTACCCTAACAAAGCATGTGCAATTCTTCTCGGGAGAAGGTGTGTCGTTGACACCCACACGTCACAAATCCCACAGTAGACATACTAACAAGTTCACACACAAGTACAACAGAAAAGGTAAACATTCGTATCAACCTTAGGTTCACAGGACACGTTCATATTCATAGCCAACATTCACGATCAACAACTCAAAAGATTCATATATACACAAGTTCAGCATGTCTATGCATCCAAATGATTGATAGATCACATGACAATATTCAGTGATAATTCACAAAAAGATTTAGATATACACATGTTCAGTCTGTTTATGCATCCAAATGATTGAGATCACAGCCAATATCATCCATGGACGAACTTTAATTACCTAGGGTACAGACTGGTAAATGGTGTTCAGTCGGAGGTACTTGTTGCTAAAATTAATGCTTGTACGATTAAACTTTCGAGTACATAAGAGGCAGCACAGACAATCTGAACTTTGCTTGTAGGTTTATCCATAAATAGTGGCCTCGTGCCGAGGGAGGTTTGAGAAACTTGGCCACTACTTTCATCCAACTAGTTTACTGGCTCATCTTGGTCCTGTAGCTCACAAAAATTCTATATTGCAGACAAGAAAGGAGGCGGTTGAGAAAATGAACCACCCAATTTTTTTGTGCAGTTCAACTGAAATGGAGCATCCCTGGCGTGCAGACTGATTAAGTACCAGATGAATATATGCGTCAACCAACTTGTCTGGAATCTTTAGACTCCATGCCAAGGTTATCAGAATCGCAATTTTGAATCGGATCGAAGCTTCAATGGTAGGATCGCAAATCGTAGAATCTTCACTAGCAGGATCGTAGAAACATAGATTCTAAGAACTAAAATCGTAGAATCAGAGGGGTAATCTTGGATCGTAAAGTCGTAGAATCGTATAATAGAATCGAAATTCTGACAACCTTGCTCCATGCCATACAATTCGCTACCATATGTGCCGATAACCAAAAGGCACAAGTTGGGACCAAAGACTGGACTGCGTTTTTCTGGGTTATGCGCCAAGCAATATTTTTGGCGTTCACTCTCCTAATACTTGGAGTTTGACAACCGGGTGATGCCGGTTGAGACTTGAATGAATATAGGCACTTCTTCTTGTCAACATCAATGCTTGTCTGAGTGAACTTTGAAGTACATAGTAGCAGCATAAGTATATGTCCATCTGATCTTTTTGTGCATTTCTACTGAAATCGCCCAATGTAATGATTTGCCTGCGAGTTCAGGCTCCAAGTTACTCCTTTATGAAATCAGCAAACAGTAGCACAATACCAAATTACCAATACATATGACAAGCACA
Organism: Aegilops tauschii subsp. strangulata; assembly: GCF_002575655.3. Lineage (NCBI taxonomy): Eukaryota > Viridiplantae > Streptophyta > Magnoliopsida > Poales > Poaceae > Aegilops > Aegilops tauschii. The sequence continues at coordinate 99,920,249 of NC_053035.3, read as the reverse complement.
ATAATCAGGATAAAGACAGGTACCAACCTGTGTGAGGTAGTGTATCAATTACTATTTCCTTTGACTGGAACCTGAGATAAGCGAAGCTACTAATAGGAAAGGAAGGAAGCAAGCCGAGATAAGCGACTGACAGGAAAGGAAGGAAGCAGTCAAGGCAATGAAGCACCCAAAGTTTTTGTGCAGTTCCACCAAAATCGAGCATCCCTGTTGGCACATATATGGAGAGAGTGAGATTACTGTAATAGTGCGACTAGTTGATCAAACATACACTAACAAATAGAAGCACCCTCATTATCTTAATGGGTAAAGTTAGCAACATAGTAGTCTTGCTTAAAGAGAGGTATTAGTTTATTTAATCAGTGCCAATTAGCTCAACACTCAAAGCATTGCCATGTTTCATAGGTTGCAAAACTTTAATGTGCAAAGATAAAGGAGTTTCTCACGACAGTAGCACCATACAAATAGAGATGGCAACAAACTAATATGGATGAAGGCCTTAGGTCAGTACCAACCTGAGCAAAAAAGCTTATTCATGTAGTCCCAGAAGAGATGATAAAGCACTAACTGGAATCACTCAATAGTATATATTTTTGTGCACTTCAAATGTATGGTTGAAATCACTCTTGTTTACACTTGCTAAGATTATATCAAAAGATTATCAAGAACTTTCAGCAGAGTTAAAGCACTGGCTGGGATACAGTTCATTGTATTGTCTTGCGTAGTTCCACTAAAATGTATGATTGGCACAACATGATCCCTGTTTGCACAAGTAGGAACAAGGTGAAACCTTCATTAGCTTAGTGAGAAAGGATAGAAAGACATTAGCATATTACTCTAACAGTAGCATCAAATTCATGATGGACAATACGCAAAACATTGCCTCATTGAACCAATGGCAATAAATTGACATGCAAAACAATAGCACTATTATGTCATGACACTACCAAGATTCCCTCCCTACTCCACCACATGATTCACCTCCACATACACACATACACACATACATGATTCAGCATAGGGTGCTACTAAAGATTTGTTTAACTCCGACAGGAAAATTAGGCAGCAATAAAATAGTGCTACTTAAGTACTCCTAATTAATTAAGTGACCTTGCAGGAGAGACAGCAGAAGTGGAAGGGCTCCCTGGAGGATCGTCTCACATGTAAGGTAGACATTGCCGGAGCCCTTGAATGGCCTCGACTGAGGCCTCGGCTTCAGCAAGATCACCTTGGCACCGTTGATCGTGTAGAGCTAGGTCACAGATGCATCCAAAATCAAGTTAATTAGTATGATGTGTCGTCAACCCAAGTACTACTCTGCTGTATTTCTCTATCTATCTCTACTCTATTCTTATCTACTCTACTCTTATAAAAAATAGAGTTGCTCATGATGGTGGGCCTGCCATCTGCAATATAGGCTGTCCGATTTATATCTGACGGATAGGAAGGAAACTATAGCAATTTTGCAAAAAGGTACCCACACCCCTCTCCACATTTGCAAATAAGGCCTTCCCTCGTTCATCCTTTTCTCTCACAAGGTAAACTACTCATACAAATGCATCTTGATGTTACGTGCAACGCATGGGCATCTTGCTAGTCTTCTAAGTAAATTAAGACTAGTAGCAACACATCATACAATACCACTAGCAAGATGTCAGGATAACATAGGACAGTACCATCTGTGATCTCCATTTCCTCTTTATTCTTCTTCTTCCTCTTCATGCTATGTTTCTCTTTTTCCTCACCAGTTGGTGAAACCAAGTACATGATTGGCCTTCTATTTCAGAATTGGTTTTGTCAGTGAGGGAGTACAAGTGTACTAGTAAACAATAACATTATTTTCTCATGGCAGTCGCAAAATAGAGATGAACACATGCATTAAATATCATTCTTACCTAAAGGAAGGTTATGGTGCCAATATGGATGATGAGGATTGGAACACAGATCTCCCTTTGTGCAGTTCCACCAAAATGAACCAACTGTTCCATTCTGACATTCCAGTTAAACAGCACAAAAGTCACTTCTTTTAAGAAGTGTTTTGTGCAGTGCACCAAAAGGTCACAATAGCAACGAGGTGAAATGGATATCCCTATTTGCGCAAAAAGCTACAGAGGAAACAGGCAGAGTCTCAAACAATTACTGGCAAAAACATTTGGCTAAACTTGTCATGGCTTATAACAATGGCATGGCTTCATTTTACCAGGGGCATTAGATTAAGAACAGCTAAATATTTGGTATAAGGGCATGGGACAGTGGGTGCACCAGCAGTCCAGCACCATGTACCTAAACCGGAGCATAAAGTGGTGATTCAGAGTTTGTTGCCTCGAGAAACAAACATCCAAGAAACATATCTGGGTTGGTCCCATTTTTGTTCACTCTAGCCACCTACTCCTATGTGTGGATAGCAAATCTAGTCCTGGTCATACCACTGTGTATAGCGTTTCCCCTATATTTCCCTTTTCTACCAAGAGACCGGTTGGATGACCAGTCTGTACTACTTTCACCCCCTTTCCTTCCTGTTTGTACCAAGTCCAATGTACATACTAAATCCCCCCTTTATTTCTTGTTTGAACCAAGTACGAGATTCGACTCCATGAAGTAGCTTTACCTCTAACAATAGAAAAAAAAGGTGACGTTGGACCATCCGATCAAGAGGGACTAAGAGGTAGAAAATGATGCACATGCAGTGACGTAGCGAGCTAGGGAAGTAGAGCTAGGCCGGTTTCGAAGGAAGATATACCTGAAGGTCCTCGGGATGTGGATAGGTGGGCGGCAGGAGGCCGGATCCGCCCACACTAGGGCAACGACGAAGGGATCAGAGGACCTCCCGCGCCGGCGCTCGACCAGAGATAACGGTGCGGCCGGCAGTGGGTCTCCTCCCTCGCTGTCGGCGATGGCCTAAACACTGCCCCTCCTACCCTTCACCGGTGGAGGGAGATACGTCCAGATCTGTAACCAGTGGTGAGGATAGAAAGACAGTGTTACCACCGCTATCTTGTTTAGATCTGGAGAGGATGAGAGTGTGTGAATAGAGCGACCCTAGCAAGCAAGCGCGGAGGCTCCGGCCTATATATATGTAGTGGGGTAGTTTTCCTTTTTCACTCCAACAAAACAATCGTTTAAAATTGTGTACATGTCAGGTCACCATTTTTTTGAGTTATTGATTTTTTTTTGAGATAGCTACCCGCTTATCCCAAGTGGTATTACGGTGTGCCAGGTCGCACTTTGTATCGTTGAAGTTTGGTACAAGACCCTCCATTAAATGAACAACCACCGCCACGTAAAATTTGTGAACAAGCCCACGGCTAAAATTATCAGAAACGTGGGCTGCCCCAACATGCATAATTATTTATATTTTCTATGTGGGAGTATCCTCAAAACAAAATGTGAGAGTACAATATTTATTGGGCCCCTTTGTAATTTGTGCTAAATTTTGACGAAAGATTTAACTGACAAAATTTTAGTGCATGTTAACAAAAATTATATCCTTTGATTCGTATTTGAACATAGTTTTCAATGATGTAATTGTTTTGACATGCATGAACATTTGGTTAGTTAAATTTATAGTCAAAATTTGGCACAGATTATCATAGGGACCAATAAACCAGGACGGAGCTCCTCGTCTATCGTCCCTCCTCGTGCACAACCATCTCTCGCTTTAGGGTCGGGGCATTACAAAGCTTTACCGTCACATATTCATACTACTTCAAGGTGCACTAAATCTACACATGCATGTATCAAAAGGAAAGTCACGGCATGCATGCATGCGTTGTAACTAATGCATCGGTAAACACAAATTAGTGAAATATATCGAGTGCACTGCTTTGTTGTGTTGCGCCAACTCGTACAACAACGAGAAGTTTGATTACAACACCCTCTCCCTCGCCCATGAGCGTGGTGGCTGGCGGGACTAGGAGAAGCTTTCGCTACATGCTCTCCCTCCCGCACACGGTGGACATGCAACAGTTCATTCGGTGTCAGATGGACAGAAGCATACTGTAGTACTCCACTGCAGTAGTACCATCATTGTTTGACTTCCCGAAGAGGCGAAGAGCCAACCGCAGCCCGGACGCTCGTGTGGCAGTTTCATGTGTAGAGTAGTCTAGGATAGCGTGTACCATGCCTCTAAGTTTAAAATCATTGGGGTCGGCTCCATGCTATGAGGCTGTCTCGAAGCATTTTTTGATTAAAATAATCTTCTGGCCCTACCTGTCATCCTGGTGATTGTAGTTTGCACGCTCATCTGGTCAAGACAGAAATATATATTTTAATTTGTGGTGGCGTAAATGTTAGAGGTTGCAGCAAATATATTATACACCACGGGTCTTTTAGCCAAGTTTAGAGGCAAGCATGTGGGGCCAGTGCTATGTTGTGTTGCGTCAACTCGTACAGCAAGGAGAAGCTTGATTTTACTACTACACACCTTCTCCCTCGCCCATGCGCGCGGTGGCTCGCAGACGAGGATAGGCTTTTGCTTACTACAACAAGCTATCCCTCCCGCACGCGGTGGACGGACATGCAACAGTTGATTCAATACTGTAGAAGTAGTAACATCATTGTTCGTCTTATCGAAAAGGCGAAGAGCCAAGCGCAACCTGAACGTGGCAGTTGCGAACGCTCGCGTGGCAGTCTTTGTGTATGGGTGGGGCGTGGTGCGAAGCCTTGGAGCACGCATATAGCGAGGCTCTTGCATGAGACAAAATTGCTATGTGAGCCCACTATTGTAGTACTTGCTAGTATAGCCCTGTAAACCGGAAAGGAGTATTTGCCTTTCTAGAGATTTGAACAAGTGACTAGAGTACACCCTAAATGAGTACATATGGAGCAAAATGTGTGAATCTACACCGTAAATAAATACGTAATTCTCTTGTTTTCCTCTCCTTCTTGGTCGCAGTGCACAATATTGAGTATATGACTAGCCGCTCTATCTACATGCGGGACATCAAAGCATCTGAGCCCGCGTGCCATCCACCAAATCACAGCAAGGTGCTACAGTCGAGACTCACCGGTCACCCCGGTGTGGCCGTCATGACCCGTCATATCACAAAACCCACACCTTTACCAGCAGTGGTAAAGTGGCCTCGAAGTGGCCTCGAAGTTGGACTGGACGAAGCAACCATCATTTCACTGGAATGCTCGTTGAAGCCCTTTCTCCCCTTTCTTGAAGAAAACCTCACTCTAGGCTACTCACTTCTACCATTTTTCTTCTATACCGACGAAGGAAAGGTGGGCGAATCAGTGATGCTACTATATTTTCATTCCAAGAATCTTCTTTTTGCAAAGCACCGACCGACTCTCACAGCCCATTCTTTTCCCGTTCTCATTGCGATTGTGGTTTCCTTTCGATTGCTTTTTGTTTGTCAGTTCATTGATGGATCCTGGAGCACTAGGCAAAGAGTTGCTGGTGGACAACCCACTCGAGACAGAGATCTCCAGGAAGCGAGCACCGACCAACGAGTTGACCATGTTGGCAGGCCAACCCATGGAGACGAAGAACTCCAAGAAACAAGCACTGGCCAAAGAGTTGACGACGTTGGCTGACGAACTCCTTAAAGAAAGCTGGAAGAACAGCAAGGGCCCCACCGTGCCTACCCCAGAAACTCTAATGGCCACCTATGAGAGGCTCAAGGCCGAGTTTGAGGAGATAGTCGCCGTTGAGAAGCAGTATTCCCCTGGCAAAGGTGATGGCCCCCATCGAGGACGAGGAGATGGCCCCCGGAGGGATGGGATCCCCCGGTGAGCTGCACAAGGTAAAAAGTAATGGCTTACCATAGTTGTGGTTTTTGATTATTTGCAATGTGCTTGCTAATATGTTAGGGTTGTGCAGGTGCTGGTGGACATCCTTGATGATTCCGATGTCGTGGTCCGTACTGTGGACAACGCCCAGAGATCGTTTTCGATGTCGTGGTCCGTCCTGTGGACACCGCCCCGGAGATTGATTCTGATGCCGCTGTCCATCCTCTGGACATCGCCCCAGAGATCGATTCCGATCTCGCGGTCCGTCCTATGGACATCGCCCCAGAGATCGATTCCCATGCCGCTGTCCGTGCTGTGGTCATTGCCCGAGAGATCGATGACAAGAAATAGTTGGTTGCGCTAATCCTTCAAGGTAGTTTGCATTGTGTTTAATTACCAGAACAATGCGTGTCATCAAGCCATCTTTGGAATAGTGCACTGTCTTGTGTGGGCGGTACTTGCTACTTTTGTTTGATAGTGAATCATGCGAACCCTCTCCGAGTTATGGAGATAGATGTATCCTCACCAGCTTTTGATGTAATATATGGCATGCTTAGATGTAAGTTTGAACTATTTATCATATCAGCAGGGCTTGTTTGATGATTCTTGGTGTTAGTAGGCTAGCTACTGTGTGAGCTATAGTACTTGCAAAACACTCACTGAAGAGAAACATTGGGGCTGATGAGCTCATGGTACACTTATAGGTCCGACCCAAGCTCCTAAAATTGTAGGCTTAGCGATCGATCAGACAATAGTCGACACAGATACATTCATGCCTCATTTGGTTCATAGGGTAGGAAAATTGTAGCAAAAGTACATAGACGTACTTTTTTGAGAACACAAAAATCATAGCATTACGGAGACGTACTCCCTCTGTTCCAAAATAGATGACTCAACTTTGTACTACTAACTTTGAAACGGAGGGAGTACAAATCCTAGGCGGGCTAGTCTGGCCTAGTGGGTTTCAGTGATATGACGTGGTATAGTGCCGTCCAGTCTTCGCGTGTGGTAGTAGTATTGCGGGTATAGTAAGTTTTCTTGAAGAAGCAGAATTCAACGAAGTCATGATGGTTCCTTCGTCCAACCAACTTACAGTGGGAAAGGTTGGGCCTGCGCTACCGATACGTCTCCAATGTATCTATAATTTTTTATTGTTCCATGCTATATTATATTCTATTTTGGATGTTTATTGGGCTTTATTATACACTTTTATATTATTTTTGGGACTAACCTATTAAGCGGAGGCCCAACCCAAATTGCTGTTTGTTTGCCTATTTCAGTGTTTCGAAGGAAAAGGATATCAAACGGAGTCCAAACGGAATGAAACCTTCGGGAACGTGATTTTCGGAACAAACGTGATCCAGAGGACATGGAGTCTACGTAAAGCAATCAACGAGGAGGGCACGAGGTAGGGGGCGCGCCCACCTCCCCCAGGCGCGCCCTCCACCCTCGTGGGCCCCTCGTTGCTCCATCGACGTACTTCTTCCTCCTATATATACCCATGTACCCTGGAAACATCATATACGGAGCCAAAATCCTATTTCCACGGCCGCAACCTTCTGTACCTGTGAGATCCCATCTTGGGGCCTTTTCCGGCGCTCCGCCGGAGGGGGCATTGATCACGGAGGGCTTCTACATCAACACCATAGCCCCTCCGATGATGTGTGAGTAGTTTACCTCAGACGTTCGGGTCCATAGTTATTAGCTAGATGGCTTCTTCTCTCTCTTTGGATCTCAATACAAAGTTCTCCTCGATTCTCTTGGAGATCTATTTGATGTAACTCTTCTTTTGCGGTGTGTTTGTCGAGATCCGATGAATTGTGGGTTTATGATCAAGATTATCTATGAACAATATTTGAATCTCCTCTGAATTCTTTTATGTATGATTGGTTATCTTTGCAAGTTTCTTCGAATTATCAGTTTGGTTTGGCCTACTAGATTGATCTTTCTTGCAATGGGAGAAGTGCTTAGCTTTGGGTTCAATCTTGCGGTGTCCTTTCCCAGTGACAGCAGGGGCAGCAAGGCACGTATTGTATTGTTGCCATCGAGGATAAAAAGATGGGGTTTATATCATATTGCATGAGTTTATCCCTCTACATCATGTCATCTTGCTTAAAGCATTACTCTGTTCTTATGAACACAATACTCTAGATGCATGCTGGATAGCGGTCGATGTGTGGAGTAATAGTAGTAGATGCAGAATCGTTTCGGTCTACTTGTCGCGGACGTGATACCTATATACATGATCATACCTAGATATTCTCATAACTATGCTCAATTCTATCAATTGCTCGACAGTAATTCATTTACCCACCGTAATACTTATGCTCTTGAGAGAAGCCACTAGTGAAACCTATGGCCCCCGGGTCTATTTTCCATCATATTAATCTTCGAACACTTAGTTATTTCTTTTGCCATTAATTTTACTTTGCATCTTTATCATAAAAATACCAAAAATATTATCTTATCATATCTATCAGATCTCACTCTCGGAAGTGACCGTGAAGGGATTGACAACCCCTTTATCGCATTGGTTGCGAGGTTCTTATTTGTTTGTGTAGGTGCGTGGGACTCGAGCGTGATCTCCTACTAGATTGATACCTTGGTTCTCAAAAACTGAGGGAAATACTTATGCTACTTTACTGCATCACCCTTTCCTCTTCAAGGGAAAACCAACGTAGTGCTCAAGAGGTAGCAAGAAGGATTTCTGGCGCCGTTGCCGGGGAGTGCTACCTCTTGAGCACTGCGTTGGTTTTTGCTTGAAGAGGAAAGGGTGATGCAATAAAGTAGCGTAAGTATTTCACTCAGTTTTTGAGAACCAAGGTATCAATCCAGTAGGAGATCACGCTCGAGTCCCACGCACCTACACAAACAAATAAGAACCTCGCAACCAACGCGATAAAGGGGTTGTCAATCCCTTCACTGTCACTTACGGGAGTGAGATCTGATAGATATGATAAGATAATATTTTTGGTATTTTTATGATAAAGATGCAAAGTAAAATAAACGGCAAAAGAAATAACTAAGTGTTGGAAGATTAATATGATGGAAAACAGACCTGGGGGCCATAGGTTTCACTAGTGGCTTCTCTCAAGAGCATAAGTATTACGGTGGGTAAACGAATTACTGTCGAGCAATTGATAGAATTGAGCATAGTCATGAGAATATCTAGGTATGATCATGTATATAGGCATCACGTCCATGACAAGTAGACCGAAACGATTCTGCATCTACTACTATTACTCCACACATCGACCGCTATCCAGCATGCATCTAGAGTATTAAGTTCATAAGAACAGAGTAATGCTTTAAGCAAGATGACATGATGTAGAGGGATAAACTCATGTAATATGATATAAACCCCATCTTTTTATCCTAGATGGCAATGATACAATACGTGCCTTGCTGCCCCTGCTGTCACTGGGAAAGAACACCGCAAGATTGAACCCAAAGCTAAGCACTTCTCCCATTGCAAGAAAGATCAATCTAGTAGGCTAAACCAAACTGATAATCGAAGAGACTTGCAAAGATAACCAATCATACGTAAAAGAATTCAGAGGAGATTCAAATATTGTTCATAGATAATCTTGATCATAAACCCACAATTCATCGGATCTCGACAAACACACCGCAAAAGAAGATTACATCGAATAGATCTCCAAGAAGATCAAGGAGAACTTTGTATTGAGATCCAAAGAGAGAGAAGAAGCCATCTAGCTAATAACTATGGACCCGAAGGTCTGAGGTAAACTACTCACACATCATCGGAGAGGCTATGGTGTTGATGTAGAAGCCCTCTGTGATCAATGCCCCCTCCGGCGGAGCGCCGGAAAAGGCCCCAATATGGGATCTCACGGGTACAGAAGGTTGCGGCGTTGGAAATAGGGTTTTGGCTCCGTCTCTGATGTTTCCAGGGTATATGGGTATATATAGGAGGAAGAAGTACGTCGGTGGAGCAACATGGGCCCCACGAGGGTGGAGGGCGCGCCTGGGGGGTAGGCGCGCCCCTGCCTCGTGCTCTCCTTGTTGATTGCTTTACGTAGACTCCAAGTCCTCTGGATCACGTTTGTTCCGAAAATCACATTCCCGAAGGTTTCATTCCATGTTGGACTCCGTTTGATATCCTTTTCCTTCGAAACACTGAAATAGGCAAAAAACAACAATTTGGGCTGGGCCTCCGGTTAATAGGTTAGTCCCACAAATAACATAGAAGTGTATAATAATGCTCATTAAACATCCAAAACAGAGTATAATATAGCATGGAACAATAAAAAATTATAGATACGTTGGAGACGTATCAAGCATCCCCAAGCTTAATTCCTGCTCGTCCTCGAGTAGGTAAATGATAAAAACAGAATTTTTGATGTGGAATGCTACTTAGCATAATTTTCAATGTAATTCTCTTATTTGTGGTATGAATATTCATATCCGAAAGATTCAAGATAAAAGTTTAATATTGACATAAAAATAATAATACTTCAAGCATACTAACTAAGCAATTATGCCTTCTCAAAATAACATGGCCAAAGAAAGTTATCCCTACAAAATCATATAGTCTGGTTATGCTCTATCTTCATCACACAAAGTATTTAATCATGCACAACCCCGATCATAAGCCAAGCAATTGTTTCATACTTTTGGTGTTCTCAAACTTTTTCAATCTTCACGCAATACATGAGCGTGAGCCATGGACATAGCACTATATGTGGAATAAAATGGTGGTTGTGGAGAAGACAAAAAAGGAGAAGATAGTCTTATAGGGGAACGTAGCAGAAATTCAAAATTTTCTACGCATCACCAAGATCAATCTATGGAGTAATCTAGCAACGAGGGGAAGGGGAGTGCATCTACATACCCTTGTAGATCGCGATGCGGAAGCCTTGCAAGAACGCGGATGAGGGAGTCATACTCGTAGCGATTCAGATCGCGGTTGATTCCGATCTAAGCACCGAAGAACGGTGCCTTCGCGTTCAACACACGTGCAGCCCGGTGACGTCTCCCATGCCTTGATCCAGCAAGGAGAGAGGGAGAGGTTGGGGAAGACTCCATCCAGCAGCAGCACGACGGCGTGGTGGTGGTGGAGGAGCGTGGCAATCCCGCAGGGCTTCGCCAAGCACCGCGGGAGAGGAGGAGGAGGGAGAGGGGTAGGGCTGCACCGAAAGAGAGACGTTCTCGTGTGTCTTGGGCAGCCCAAACCTCAACTATATATAGGGGGGAGGGGGCTGCACCCCACTTAGGGTTTCCACCCCCAAGAAGAGGCGGCCAGCCCTAGATCCCATCAAGGGGGGCGGCCAAGGGGAGGAGAGGGGGGGGCGCCCCACTAGATGGGCCCTAAGGCCCATCTGGACCTAGGGTTTGCCCCCTCCCACTCTCCCATGCGCCTTGGGCCTTGGTGGGGGGCGCACCAGCCCACCTGGGGCTGGTCCCCTCCCACACTTGGCCCACGCAGCCTTCTGGGGCTGGTGGCCCCACTTGGTGGACCCCTGGGACCCTCCCGGTGGTCCCGGTACATTACCGATTTCACCCGAAACTTTTCCGGTGACCAAAACAGGACTTCCCATATATAAATCTTTACCTCCGAACCATTCCGGAACTCCTCGTGATGTCCGGGATCTCATCCGGGACTCCAAACAACATTCGGTAACCACGTACATACTTTCCCTATAACCCTAGCGTCATCGAACCTTAAGCGTGTAGACCCTGCGGGTTCGGGAACCATGCAGACATGACCGAGACGTTCTCCGGTCAATAACCAACAGCGGGATCTGGATAACCTTGTTGGCTCCCACATGTTCCACGATGATCTCATCGGATGAACCACGATGTCGGGGATTCAATCAATCCCGTATACAATTCCCTTTGTCTAACGGTATGTTACTTGCCCGAGATTCGATCGTCGGTATCCCTATACCTTGTTCAATCTCGTTACCGGCAAGTCTCTTTACTCGTTCCGTAACTCACATCATCCCGTGATCAACTCCTTGGTCACATTGTGCACATTATGATGATGTCCTACCGAGTGGGCCCAGAGATACCTCTCCGTTTACACGGAGTGACAAATCCCAGTCTCGATTCGTGCCAACCCAACAGACACTTTCGGAGATACCCGTAGTGCACCTTTATAGCCACCCAGTTACGTTGTGACGTTTGGCACACCCAAAGCATTCCTACGGTATCCGGGAGTTGCACAATCTCATGGTCTAAGGAAATGATACTTGACATTAGAAAAGCTCTGAGCAAACGAACTACACGATCTTGTGCTAGGCTTAGGATTGGGTCTTGTCCATCACATCATTCTCCTAATGATGTGATCCCGTTATCAACGACATCCAATGTCCATGGTCAGGAAACCGTAACCATCTATTGATCAACGAGCTAGCCAACTAGAGGCTTACTAGGGACATGGTGTTGTCTATGTATCCACACATGTATCTGAGTTTCCTATCAATACAATTCTAGCATGGATAATAAACGATTATCATGAACAAGGAAATATAATAATAACCAATTTATTATTGCCTCTAGGGCATATTTCTAATAGTCTCCCACTTGCACTAGAGTCAATAATCTAGTTCACATCACCATGTGATTAACACTGACAGGTCACATCACCATGCGACCAACACCCAAAGAGTTTACTAGAGTCAACAATCTAGTTCACATCACTATGTGATTTAACACTCAATGAGTTCTGGTTTGATCATGCTATGCTTGTGAGAGAGGTTATTAGTCAACGTGTCTGAACTTTTCAGATCCGTGTGTGCTTTACGAATATCTATGTCATCTTTGTGGATGCTACCACGCGCTACTTGGAGCCATTTCAAGTAATTGCTCTACTATACGAGTCCGGTTTACTACTCAGAGTCATCCGGATTAGTGTCAAAGTTCGCATCGGCGTAACCCTTTACGACGAACTCCTTTTCACCTCCATAATCGAGAAAATTCCTTAGTCCACTAGGTACTAAGGATAAGTTCGACCGTTGTCATGTGATCCATTCCCGGATCACTATTGTACCCCTTGACCAACTCATGGCAAGGCACACTTCATGTGCGGTACACAGCATAGCATACTGTAGAGCCTACGTCTGAAGCATAGGGGACGACCTTCGTCCTTTCTCTCTCTTCCGCTGTGGTCGGGTCTTGAGTCTTACTCAACACTCACACCTTGTAACACAGCCAAGAACTCCTTCTTTGCTGATCTATTTTGAACTCTTTCAAAATCATGTCTAGGTGTGCGTTCTTTGAAAGTATCATCGGGCGTCTTGATCTATCTCTATAGATCTTGATGCCCAATATGTAAGTAGCTTTTATCCAGGTCTTCCTTTGAAAAACTCCTTTCAAACAACCCTTTATGCTTTCCAGAAATTTTACATCATTTCGGATCAACAATATGTCATTCACATATACTTATCAGAAATGTTGTAGCGCTCCCACTCACTTTATTGGAAATACAAGTTTCTCATAAACTTTGTATAAATCCAAAATCTTTGATCATCTCATCAAAGCGTATATTCTAACTCCGAGATGCTTGCTCTAGTCCATGGAAGGATCGCTGGAGCTAGCATACCTTTTAGCATCCTTAGGATCGACAAAACCTTTCTGATTGTATCACATACAACCTTTCCTTACGAAAACTGGTAAGGAAACTTGTTTTGACATCCATCTGCCAGATTTCATAAATGCAGCTAATGCTAACATGATTCCGACGGACTTAAGCATCGCTACGGATGAGAAAATCTCATCGTAGTCAACTCCTTGAACTTGTGGAAATACTCTTTGCCACAAGTCGAGCTTCATAGACGGTAACATTACCGTCCACATCCGTCTTCTTCTCCATTTATCTCGAATTTCATGGCTTCTAACCATTTGTCGGAATATGGGCCCACCATCGCTTTTCCATAGCTCGTAGGTTCAGTATTGTCCAACAACATGATATCTCAGACAGGATCACGTACCACTCTGAAGTAGCACGCATCCTCGTCGTCCTACGAGGTTTGGTAGTGACTTGATCCAAAGTTTCATGATCACTATCATAAGCTTCCACTTCAATTGGTGTAGGTGCCACAGGAACAACTTCCTGTGCCCTGCTACACACTAGTTGAAGTTATGGTTCAATAACCTTATCAAGTTTCCACCATCCTCCCACTCAATTCTTTTGAGAGAAACTTTTCCTCGAGAAAGGACCTGTTTTTAGAAGCAATTACTTTTGCTTCCAGATCTGAAATAGGAGGTACACCCAACTGTTTTGGGTATTCTATGAAGATGCATATATCCGTTTTGGGTTCGAGCTTATCAGCCTGAAACTTTTTCACATAAGCATCGCAGCCCCAAACTTTTAAGAAACGACAACTTAGGTTTCTCTAAACGGTGTCGTCTCAACGGAATTGCGTGGTGCCCCTTTTAAAGTGAATGCGGTTGTCTCTAATGCCTAACCCATAAACGATAGCGGTAATTTGATAAGAGACATCATGGTATGCACCATATCCAATAGGGTGCAGCTATGATGTCCGGACACACCATCACACTATGGTGTTCCAGGCGGTATTAATTGTGAAACACTTTCCACAATGTCTTAATTGTGTGCCAAACTCGTAACTCAGATACTCATCTCTATGATCATATCACAGACATTTTATCCTCTTGTCACGACGATCTTCAACTTCACTCTGAAATTACTTGAACCTTTCAATAATTCAGACTTGTGTTTCGTCAAGTAAATACACTCAACATCTACTCAAATCATCTGTGAAGTAAGAACATAACGATATCCACTGCATGCCTCAGCACTCATTGGACTGCACACATCAAAATGTATTACTTCCAATAAGTTGCTCTCTTGTTCCATCTTACTGAAAACGAGGCCTTTCAGTCATCTTGCCCATGTGGTATGATTTGCATGTCTCAAGTGATTCAAAATCAAGTGAGTCCAAACGATCCATCTGCATGGAGTTTCTTCATGCATATATACCAATAGACATGGTTCGCATGTCTCAATCTTTTCAAAAACGACTGAGTCCAAAGATCCATCTACATGGAGCTTCTTCATGCGTTCTATACCAATATGACTCAAATGGCAGTGCCACAAGTATGTGGAACTATCATTACTATTTGGCATGAACATGTGTATCACTACGATCGAGATTCATTTTAGGTGCAAGACCATTGAAGGTATTACTCAAATAAACAGAGTAACCATTATTCTCCTTAAATGAATAACCGTATTGCGATAAACATAATCCAATCATGCTCAACGCAAACACCAAATCTCGATGGTAGAGGGAGCATGCGATGCTTGATCACATCAACCTTGGAAACACTTCCAACACTCATCGTCATCTCACCTTTAGCTAGTCTCCGTTTATTCCGCAGCTTTTATTTCGAGTTACTAACACTTAGCAACCGAACCGGTATCTAATACCTGGTGCTGCTAGGAGTACTAGTAAAGTACACATTCATATAATGTATATCTAATATACTTCTGTCGACCTTGCCTGCCTTCTCATCTACCAAATATCTAGGGTCGTACTGCTTCAGTGACCGTTCCCCTCATTACAGAAGCACTTAGTCTCCGGTTTGGGTCCAACCTTGGGATTCTTCACTAGAGCAGCAAATGACTTGCTATTTCATGAAGTATCCCTTTTGCCCTTGCCCTTCTAGAAACTAGTGGTTTTACTAACCATCAACAATTGATGCTCCTTCTTGATTTCTACTTTCGCGGTGTCAAACATCGCGAGTTGCTCAAGGATCATCATAACTATCCCTGATATGTTATAGTTCATCACGAAGCTCTACTAGCTTGGTGGCAGTGACTATGGAGAACCATCACTATCTCATCTGGGAGATTAACTCCCACTCGATTCAAGCGATTGTGGTACTCAGACAATCTGAGCACATGCTCAACGATTGAGCTTTTCTCTCTTAGTTTGCAGGCTTAAGAAACTTGTCAGAGGTCTCATACCTCTTGACGTGGGCACTAGTCTAAAATCCCAATTTCAGTCTTCGGAACATCTCATATGTTCTGCGACGTTTCACAAACGTCTTTGGTGCCACAATTCTAAACCATTAGAACTATCACGTAGTCATCAAAACGTGTATGTCAGATGTTTCGCAACATCTACAGACGACGCTGAGGTTCAGCACACCGAGCGGTGCATTAAGGACATAAGCCTTCTGTGCAGCAATGAGGACAATCCTCAGTTTACGGACCCAGTCCGCATAATTGCTACTATTAACTTTCAACTAAATTTTCTCTAGGAACATATCTTAAACAGTAGAACTAAAGCGCAAGCTATGACATAATTTGCAAAGACCTTTTGACTATGTTCATGATAATGAAGTTCATCTGCTTATTGAATGAACTCCCACTCAGATAGACATCCCTCTAGTCATCTAAGTGATACATGATCCGAGTCAAACTAGGCCGTGTCCGATCATCACGTCAGACGGACTAGTCATCATCGGTGAACATCTCCATGTTGATCGTATCTTCTATACGACTCATGCTCGACCTTTTGGTCTCTTGTGTTCCGAGGCCATGTCTGTACATGCTAGGCTCGTCAAGTCAACCTAAGTGTTTCGCATGTGTTCCGAGGCCATGTCTGTACATGCTAGGCTCGTCAACACCCGTTGTATTCGAACGTTAGAATCTATCACACCCGATCATCACGTGGTGCTTCAAAACAACGAACCTTCGCAACGGTGCATAGTTAGGGGGAACACTTCTCTTGAAATTTTAGTGAGGGATCATCTTACTTACTACCGTCGTTCTAAGCAAATAAGATGCATAACATGATAAACATCACATGCAATCAAATAGTGACATGATATGGCCAATATCATCTTGCTCCTTTGATCTCCATCTTCGGGGCACCATGATCATCTTTGTCACCGGCATGACACCATGATCTCCATCATCATGATCTCCATCATTGTGTCTTCATGAAGTTGTCACGCCAACGATTACTTCTACTTCTATGGCTAACGCGCTTAGCAATAAAGTAAAGTAATTTACATGGCGTTATTCAATGACACGCAGGTCATACAAAAATAAAGACAACTCCTATGGCTCCTGCCGGTTGTCATACTCATCGACATGCAATTCTTGATTCCTATTACAAGAACATGATCAATCTCATACATCACATATATCATTCATCACATCCTTTTGGCCATATCACATCACATAGCACATGCTGCAAAAACAAGTTAGACGTCCTCTAATTGTTGTTTGCAAGTTTTTACGTGGCTTGTATAGGTTTCTAGCAAGAACGTTTCTTACCTACGTAAAACCACAACGTGATATGCCAATTTCTATTTACCCTTCATAAGGACCCTTTTCATTGAATTCGTTCCGACTAAAGTGGGAGAGACAGACACCCGCTAGCCACCTTATGCAACTAGTGCATGTCAGTCGGTGGAACCTGTCTCACGTAAGCGTACGTGTAAGGTCGGTCCGGGCCGCTTCATCCCACAATGCCGCCGAAACAAGATAAGACTAGTAGCGGCAAGAAGAATTGGCAACATCGACGCCCACAACTACTTTGTGTTCTACTCGTGCATAGAAACTACGCATAGACCTAGCTCATGATGCCACTGTTGGGGAACGTAGCAGAAATTCAAAATTTTCTACGCATCACCAAGATCAATCTATGGAGTAATCTAGCAACGAGGGGAAGGGGAGTGCATCTACATACCCTTGTAGATCGCGATGCGGAAGCATTGCAAGAACGTGGATGAGGGAGTCGTACTCGTAGCGATTCAGATCGCGGTTGATTCCGATCTAAGCACCGAAGAACGGTGCCTCCGCGTTCAACACACGTGCAGCCCGGTGACGTCTCCCATGCCTTGATCCAGCAAGGAGAGAGGGAGAGGTTGGGGAAGACTCCATACAGCAGCAGCACGACGGCGTGGTGGTGGTGGAGGAGCGTGGCAATCCCGCAGGGCTTCGCCAAGCACCGCGGGAGAGGAGGAGGAGGGAGAGGGGTAGGGCTGCACCGAAAGAGAGACGTTCTCGTGTGTCTTGGGCAGCCCAAACCTCAACTATATATAGGGGGGGAGGGGGCTGCGCCCCCCTTAGGGTTTCCACCCCCAAGAGGAGGCGGCCAGCCCTAGATCCCATCAAGGGGGGCGGCCAAGGGGAGGAGAGGGGGGGCGCCCCACTAGATGGGCCCTAAGGCCCATCTGGACCTAGGGTTTGCCCCCTCCCACTCTCCCATGCGCCTTGGGCCTTGGTGGGGGGGGCACCAGCCCACCTGGGGCTGGTCCCCTCCCACACTTGGCCCACGCAGCCTTCTGGGGCTGGTGGCCCCACTTGGTGGACCCCCGGGACCCTCCCGGTGGTCCCGGTACATTACCGATTTCACCCGAAACTTTTCCGGTGACCAAAACAGGACTTCCCATATATAAATCTTTACCTCCGGACCATTCCGGAACTCCTCGTGATGTCCAGGATCTCATCCGGGACTCCGAACAACATTCTGTAACCACGTACATACTTTCCCTATAACCCTAGCGTCATCGAACCTTAAGCGTGTAGACCCTGCGGGTTCGGGAACCATGCAGACATGACCGAGATGTTCTCCGGTCAATAACCAACAGCAGGATCTGGATACCCATGTTGGCTCCCACATGTTCCACGATGATCTCATCGGATGAACCACGATGTCGGGGATTCAATCAATCCCGTATACAATTCCCTTTGTCTAACGGTATGTTACTTGCCCGAGATTCGATCGTCGGTATCCCTATACCTTGTTCAATCTCGTTACCGGCAAGTCTCTTTACTCGTTCCGTAACTCACATCATCCCGTGATCAACTCCTTGGTCACATTGTGCACATTATGATGATGTCCTACCGAGTGGGCCCAGAGATACCTCTCCGTTTACACGGAGTGACAAATCCCAGTCTCGATTCGTGCCAACCCAACAGACACTTTCGGAGATACCCGTAGTGCACCTTTATAGCCACCCAGTTACGTTGTGACGTTTGGCACACCCAAAGCATTCCTACAGTATCCGGGAGTTGCACAATCTCATGGTCTAAGGAAATGATACTTGACATTAGAAAAGCTCTGAGCAAACGAACTACACGATCTTGTGCTAGGCTTAGGATTGGGTCTTGTCCATCACATCATTCTCCTAATGATGTGATCCCGTTATCAACGACATCCAATGTCCATGGTCAGGAAACCGTAACCATCTATTGATCAACGAGCTAGCCAACTAGAGGCTTACTAGGGACATGGTGTTGTCTATGTATCCACACATGTATCTGAGTTTCCTATCAATACAATTCTAGCATGGATAATAAACGATTATCATGAACAAGGAAATATAATAATAACCAATTTATTATTGCCTCTAGGGCATATTTCTAACAAGTCTCACATCAACTAGGCGTATCAATGGGCTATGGAGATGCCCATCAATAGATATCAATGTGAGTGAGTAGGGATTGCCATGCAACGGATGCACTAGAGCTATAAGTATATGAAAGCTCAACAGAAGAAACTAAGTGGGTGTGCATCCAACTCGCTTGCTCACGAAGACCTAGGGCATTTTGAGGAAGCCCATCATTGGAATATACAAGCCAAGTTCTATAATGAAAAATTCCCACTAGTATATGAAAGTGATATCATAGGAGACTCTCTATCATGAAGATCATGGTGCTACTTTGAAGCACAAGTGTGGTAAAATGATAGTAGCATTGTCCCTTCTCTCTTTTTCTCTCATTTTTTTCTTTGTGCCTTTTCTCTTTTTTTATGGCCTCTTTTTTAATTATTTTTCGTCCGGAGTCTCATCCCGACTTGTGGGGGAATCATAGTCTCCATCATCCTTTCCTCACTTGGGACAATGCTCTAATAATGATGATCATCACACTTTTATTTACTTTACAACCCAAGAATTACAACTCAATAGTTAGAACAAAATATGACTCTATGTGGATGCCTCCGGCGGTGTACCGGGATATGCAATGAATCAAGAGTGACATGTATGAAAGAATTATGAACGGTGGCTTTTCCACAAATATGATGTCAACTACATGATCATGCAAAGCAATTATGACAATGATGGAGCGTGTCATAGTAAACAGAACGGTGGTAAGTTGCATGGCAATATATCTCGGAATGGCTATAGAAATGCCATGATAGGTAGGTATGGTGGCTGTTTTGAGGAAGGTATATGATGGGTGTATGATACCGGCGAAAGTGCGCGGTATTAGAGAGGCGAGCAATGGTGGAAGGAAGAGGGTGCGTATAATCCATGGACTCAACATTAGTCATAAAGAACTCATATACTTGTTGCAAAAATCTACAAGTTATCAAAGCAAACTATTACGCGCATGCTCCTAGGGGGATAGATTGGTAGAAAAAGACCATCGCTCGTCCCCGACGGCCACTCATAAGGAAGACAATCAATAAATAAATCATGCTCCGACTTCATCACATAACGGTTCACCATACGTGCATGCTACGGAAATCACAAACTTTAACACAAGTATTTATCAAATTCACAACTACTCAACTAGCATGACTCTAATATCACCATCTTCATATCACAAAACAATTATCAAGCATCAAACTTCTCATAGTATTCAACACACTCAAAAGATTTTTTTTTACTAATCTTGGATGCCTATCATGATTAAAGCAAATTACCATGCTGTTTTGTAGGACTCTCAAAATAATATAAGTGAAGCATGAGAGAGCAATAGTTTCTATAAAACAAACCCACCACCGTGCTCTAAAAGATATAAGTGAAGCACTACAGCAAAAATTATATAGCTCAAAAGATATAAGTGAAGCACATAGAGTATTCTAATAAATTCCGAATCATGTGTGTCTCTCTCAAAAGGTGTGTACAGCAAGAATGATTGTGGTAAACTAAAAAGCAAAGACTCAAATCATACAAGATGCTCCAAGCAAAACACATATCATGTGGTGAATAAAAATATAGCTCCAAGTAAAGTTACCGATGGACGAAGACAAAAGAGGGGATGCCTTCCGGGGCATCCCCAAGCTTTGGCTTTTTGGTGTCCTTAGATTATCTCGGGGTTCCATGGGCATCCCCAAGCTTAGGCTCTTACCACTCCTTGTTCCATAATCCATCAAAGCTTTACCCAAAACTTGAAAACTTCACAACACAAAACTTAACAGAAAATCTCGTGAGCTCCGTTAGCGAAAGAAAACAAAACACCACTTCAAGGTACTGTATTGAACTCATTCTTTATTTATATTGGTGTTAAAACTACTGTATTCCAACTTCTCTATGGTTTATAAACTCTTTTACTAGCCATAGATTCATCAAAATAAGCAAACAACACACGAAAAACAGAACAGTCTATAGTAATCTGTAACTAACGCAAACTTCTGGAACTCAGAAAAATCTACCAAAATAGGAAGACCTAGACAATTTGTTTATTAATCTACTGAAATTGGAATCAGTATTTTATCACGTTCTGGTGATTTTTAACAATTATTTTCGTGAACAGAAAGTTTCTGGAATTTTCTGCAAGATCAAATAACTATAGTCCAAGAAGATCCTATAGGTTTAACTTGGCACAAACACTAATTAAAACATAAAGACAAATCTAACCAGACGCTAGATCAAATATTTATTCCTAAACAGAAGCAAAAAAACAAAAAACTAAAATAAAATTGGGTTGCCTCCCAACAAGCAATATCGTTTAACGCCCCTAGCTAGGCATAAAAGCAAAGATAGATCTAGGTATTGCCATCTTTGGTAGGCAATCCATAAGTGGCTCTCATAATAGATTCATAAGGTAATTTTATTTTCTTTCTAGGAAAGTGTTCCATGCCTTTCCTTAACGGAAATTGGGATCTAATATTTCCTTCCTTCATATCAATAATTGCACCAATCGTTCTAAGGAAAGGTCTACCAAGAATAATAGGACATGAAGGATTGCAATCTATATCAAGAACAATAAAATCTACGGGCACATAGTTCCTATTTGCAACAATAAGAACATCATTAATTCTTCCCATAGGTTTCTTAATAGTGGAATCCGCAAGGTGCAAGTTTAAGAGCAATCATGAAATTCACGGAAACCTAGCAAATCACATAAAGTTTTTGGAATCGTGGAAACACTAGCACCCAAATCACACAAAGCATAGCATTCATGATCTTTACTTTTAATTTTAATAGTAGGTTCCCACTCATCATAAAGCTTTCTAGGGATAGAAACTTTCAAATCAAGTTTTTCTTCATAAGATTGCATTAAAGCATCAATGATATGTTTGGTAAAAGCTTTATTTTGGCTATAAGCATGAGGAGAATTTAGGACGGATTGCAACAAGGAAATACAATCTATCAAAGAGCAATTATCATAATTAAAATTCCTTGAAATCCAAAATAGTGGGTTCATTAATATCTAAAGTTTTGATCTCTTCAATCCCACTTTTAACAATTTTCGCATCAAGATCTAAAAACTCTGATTTTTTAGGACGCCTTCTAGGTAAAGGTAACTCATCTCCAGTCCCATTATTATCAAGATTCATATTACAAAACAAGGCGGCCCGTCCTCTCCCCAGAGCCACGGCGACGGCTCTCGCGTTGGCGACGAGTATGCAGTGCTAGTGGTGGTCTCGAAGCCCTCAAGGCGGGTGCTTGCTAGAGCTGCTCCGGCCCCGAAGACCTTGGACCCACGTCCCTTCCGGTGTCCATGGCTGCCGGCGTCCTCTGCCGGGCAGCTCCGGCCTTGGCGACCCAACAGCTGCGTTCCTTCCATCTTGTCTGGCTCCCTGATGTCCCGACGACTATGGCCACGGTAGCCAGGATCTGCGTCCCTCCAGTCCTTGCTTGCCGGCGTTGCCGATCACCGTCGGCCCACCCCCTCGTGGCTTGCTTCACGCCCGTCCTATCTTGTATGCCTCAAAGCCTTTGCTTTTGCCAGATCCAATGCTCGCGGGTTTGGAGGCGGTGCCACCCTCCGACGGCAGTTGTAGCCCCGCCAACCCCCTTTCGACATGGTGACTCCGACCGGCGTTGGCTTCCTCATCTTCGTTTCCAGATACGGTGGCCATGGGATTGCTCAGCCTCATGCCAGGGAGAAATCCTTGCTTGGCTTGCTGATGCTGGCAGCGACGGCGTCTGCAGATGTCGTTTCCTTCTTGGAGGCGCTATCAAGGCCCTCGGCTGCGCCCCTCTTCGAGCTCAGGGGAAACCCTAGGTCCGGTTCCTCCGGATCGGATGGTGAAGGCGTCTCGACGTCGTCCTCCTTGAAGGCGCCATCTTGCTTGCTCGCGGTGTCCTCGGTTTTGGTTCTCGAGATGTTGATGCTCTAGTTGGTCCGGGGTTGCCACTCTTGGTTCGGGTTTGGTAGGTTTAGCTGTGATGTATCCTCTCTTCGGGTCGAGCATCTCTTTTCTTTCTGCTCCGGACACCATGTTCACGCCTGTCCGCGTTCGTGTCATGTGTTGTACCTCTATCTGTACTCATTCTATTTATTCTATCAATGCAATGATACACAAGCTTTGCGTATTCGAGAAAAAATATTGCAAAACAAAGATTTAATAGGAGACACATCAATAACTTTTAAATCTTCATCTTTATTTTCATAGAAACTAGAAGAACACGCTTTCACAAAGCAATCTTTCTTAGCACGCATCCTAGCGGTTCTTTCTTTGCACTCATCAATGGAAATTCTCATGGCTTTGAGAGACTCATTGATATCATGCTTAGGTGGAATAGATCTAACCTTTAAAGAATCAACATCAAGAGAAATTCTGTCAACGTTCCTAGCCAATTCATCAACCTTAAGCATTTTTGCTTCAAGCAAAGCATTGAAATTCTTTTGCGAATTCATTAACTCCTTAACACTAGTCTCAAATTCAGAGGGTATCTTATTAAAATTTCCATAAGAATTGTTGTAGGAATTACCATAATTATTAGAGGAATTACTAGGGAACGACCTAGGATTAAAGTTTCCTCCATACGCGTTGTTACCAAAATTATTCCTACCAAAAAAATTCACATCCATAGATTCATTATTATTCTCAATCAAAGTAGACAAAGGCATATCATTAGGATCAGAAGAAACACTTTTACTAGCAAATAATTTCATAAGTTCATCCATCTTTCCACTCAAAACATTAATTTCTTCTATCGCATGCACTTTTTAATTAGTAGATCTTTCGGTGTGCCATTGAAAATAATTAACCATAATATTATCTAGGAGTTTAGTAGCTTCTCCTAAAGTGATTTCCATAAAAGGCCTCCCGCGGCCAAATCTAAAAGATTTCTAGAAGCAAAATTCAATCCGGCATAAAATTTTTGTATAATCATACAAAGATTCAAACCATGTGTAGGGCAATTACGTATCATTAATTTCATCCTCTCCCAAGCTTGTGCAACATGTTCATGATCAAGTTGCTTAAAATTCATGATATTGTTTCTAAGAGAGATGATCTTAGCGGGAGGAAAATACTTAGAGATAAAAGCATCTTTGCACTTATTCCATGAATCAATACTATTTTTAGGCAAAGACGAAAACCAAACTTTAGCATGGTCTCTAAGCGAAAAAGGAAATAGCTTCAATTTAACAATATCATTGTCCACATCTTTCTTTTTTTTGCATATCACACAAATCAATGAAGCTATTCAGATGGGTAGCGACATCTTCACTAGGAAGGCCGGCGAATTGATCTTTCATGACAAGATTCAACAAAGCAGCATTAATTTCACAAGATTCAGCATCGGTAAGAGGAGCAATCGGAGTGCTAAGAAAATCATTGTTGTTGGTATTGGTAAAGTCACACAATTTAGTATTGTCTTGAGCCATCGTGACAAGCAAGCAATCCAACACACGAGCAAACAAGAAGCAAGCGAAAAAGAGGCGAACGGAAAAGAGAGGGCGAATAAAACAGCAAGGGTGAAGTGGGGGAGAGGAAAACGAGAGGCAAATGGCACATAATGTAATGTGAGGGATAAGAGTTTGTGATGGGTACTTGGTATGTCTTGACTTGTGTAGACTCGGCAAGGGCACCAAAGATGGCTTGTTGTTGGGAGTCAAATCTTGACTTGACTTGGCTTGAATCTCCCCGGCAACGGTGCCAGAAATCCTTCTTGCTACCTCTTGAGCACTGCGTTGGTTTTCCCTTGAAGAGGAAAGGGTGATGCAGTAAAGTAGCGTAAGTATTTCCCTCAGTTTTTGAGAACCAAGGTATCAATCCAGTAGGAGATCACGCTCAAGTCCCACACACCTACACAAACAAATAAGAACCTCGCAAGCAATGCGATAAAGGGGTTGTCAATCCCTTCACGGTCACTTACGAGAGTGAGATCTGATAGATATGATAAGATAATATTTTTGGTATTTTTATGATAAAGATGCAAAGTAAAATAAACGACAAAAGAAATAACTAAGTGTTGGAAGATTAATATGATGGAAAACAGACCCGGGGGCCATAGGCTTCACTAGTGGCTTCTCTCAAGAGCATAATTATTACGGTGGGTAAACGAATTACTGTCGAGCAATTGATAGAATTGAGCATAGTTATGAGAATATCTAGGTATGATCATGTATATAGGCATCACGTCCGTGACAAGTAGACCGAAACGATTCTGCATCTACTACTATTACTCCACACATCGACCGCTATCCAGCATGCATCTAGAGTATTAAGTTCATAAGAACAGAGTAATGCTTTAAGTAAGATGACATGATGTAGAGGGATAAACTCATGCAATATGATATAAACCCCATCTTTTTATCCTCGATGGCAACAATACAATATGTGCCTTGCTGCCCCTGCTGTCACTGGGAAAGGACACCGCAAGATTGAACCCAAAGCTAAGCACTTCTCCCATTGCAAGAAAGATCAATCTAGTAGGCTAAACCAAACTGATAATTCGAAGAGACTTGCAAAGATAACCAATCATACATAAAAGAATTCAGAGGAGATTCAAATATTGTTCATAGATAATCTTGATCATAAACCCACAATTCATCGGATCTCGACAAACACACCGCAAAAGAAGATTACATTGAATAGATCTCCAAGAAGATCAAGGAGAACTTTGTATTGAGATCCAAAGAGAGAGAAGAAGCCATCTAGCTAATAACTATGGACCCGAAGGTCTGAGGTAAACTACTCACATATCATCGGAGAGGCTATGGTGTTGATGTAGAAGCCCTTCGTGATCAATACCCCCTCCGGCGGAGCGCCGGAAAAGGCTCCAAGATGGGATCTCACGGGTACACAAGGTTGCGGTGGTGGAAATAGGGTTTTGGCTTTGTCTCTGATGTTTCCAGGGTATACGGGTATGTATAGGAGGAAGAAGTACGACAGTGGAGTAATGTGGGCCCCGCGAGGGTGGAGGGCGCGCCTGGGGGGGGGGGGTAGGCGTGCCCCTGCCTCGTGCTCTCCTCGTTGAATTCTTTACGTAGACTTCAAGTCCTCTGGATCACGTTTGTTCCGAAAATCACGTTCCCGAAGGTTTCATTCCGTTTGGACTCCGTTTGATATCCTTTTCCTTCGAAACACTGAAGTAGGCAAAAAACAACAATTTGGGCTGGGCCTCCGGTTAATAGGTTAGTCCCAAAAATAATATAAAAGTGTATAATAAAGCCCATTAAACATCCAAAACATAATATAATATAGCATGGAACAATAAAAAATTATAGATACGTTGGAGACGTATCAGGGAGTCTACGCACAAGTCAACATACCAAGTACCCATCACAAACTCTTATACCTCGCATTACATTATTTGCCATTTGCCTCTCGTTTTCCTCTCCCCCACTTCACCTTTGCCATTTTATTCGCCCTCCTTCCGTTTGGTCTTGTGTTACCATGTGCCTTCTTTTTGCTTGCATCTTCGCTTGCTAAAAGTTTATGGATCCTCATCCCCTTGCTAATCTCTTTAAGAGATCCAATTATGATGAACCTATTGCTAGTGAGTTGAGTGCACTAGATTATCTTTATGAGGTTTTGCTTGAAATTCATGTATCTGAAAATTGTGATGAAGAAATTTATGAAGAGATTCATGATAGCTTCTTGAATAAAAAGCATGATTGCAATGATTTTACTATAAATTCTCTTGATGTCAATTGTGCTAATAATATGCAAAACCCTAAGCTGGGGGATGCTAGTTTTGCTATGTCTACTACTTGTTGCAATGATCATGATTGGGGTGATTCTTCTTATGATCTTAAAAATTTATTTAAGCCCCTTGATGAATATGAGATTGATAATAGTGTTTGCAATAATATTGAAAGTGGGTTTGGAAGAGTGTCAACTTTAGATCCCACATATTTGGAGAATATTCAATCTTATGGTATTTTTGATAAAAGTGGGTTTGGAGAGGTCATGACTTTAGTTAATGATAATCCCACTATTTTGGAAGAGTGTCAACTTCGCATGCATGTGGATCATCTAGAGAATATGTTATGTGATATCTATTTTGTTGAATTTGCCTATGATCCTACATGTAATTATTATGAGAGAGGAAAATATGGTTGTAGAAACTTTCATGTTGCTAAATTACCTCTCGTTATGTTGAGATTGCTATTGTTTCTTTCCGCTTCCTTGCATATGCTAGTTTTTGCTTGCCTTGATAATTTGTTTTCCTATAAGATGCCTATGCATAGGAAGTATGTTAGACTTAGATGTGTTTGTCACGTGTTTTATGATGCTCTCTTTGTGCTTCAATTCTTGTCTTTCTTGTGAGCATCATTGAAATCTCAATGCCTAGCTAAAAAGGCTTTAAAGAAAAGCGCTTGTTGGGAGACAACCCAATATTTTTACTTGCTGTTATTCAATAAATAATTGATCTAGCCTCTGGTTAGATTTGTTTTTATGTTTTAATTAGTGTTTGTGCCAAGTTAAACCTATAGGATCTTCTTGGATGATAGTTATTTGATCTTGCTGAAAATTCCAGAAACTTTCTGTTCACGAAAACAATTGTTAAAAATCACCAGAACGTGATAAAATACTGATTCCAATTGCAGTAGATCAATAAACAAATTGTCTATGTCTTCATATTTTGGTAGATTTTTCTGAGTTCCAGAAGTTTGCGTTAGTTACAGATTACTACAGACTGTTCTGTTTTTGACAGATTCTGTTTTTCGTGTGTTGTTTGCTTATTTTGATGAATCTATGGCTAGTAAAAGAGTTTATAAACCATAGAGAAGTTGGAATACAGTAAGTTTAACACCAATATAAATAAATAATGAGTTCAATACAGTACCTTGAAGTGGTGTTTTGTTTTCTTTCGCTAACGGGGCTCACGAGATTTTCTGTTGAGTTTTGTGTTGTGAAGTTTTCAAGTTTTGGGTAAAGATTTGATGGATTACGGAACAAGGAGTGGCAAGATCCTAAGCTTGGGGATGCCCATGGCACCCCAAGGTAATCTAAGTACACCAAAAAGCCAAAGCTTGGGGATGCCCCGGAAGGCATCCCCTCTTTCGTCTTCGTCCATCGGTAACTTTACTTGGAGCTATATTTTTATTCACCACATGATATGTGTTTTGCTTGGAGCGTCTTGTATGATTTGAGTCTTTGGTTTTTAGTTTACCACAATCATCCTTGCTGTACACAAATTTTGAGAGACACACACATGATTCAGAATTTATTAGAATACTCTATGTGCTTCACTTATATCTTTTGAGTTATATAGTTTTGCTCTAGTGCTTCACTTATATCTTTCAAAGCACGGTGGTGGATTTGTTTTATAGAAACTTTTGTTCTCTCATGCTTCACTTATATTATTTTGAGAGTCCTACAAAACAGCATGGTAATTTGCTTTAATTGTGAAATTAGTTCTAATAAGCTAGGTATTCAAGATTAATAAAAACTTTCTTATGAGTGTGTTGAATACTAAGAGAAGTTTGATGCTTGATGATTGTTTTGAGATATGGAGGTAGTGATATTAAAGTTGTGCTAGTTGAGTAGTTGTGAATTTGAGAAATACTTGTGTTGAAGTTTGCAAATCCCGTAGCATGCACGTATGGTAAACGTTGTGTAACAAATTTGAAACATGAGGTGTTCTTTGATTGTCCTCCTTATGAGTGGCGGTCGGGGACGAGCGATGGTCTTTTCCTACCAATCTATCCCCCTAGGAGCATGCGTGTAGTGCTTGGTTTTTGATGACTTGTAGATTTTTGCAATAAGTATGTGAGTTCTTTATGACTAATGTCAAGTCCATGGATTGTACGCACTCTTACCCTTCCATCATTGCTAGCCTCTTCGGTACCGTGCATTGCCCTTTCTCACCTTGAGAGTTGGTGCAAACTTCGCCGGTGCATCCAAACCCCGTGATAAGATACGCTCTATCACACATAAACGTCCTTATATCTTCCTCAAAACAGCCACCATACCTACCTATTATGGCATTTCCATAGCCATTCCGAGATATATTGCCATGCAACTTTCCACCGTTCCGTTTATCATGACACGTTCATCATTGTCATATTGCCTTGCATGATCATGTAGTTGACATCGTATTTGTGTCAAAGCCACCATGCATATTATTTCATACATGTCACTCTTGATTCATTGCCCTTCCCGGTACACCGCCGGAGGCATTCATATAGAGTCATACTTTGTTCTAGTATCGAGTTGTAATCATTGAGTTGTAAATAAATAGAAGTGTGATGATCATCATTCATAGAGCATTGTCCCCAAAAAAAGAGAAAGGCCAAAAGAAGTCCCAAAAAAAAGGGGGCAATGCTACTATCCTCTTCCATACTTGTGCTTGAAAGTAGCACCATGATCCTTATGATAGATAGTCTCTTGTTTTGTCACTTTCATATACTAGTGGGAATTTTTCGTTATAGAACTTGGCTTGTATATTCCAACAATGGGCTTCCTCAAATGCCCTAGGTCTTCGTGAGCAAGCAAGTTGGATGCACACCCACTTAGTTTCATTTGTTGAGCTTTCATACATTTATAGCTCTAGTGCATCCGTTGCATGGCAATCCCTACTCCTCACATTAACATCAATTGATGGGCATCTCCATAGCCTGTTGATTAGCCGCGTTGATGTGAGACTTTCTCCTTTTTGCCTTCTCCACATAACCCCCATCATTATATTCTATTCCACCCATAGTGCTATATCCATGGCTCACGCTCATGTATTGCGTGAAAGTTGAAAAAAGTTTGAGATTACTAAAGTATGAAACAATTGCTTGGCTTGTCATCGGGGTTGTGCATGATGAGAGCATTCTTGTGTGACGAAAATGGAGCATAACCAAACTATATGATTTTGTAGGGATGAACTTTCTTTGGCCATGTTATTTTGAGAAGACATAATTGCTTAGTTAGTATGCTTGAAGTATTATTACTTTTATGTCAATATTAAACTTTTATCTTGAATCTTTCGGATCTGAATATTCATACCACAATTAAGAGGGTTACATTGAAAATTATGCTAAGTAGCATTCCACATCAAAAATTCTGTCTTTATCATTTACCTACTCGAGGACGAGCAGGAATTAAGCTTGGGGATGCTTGATACGTCTCCAACGTATCTATAATTTTTGATTGTTCCATGCTATATTATATTCTGTTTTGGATGTTTATTGGGCTTTATTATACACTTTTATATTATTTTTGGGACTAACCTATTAACCGGAGGCCAAGCCCAAATTGCATTTTTTTCCTATTTCAGTGTTTCGAAGGAAAAGGATATCAAACGGAGTCCAAACGGAATGAAACCTTCGGGAACGTGATTTTCAGAACAAACGTGATCCAGAGGACTTGGAGTCTACGTAAAGTAATGAACGAGGAGGGCACGAGGTAGGGGCGCGCCCGCCTCCCCCAGGCGCGCCCCCCACCCTCGTGGGCCCCTCATTGCTCCACCGACATACTTCTTCCTCCTATATATACCCATGTACCCTGGAAACATCATATACGGAGCCAAAACCCTATTTCAACCGCCGCAAGCTTCTGGACCCGTGAGATCCCATCTTGGGGCCTTTTCCGGCGCTCCACCGGAGGGGGCATTGATCACGGAGGGCTTCTACATCAACACCATAGCCTCTCCGATGATGTGTGAGTAGTTTACCTCAGACCTTCGGGTCCATAGTTATTAGCTATATGGCTTCTTCTCTCTCTTTGGATCTCAATACAAAGTTCTCCTCGATTCTCTTGGAGATCTATTTGATGTAACTCTTCTTTTGCGGTGTGTTTGTCGAGATCCGATGAATTGTGGGTTTATGATCAAGTTTATCTATGAACAATATTTGAATCTCCTCTGAATTCTTTTATGTATGATTGGTTATCTTTGCAAGTCTCTTCAAATTTTCAGTTTGGTTTGGCCTACTAGATTGATCTTTCTTGCAATGGGAGAAGTGCTTAGCTTTGGGTTCAATCTTGTGGTGTCCTTTCCCAGTGACAGCAGGGGCAACAAGGCACGTATTGTATTGTTGCCATCGAGGATAAAAAGATGGGGTTTATATCATATTGCATGAGTTTATCCCTCTACATCATGTCATCTTGCTTAAAGCATTACTTTGTTCTTATGAACTTAATACTCTAGATGCATGCTGGATAGCGGTCGATGTGTGGAGTAATAGTAGTAGATGCAGAATCGTTTCGGTCTACTTGTCGTGGACGTGATGCCTATATACATGATCATACCTAGATATTCTCATAACTATTCTCAATTCTATCAATTGCTCGA
Source organism: Aegilops tauschii subsp. strangulata (assembly GCF_002575655.3). Taxonomy (NCBI): domain Eukaryota; kingdom Viridiplantae; phylum Streptophyta; class Magnoliopsida; order Poales; family Poaceae; genus Aegilops; species Aegilops tauschii. The sequence goes on along the minus strand of NC_053035.3, from coordinate 99,888,872 downwards.
CAGTAATTCGTTACCCACCGTAATACTTATGCTCTTGAGAGAAGCCACTAGTGAAACCTATGGCCCCCGGGTCTATTTTCCATCATATTAATCTTCCAACACTTAGCTATTTCTATCGCCGTTTATTTTGCTTTCTTTACTTTTACTCTTTATCATAAAAATACCAAAAATATTATCTTATCATATCTATGAGATCTCACTCTCGTAAGTGACAGTGAAGGGATTGACAACCCATTTATCGCGTTGGTTGCGAGGTTCTTATTTGTTTGTGTAGGTGCGTGGGATTCGAGCATGGTCTCCTACTGGATTGATACCTTGGTTCTCAAAAATGGAGGGAAATACTTATGCTACTTTACTACATCACCCTTTCCTCTTCAAGGGAAAACCAACGTAGTGCTCAAGAGGTAGCAGCTATGACTGGGGTGGACCAGGATAATTTTGTGCAATGGCAGGTGGACCAGGATGGTCGACGTCCAACATGTCGGTGAATGAAAGTATTCTTTCTGATATAGAGGATGAGCAACTAGTATTCATTGTTTATTTTTTATGAAAGCTATTGTCTCCACTGTTACGACGGAGGAGTGTGAAACACGGCAGCCCAGTGAACTTGGCATGTGCACAACTCCCTCCTTCCTCATGTAATACTACCATAGTGTTGACTATAAGGTTGGCTATAAGGTTACAACTTTTTCTCACTTTATCTCTATCTATTTCCTCTCAAATGTTTTTTACCTTTCTTTTTTTAGACACAATTGTTTTTATACCACTTTTTTTAGAATTAGTTTTTTATACCTAGGAGCACGTGTAGAGACGGGCTCTTGCAAAGCCCACTCCTTGACTTTGTCAATGCCTCTCTCTCCTCCACATAAGCGGGCTTATAGCCCAGTATTATACTAGTACTACTTGCTATGAATGCTGGCAGCTGGTGTCTGAGGGGGAGCGCGCGCAGGAGGGGGGAGGGGTTTTCTGGTGGGCCAGGGCGGTCAGAAGCGGTCCGGACTCCCACATGGCCCACCTCACATTATCACCATATATTTCTTGGATTCCGTGCGTGGCGGGCGGGCGATCTCTTCTCCCTCCCCCATCTCTCTCTTCTCATCAGCCGACGCCCGCCGAGCGATTAGATTTCAGCTATCGATGGTTTATTCAATGCAGTCCCACATGTCAGTGAAAATGCAAGACAACGCGTGTCCCCTCTGGTGAGCGGCGTGCGAGCCGGACTGTCGGGGGTGCGACGCGAACGCGACACGTACGAGTCGTAAGTGTGCCGCCTTTTCCTTTTAAACTTGCAAAGCGTAACATTTTCGTGTGATCGATCGATAGAAATCTAGAACAAAATGACGAGGGCAGGGCTTCCCCGCATGTTAGGCGGGCTAGTTTGAGTGATATGACGTGCTACAGTGCTGTCCACTTGCCCCATTTTTATGTAAGCAAGAGTCTACACTCTTACGTGGGAGGAGTGCGAAACATGGCGGATCCGATTTTGATCGAGGGATAACTGTTCCCAGCGAAATAATGGAGCACTGTAAGCGATTATATCATGATAGTTAGGGCATCTCCAGCGCTGGCCCACAAATTTACACCGGCATCTGTCCGAGGACACTGATGCCAGAGGATGCCATCCAATGTTGCCCGCATACCTTTCGACAACTATATGAACTAACCGGACGAAATTCATGCAAACAAAGCAAATTTCAAATTAACCGGATGAAATTCATTACATTTTGAAAACTTTTCCTATAAACTAGACGAAATTCATTACATATTTCACACAAACCGTACTAAGACCTACTGTAAACCTAATCTAAACGATCGCCGGCGCCCGACCACCATGTCCGGCCATGAACCCCGAGAAATCCGGCCATTGCCTTTGCCTCTTCCTCATCCGCCTCGGCTTTGTCTAGCTCTGCCTCGATAACCTCCTCCTCCGGAGGACAAGGTTCTGAAGATTTCCGCCTCCACGTCACTGTCAAGCGGCTAATCGGCCGCCGATGTTTACCCCACTAAGCTTGCCATCAACTGAGTGGAGGAGCGATGGCCTTCCTAGGACCAGAGCAGCGGCGACCTACCGTGTACTACTCTTCCTCGCCGCCGGCTGCGCCCGCGCATGCGCGCCGGCTTCATGGTCATGGCAGCGGATGGCGGCCGGGGGGAGCCGACGATCTCCTTCGTCTGCTCCTACGACAGTATGTCCAAGAGAGCTTTGGAGCGCGCCCGCAGCAGAGCCGCCGATGTCCTTCGTCTGCTCCTGCGACAGTACGTCCAAGAGAGCTTTGGAGCGCCAGGAGGCCATGGTTGGAGTGGTGCCGACAGAAGGAAGGGTCCGGAGGCGAAGGAGTGTGGGTCTTTGGCTATGGCTGGGAGCTGGGTCTCAAGTTAATATAGCGCGCGAATGGCAATGAGCCGCGGCAGACAGATGGATGGATGGCGCCGAAGTAGGTTCGTCAGCAGCTGTGTGTCATTAATGTGGGTGGCGGACAGAAGGATGGCCTTGGTGTCGTTAATGCAGAGCAGTCGCTTGCACCGGGATGCCGCGCGGGTGGCGCTCTCTCAGCCGTCGCGCTGGTGCAATGCCGACGCCAGTGAGAGGTCGCGTCGGGCGTGAATGCGGACGCTGCTTCAGTGACTTAACTGCAGGTGCAGCTGGGTCACTGACATGTGGGCCCAACAGGCAACTGGCCCGCATGTTAGTGACACACCAACTGCACCTGCAATTAAGTCCCGTGAATGCGGCATTGACGTTCTGGAGAGACGGTGACCGTTTCAGGCGGGAAGCGCGCACTAGCGATGGAAGGGGTTTCGGTAGGCCAGGGCGGTCAGACGCTGGCGTGGTGGTAAAATGTGAACTCATGGATGACGAGCCTTTGAAGCGTATGCGGCACGTATTGACAAGCAGGCGTCCATGCAACCGCTCTTGTCGCCAGCTAGCCTTCGACGACCACCATTAGATACCACACAACCATGCATAACTTATGAATAATGGACGAATCGATCAAACACACACTCGTGCGCAGTGGCACTATGATCGGTCGCTCACGATACATATATAGGTACCATAGTGCCCTCTCTAGCTAGGATATTTTATAGATTGTAAAAATTGTGATGGATGATATACATGAGCAAGGCGCCGAGTCACATGGTCGCGTCGTGTGCAGAGCCATGGCTAATGTCGAGCAGCTCGGCACCCAAGCACGAGTATGACCGTTGGTGTTGAGCGAGGTTAATACATGCTCGGTGTTCGCGGAGGCCACCAGCAAACGTCTAAACAGTAATGTCAAGCACCGCCAGGGTGCGCAGGTGACGAGCTCGCCGTTTGCGTTGCACCATGAGCAGGACTTTGATTGAGAGGGCTAGGTGCATGCATTAGCATTGTTTGACAGCATGAGCATGAGTGTCTGCACGCGTACATGCTACTTGCCTCTATGGGCGGTGTGCGCTAATGTGTGCATCACGTATAATATAAAAAAATTCAGTTTGTGCACTTAACGCAAAGTATTTCCTTTTCATTTGGCTGACGAGTGTGCGTTGCAGCGACGAGTCTATGGTTTGATTCCTCACATACGCATAATTTTGGTTTTTATTTCTTCCTCCACTGACAGGTAGGCCCGCATAGATAGATAGATAAAGAACACGAGCTGATGAGGCGCATGCGGACTGTTTGGCTGGTCAACCAGACAAATACAGAGATATAGGCTGAGCCAATGACCGTATAATCACCATATCTCGTATACAATGATCAAAGTGAGCTATCAAGAGAAGTTCGATGACCGCCAATGCATTTTACTCGGTAATAAATGACCAGGATTGAAGGGGGGGTCCAAATTTCCTTCGTCTTCTGTCCTTGAGCTCTTGACAAACCAATGCACTATACGGTTGTCTGGCCACTCCACCCCAGAGCTCTCACCAAGCGTCGTTCATGCCACCGTGTGTCGGTGGGAACGACACCTATGGAATCACTGGGATCCCTTATACGGTTGACGGACGCGGGGTTGTGCAAAGAGCAGGTCTGTCAGGAAGCACACGGATCATTTACCCAGGTTCGGGCCGCGAAGATGCGTAATACCCTAGTCCTGCTTTGGTGTATGTATTTGAGTGTTCTTGTGTTCTTGAGCTAGCTACGGGGTGTAACTTGCCCAAAAGATCCGAATCCTCCTCCTGGTCGCCTTGGCCCTCCTTTTATAGACAAAAGGGGTTGCCACAGTGGCACACAGGAGGTGGAAAGGTGTACAGAGGATGAGTTTATCCTCTAGCACCGTCGGACAAACGCATTTAATGCGCTGCCGACGCGCCCCTCTTACTTAATTGGGGACGGCAAGGAAGCACGTCCCAGTTGTCGCCGCCTCGCCTGGCTGCGACGCGCGTCTGGGCTGACGAGGCGTTGTGGCGCCACGTTGGCTGGCTGCTGGGCTGGCGCGGTGGTGGAGCCTTCACGAAGACCTGCATGCCACCACGTAGGTGCTTGCTGAGTCGGCCGTGGAGTCCGCTCGTCGCCACGCAGGTGCCTGCCCAGCTGGTCGAGCTGGCAGCTGCATGGGGACGGCGATGGAGTCATGGCAAACGCGGGCCCTGCCGCTGCCCTGTAAATGTCTCCGGCAAGGGCCTTGCCGGGGCCCCGGCAAGGGTCTTGTCGCGGCATTGTGGTCTTCCCCGGCAAGCGTCTTGCTGGGAGTCTCGTGGATTTCCTCGGCTAGGATTCCGCCGAGGATCGCCGTCTTCTGGTCCTCATCTGATCTCGTATGTTTATGATCTTGACGAAGATCTGCATGCCACCACAGAAGTGCCTCCCGAGCCTTGGTTCCAATGTAGTTGGTTGGTGGTGTTGAAACCCACGGGCTCAAGGGTGGCCTGTTCTGCTGGCATCAGGCAAGTTGCCTCGGCAAGGCTCTTGCCGGGGCCGCGGAGGCTGCCCCGGCAAGGGTCTTGCCGGGGAGTCCACCTCGCCCTCTTGCTCTTTTGTGTTCTCTGGTCTTGGCGTTGCCTCTGGTCGCCTTGTGCCTTCGGCTTCCCTCCTCTGCCCTGCTTAGTGTGGCTGTGGGCGCGGCTTCGACTGCCCGTGCACAAGTAAAGGGGTAAAAAGAAGTGCCCCTACTTTTGTACACCAATAGGATCCCCCGGGCCTGGGCCACACATAAGTGCGACATGTTGTTGGGCCAGGCCCAGAATGGTGTGCGGGCAGGTGGGGCGGGATTTTTACCGTGGTAACTTCTCGTCCGCTGCGCTTCCCCACGACCCGTGTTGAATGCACGTCATGGAGGGTCCTGCGTGACGTGGGGGGGCATGCGTGGGGCGGTTCCCACATGCATGCGTCACATCACAGTAAATGGGAAAGAGGCAGCCTGCGCCTTCCCCATAAAAAGGAATAACCGTAGGCGCACTGCTCATTTACCCTCCGTGCCCTCTCCAATCTCGGAACCGCCGTCTCCTTCTTCCTCCCTCTCTAGCTTTCGCCTTTGCTTGCTATCGCCGCCACGCCTTCATCGTCCTTCATCCTTCTCCTCTCGTGACCTCCATGGCACCCAAAACCAGTAGAGGCAAGGGAGTGGCCAAGGACGCCGGGGCGAACGAGCCGCCGGAGAGTGAGCTGGCGGTGCAGCGGATGCAGTCCGCCTACTTCCCCATGGCGGTCGACGCGGTCCACCTCCGGGACTACTTCAAGCATCTGTGGGGGTGAAAGACGGGGGGGGGGGGGGAGGGGGAGACGACTGGGCACCCGGCCACGCGCGTCATCCCTGCTGCCTTCGCCGAGGTCGCCCGAATCGGTACCTGTTCTTCGTCGACTACTTTTCCTGCGGCCTCTGCCCCCCATCTCTGATTTCTTCAATGATATCATGCACACCTACGGCTTTCATCTTATGGATTTTACCCCAAATGCCGTGGTGTGCATGGCTCTTTTTGCGCATCTCTGCGAAGGTTTCGTCGGGGTGCATCCCAACACGGCGCTCTTCCGCCACTACTTCTTGTCTCGGATCCAAAAGGGGGCGCCATTTCCGGTTGTGTTGCCTGGATCCCGAGGTCCAAGGGGACGTACCCAGAGGGCGCTCAGAAGGAGAGGTGGGAGGAGTGGCGGGGCCGGTGGTGCTGGATTGAGGAGGAGGATCCACAAGAATTCTGCCGGGTTCACCAGGCGCCGCCAATTCGCAGAAATGACTGGAGCAATGTTGATGCCGATGACGCGAAGCTCACGGTCGCCACCGCCAGGATTCTTCGCCTCACTGAGGCCGGGCTCACCCTTGAGATGATCGGGGCGGATTTCATCCGTCGCCGAATCGCTCCACTACATAACAAGGGGAGGCCGGCCTGGCTCTTCACGAACGCGGCCGACATCATGAGGCTTCGCCCCGGCCTGGTCCACAACCTCACGGTGATGGGCACACCCACTTCTGTCAGTGGCTCTTCCAGCTTGACGTGAACCGCAACAGCAAGGTCGAGCGGTCCGGCAAGGCCGCCAAAACCGGCAAGGTCGCCAAGGGACCCTTGTTCGGGTTGCCGGCGGGGGTGGTCCCGCTGAGCAATAACTCACGCCGAAACGACATCATCGCCATGATGCCAGAGTTCAACGCGCACGGCCTCGTCCCAAATTGGGCCGAGCCGCCGGAGGATCAAGTGCAGGAGTTCTTCGACACCTTGGAGGAGAAGTACGTCCGCGACGAGCCGCTGCTCGTCCAGGACACCACCCAGGCGGAGCTGGACTACATCGCCGCCAGGGTGGCAGAGGCGGAGCTTGCCAAGGGGGCCGGCAGCGCCGACGGCGTGGAGGATAGGCCGCGGCGGCCGAAGTGGAGAGGGAGCTCGCCTAGTGGGCGGAGTCCGCTGGAGAGGCCAGGAGCGCCGTCACAGGGGCCCCTCTCATTGAGGATGTGGTCGACGAGTCGTCGGAGGAGGAGGTCGAGGCTGCCGACCCTCCAGCCACGGGGAGAGGGCGAGTCCTGCGGCGGGCCAGCTCCGGCGAGCCGGCCCGGCCCGGCAGGGCCATGCAACCGCGGCAGGCTCAGGAGGGGTCCGTGCACCAGACAAGGGCCGCGGCGGCGAGGAAGTTGGTAAAGGCCGTGGTGGCGAAGAACAAAGCAACTGCCTCTTCTTCGTCCAAGCGTGTTCAGACTCCACCTTCTTCCCCTCCTCCGGCAGACTTCGGCGCAGAGGTCGTCTTCGACTTCTGGTCCCTCAGCCCAAGGAGGAAGAGGAAGGCAGCAGATGAGGAGGTGGAGGATGAGTAAGCGTCTTTTTCCCCTTTTCTTTTTTTGCTCATCTCCTTCTCCTCATACTGTGCCGCTTATCTTGACTTGTTTCATCTTTGCAGGGACGCGGAGACGCTGGCCCAGAGGGTGAAGAGGGACAGGTCCTCGGCGGGCGGGCAGCCTCCGGCAGGCGCTTCCGGTACACCGCTGGTGGTGTTGAGCAGTGCGGACAGCAGTCCCCGGCACAGCCCCTAGCGTAAACTCGTCACTCGCCCCTTGTCAACGTGTGTTGGGGGTATGATCCCTCGGCGCTGACCTTGCCATAATCGCAGGAGGAGGACAACAGCAGGAGGAGCCCCTGAGGGCTACCCCCAACATGCCGCCCCCATCAACCACGCCGCCCCGAGGGGCATCCCCGGCAAGGTCGCCAAACACCGAGCCCATGCACACAAAGGAGGAGGAGGCAAACTTGGGCACTGGTGGCTCCGCCTCGGCGCTAGACATTGGCGGGGAGGGGGCCTCTTCTTCCCAGCCTGGCACGGGTAAGTCACTCGCCTTCCGCCCCTGTTCTTTTTCTTTTTTTCTTGAATCTTGGTCTTGGCTTCGCCTTATCCCCTTCTCGATATCCAGATCCTCCCTCGGTGGACCGGGAGGACATAGACACCGTCATCGAGGATGTCGCCAAGGACGCCGCGGCGGAGGCCGAGAAGATCGCCACCGAGGAGGCCGCCAAGGACGCTGCTGAGGACGCCGCCAAGGAGTCTGCCGGGGAGCCTGGCAAGGCTGCCGCCGAGGAGGCCGACAAGGGGCCTGCCGGGGAGCCTGGCAAGGCCGCCGCCGAGGAGGAGGTGGTTGACGACCAACCTTCCTCCTCCGCCGCCTCTGGCTCGGGCATGTACCTGAGGGTGAGCGACGACTTGTTCGTCCACCTCACAGGGACGGCGAGCACCGGGGCGCCCGTCGAGGGGTAGGTGTTTGATGACGAAGTGCTCGCCGCCGCCGAGCTCGAGGTCGTTGAAGAGCCGAGCGTCGGTGGTGGCGGTTCCCAGGAAGAGCGGCATGAGCGCCAACTTCCAGAAGCTCCAGGCGCTCCACTGCGCCCGCCTGGACAAGGCCAAGTCCAGGATGGCGGTGGTGGACAAGGCGGAGGCGGACCTTGAGGAGCGTGTCGCCGAGGCGCAGGCTTGGTTCCGCCAGGCCCACAAGGACTTGAAGGCCGCCCAGGACGCGCTGACTGAGCGCAACCTGACGCTCATCATGAAGCAGGCCGACATCAAGAAGGCCCAGGAACTGGCGAAGCAGGAGGCCGCCCAGGCCGAGGCTGCTTGGCACCAGCAGCAGGCCGCAATAAACTCCCAGGAGGAGGACCTTGCCGCGCGCGAGGAGAAGCTTGCCACAACGCTCCGCGGCAAGGACGAGGAGGTGGAGAAGCTCATCGTGCAGCGGACCTAGGAGCTGGAGCAGAGGCACAAGGAGGCACTCAATGCCCAGGCTTTGGTTCACGCCGGCAAGGCGAAGGAGCTGGAGGTGGAGCGGGACGGGTTGAAGGACCAGGTCCTGAAGCTGTCCAAGGACATGGACATGTTGAACGGCGCCTTGGTCGAGGCGCAAGGCGCGGTTCTCGACAAGGCTAGGCAGCTTTCCGAGGCCAACAACTCCATCAAAGACCTCAAGCTGAAGCTGGAGGGCCTCGAGGGAGCGCTGTCGGAGGCCAAGACCCGGGAGGGGACCCTGACCAAGGATCTGGAGGCCGAGAAGCAGTTGCGGAGGAACGACGCCGCCACCCACAAGGAGCACGTGGAGGGCGAAAACCGCTGGCTCAAACGCCTCGCCGATAGGCTCCGCGCGTCTGCTGGCTGGCTGAGAAGAGAGATAGAGGAGGGTTGAGCACGGACTCCAGGAAATTTGTTCTACATAACCAGCACCTCGATATAGTGGAGTGGCATGGGCCATAACTAGCATTAATGTCTAGCAGTACGGCACACGCCACCCACACGAGCCCATCCGACACCAATTTTCTTGGAGTTCGTGCTACAACCATCTCTTCTCCCTCCTGTTTTCTCAGCCATCGCGCGGTGGGCAGGGTGGGGGTTTGCCGATAGTCGGTTTGCTCAACTGCGGTCCCACTTGTAAGTGAAAATGCAACACAGCACGCATTCTCCCTTGATCGGCGTGCCGGACCAACCGTGTGGGGGTGCGACCGATAGATAGAAATAACGATTTTCCCTAGAGTAATGAGAAGTTTGGTTCTGGCGCGGTTCATGCATGGAGTACGTACGAAAATTATGAAGTTGATGCGAAAGGTAAGATAATTACTAGTAGTACCATGTACTACTACATGGATTTGACGGAAAGATAAAGATACATACGGATCCATCAACGACATCCTCACGCCCTAGTGCACCGGGTCACCAACCGACGTGTGAGGAGCAGCAGCGTTGGCGGCAAGCTCAATGTGCTTCTGAACAATGCCATCCAAGGTTGCCCTACGGTCCAAGAAGGCCAGCGCCCTATCGTCCTCCTCTTGCATGTAGTAGTCCTTGTGGACGTTTTGCGCGTAGACGTGGGTGATTATGTCGATGGTGTCTTGCTGCGCCAGGCGCTGCGCGACCTCGCGGTGGCCATTCTCCGGCGCGACGGCGGGCAGTCGCAGGGCCACCAGTGCGTCGAAGAGGTTGTTACCATAGAGGCCATTGAGGGTGGCAGGCATCGCAGAGCCTGGGCGCGTGGGCTGGAGGCGTACGTCAAGGTCGTCCGCGAGATTCTTGACGATGGTGAACTTGTCGAGGAAGCCGACGAGGACCTCGTCGAACAAGGAGACGAAGCTGTCGTCCAAGCGGCCCCTCGCCCTGGCGGCCTCAAGCACTACCTGGCGACGTTCCTCGGTGCCGGGCCGCAGGCCAGCGTCGTGGACCATCTGGCACAGCCGGCTGATGCTCGCACTCATCGCCTCCATGGGTCTAGCTTCTAGTCAACTGATCTTGCGATTGGAGTGATCACTCTTGCCCTTGGGTGCGTAGGATTTCGTAGATTGGACTGGCGGGAGCCTTTATATGAGAACTGCAGACTGCGTTTAATTCATGTGCGTGTTGGCCATCTACTCCTCGCCCCTCTACTGCACCTGCCTTTTGGCTGTATGACAGGTTGGCCAGCCACCCATTGGGCCCACGTGTCATACACCCAAAGGCAGGTGCAGTAAGTCAATGAAGCTGGGTCCCCCTCCGTGCCGGTGCAGTATAGTCATCTCACCGGACCTCTAGTTGGGGCCAAACGAGAGAACTTTGATGTTTACTGGTTTATTGGTCCCCTTTGCATTTTGCGCCAAGTTTTGACCTTTGATTTAACTAATAAAATGTTAATGCATGTAACAAAAAATGTTGTGTAAGTCACCTTACGAAAACCAAATAATCCCAAAACACTTAGGCACGGTACATTAACTTCCTCCTCGTTTCTTATTTCGTGACATATCAACCAATGAGAGATGTGGGCCGTGCATGCTTTCAATGACTTGAGACTAGCAAACATCACATGCAGTGGTTAGTTCATTGCATGTAATCCTATTAAGTAGCAAAAAGACATTAAGTTATCTCGCCGATAGGAATAAAACAATACACCATGTATTTATTTATAGAGGGAGTAGTACATTTTTTGTGACATGCATTACTAGATATTGCTAGTCAAATACTAAATCCAGATGGACGTGATAGTACTACTAAATCCAGACGGTGGTGCTAGTACTAGTAGTAGTACTACCAATGTAGTAGCACTGTACTACCCGTTGGTCAAATTATTACGTGCTGCTCCTCACAGTGAAGTGACAAGACCCTACGCCGAAGATGACACCTAAGTATAGGCGCCGTGTTCGGCATACCATAGTCAGCCTCACCGTCTGCAGTCACTATCATCGTGGCTGTAGACCTAGCCTTCTTACAACTAGCCGTGTTCGACATAATTTCCCGTGCGTAGATGCCCGTGCATTGCACGGAACACCAAGATTGAGGGGTGGACGGCGCCGGCAGCGGCCATCGCGCCAGATTTTTCCATGGCCTTCTAGATGTGGTGGGGAGGAGATAAGGCTGATTGTGAGAGACAAGGAGTTGTTTGTAAATAGGGAACAAGTGCGGGCATCTTTTTGCAAAACTGGAGAAGTTTGGTTTGTATGCGTCAGATCTAGATCCGGCGGCTATTGGTGAAAGATGGCAGGCACAACATCATCACCAACTCAGGACCTGTTTGATTCGCAGGATTTTGAAATCGCAGGAATAGGACACGGCAATATTACAAGTTTCAAACTGATATTACAAATGTTAGGAGTAATGCTGCACCTACGAAGAGGGAATTACTAGGAAGTTTACGTAAGAACTTTCGTTACTTTAGGTGGATGCAGCATTATCGTACAAACTAAAATCCACCGCCCTGACAAGTCACTAATGGGCAAATAAGTTTTCGAGTCTCTAGCCACTTGATGTTTCAAAAACAAATTCAGTTTCTGCGGAGACTTTGTCATTTAGGCTTAGATGCTTGCGGTGATTAGCACGCCATTCATTGTTGCGCCAGAGAATGCCAAACCTCATTACCTTGAGCACACTTGCCTCCAGAACAAAGAACCTGGCCAATTTAATCTTAGATGTGTTGCCTCGGTAGTCGATCAAATCAATTTTTGTAAGATGGAGATCAAGGCATTCGATGAGATTGTTATAGTGCAGCACATTTTTCACTTTCGGGTCTTTTTTATCTGCAAAAGAAGAGAACATATTAGAGCAGCTGGCTGTATAAGATTGCCGTGTCATCAAGAGGTACCAATATCATTCGCTCATGCGATAGGGTTGGCTGGCTAGTGATATTTTTTCACTCTCTCTCTCTCTCTCTCTCTCTCTCTCTCTCTCTCTTTCTCTTTCCTCTCATTTACCTAGGAGCATGTGAAGAGCTTGGGCATTTGTTGCCTTCCACTATGTGGCCGATGCCATATTTCGCAAAAGTATGCCACATAATACGCATCGATGTCAAATCAAAAGATTTTGGCACCGCTCTCGCGATGTGAGAGAGTTGGCACCGCTGTGCACACAGACCCACATGTATAAACAAATCAATCAAACCAACTACACCAGCCTCTCACTCTCCCAAACAAGTGTTTTTTTATTGCCTCAGTCCTCTCTCTCTCCCACGCAAGTGTTTTTTCATTGCGTGAGTTAATTTGGCACCAGAGCAAAGTAGGTGATCCAGATTGGGGCACCAGGTGAGCAATGGAGGGGCATCGATGCCAAATGCATCACAAGTGAATTTGGCACGTGTTTTGGCCTACATAGTGGAGGGTCGTTATAGCCCACTTTTGTACTACCTCTTATTTAGTATAAAATTTTGACCATATATTTATGTAAGAAAATGCCAATGCATGTCACTAAAAATTACACCATTTGAAATTATGTTCAAATACGAATCCAACGATATAGTTCTTAGTGACATGCATTAACATTTTGTCAGTTAAATCTATGGTCAAATTTTGATACTACAAAATAGGAAGAGTAAACCAGGACGGAGGTAGTACTTGCTCTTAGGGTAACCATAGAGTTACTGGAGTAGTCTAAGTTACTTTCCACTATGACTAGCCTAGGCTACTATAGTAGTACAACAACAAAACGATGCAGGTGATCACGTGAGAAAAAAATACTAAAAACATTTCTTTCGGTGCAGTGCGTAGATGCAGTTTTGAACACTACACTTGTCATCGTAATTTGGGAAAATTACGAAAAAATTGAGCTACGTTGTGATTACCGTTTACTAATAGGAAAGAAGTTTCACCTCGATGAGTAGCTTCTCCGTGCACGGAAAGCATGTAAGGAATCCAACAACTTGATCCAGATTGGGGCTGATAGATTTTATTGCCAAGATCTTCACTGTGCACAGAGACTGGGTCAAGCTTGTGGGAATCATTTTCTGGAAGACGGTCGTAAATACATCAAGAAGAAATTTAAAAATGTGAATTTCAAGAAGACGGAGAAGAAGATGAGTGATGTACCTGAACGATTACAGATCCAATAAAGAGTTTGGAGAATTTGGCAGACGAGTGCACCAACGCTGTCAATTTTGGCGCGTCAATGACCCTGATTTTTGTTGGACCTTCTAGATCCGATACAAGCAATCTCTCAAGGAAAGGCGCATTCTCAATGACCATAACGTGGAACAGCTGGAGTGATCTCTTCCCAATTGATGTCTTGTTGCGGGGCCAGCAGGACACATAAATCCATCGGAGATTCGTCGAGGCGAAGAGGAGGCTAATGAACCCGTGGATCTGCTCAAGACGAAGGTACTCGAGCGCAGTACAGCTGTGGAGCAGGTGCTCCATAGCCTTCTTCGAGATGACAACGTCGAAGAGGTCGAGCTGCTTGAGTTGAGGGAGAAGAAGGGCGGGCGCGGCATTAAACTGGGGAAGATAGCAGGAGCTGAAGCTAGCACGCCGCAGCGTTGGCGGGAGGCGGAGCGCGGACGGCGGCGAAGAGCGACATCGTCCAGCTTCAAAGCTGAGCTCCTCGAGCTGATCTAGGGTGGGGGATAAGAACCACTCGTCGAACTTCGGTTGGACCTTGTAGTTGGTACTGAACATGCGGATGTCAAGGCGTCTGGCTGGCCCAGGGTGCGATGAAAGGATCTTGGAGACTGCGGCCATGCGTTTGCAATCCCCGTCGCAGAGGCAGCTGTCGACGGTGAGGTTGAGGGGGACGCGGTGCCAGAGGGGGCGCCACCGCCGGTGTAGACGTGTGCTGGTGTGTGTTGTGTGCTGGGTGTGCGCGAGTGCGTCCTTCTGTGCATGCCGCCGCGCAGTGGTGAATTGTGCGTGAGTGCGTCCTCCATGCGGAAGAAGTGTGTCCTTAATGCGCCATCAATTTACTAGCGTGCGGGGTGCTACCCCGAGTGGTTTCAACTTTGTTTACTTCACCGCGTGTCAGATGGGCCTCTAGTTTACTTATTTTCACCCACTGCCACATGGGCCAGCACACGAAGATACAGAACACGAGCTGACAAGGCAGCATGTGGACTGGTTGACCGGTCAACTAAACAATATACCGAGCTATATGCTGACACAGTGAGCGTATAATCCGTCGGTATAGTGTTCGTGTGAGAGGGGAGGCCCCTGAGAGATAGCAGAGAGAGAGAGAGAGAGCTACTCCCTCCGTTCGATAATGTAGTTCCAACATTTTTTAAAAGTCAAACTTTTGAAACTTTGACCAAGTTTATAAAGAATTTACTTATATCTACAATACCAAAGATAAATGATAGTATGAAGTAAGTACATGTTGTGATGAATCTAATGATCATTCTAGATGTAAATGTTCCTCTCCACATATACCTGGTCAAACTTTTCTGAGGTTTGACTTTTCAAAACATCCATATGCTTATGGACATGAGAGAGTCCCTAACTAGAGAGAGAGAGAGAGAGAGAGAGAGAGAGAGAGAGAGAGTGAAATAGAAAGAGTGAGTGAAAAAAGTGTGTGTGCGTGTGTGAAAGAGACATGGACAACACTCGATAAAAGTCGAGAAAAAACGTGTGTGTCTTATGCAAACATATCACACATGCATCTTCGACAACGGAAGCAAGGTGAGGAGATAGTGTGTGGTTGTTTGCAACTGAGAGAGCAAGACCCCCTAGCACGTGGCCAAGAGGGGTCTGACAAACAAGGGAGAGAGGTTGAGAGAGACGTACGGAGAAAATGCAGACATGGGGACGAGAGAGTGTATGTTTGTCATAGAAAGATCCCCTGGAGATCGTGGTGGGACTACATGGGTGGGAGATCGAGTGACAAGGTGTGTGCGCGATAGAAGATACCCCGAGAGATATCGAGATAGACGTATGGATGGAAGGAGACAATACGTGTGTTCCTGATGGCTAGTGAGAGATAATCATACTTAGGGGGGGTGGGGGGAGTGCTTGCGCCTATGATGGAGTGAGGGATTATGGTACTTATTAGGGGGTGCGTGTCACATAGAGAGAGAAGAAGGGTAGAGAGTGTTGGATGGGTCTATATGTATAGCGCGAGCGAGACATGTGTATGTGTGAACTAGGGAGATATAAAGTTTGAGAGAGATTGAGGAGCCCTGATAAGGCTGAGTGGTGCGTCAGATAGCTGAGAGGGGGAAAGAGATATTCCATCCGCTCAATAATGCAGTGCATGTAATTTTTTTAGAAGTCAAACTTTGGAAACTTTGATCAGGTTTACACAAATGTTACTTATATCTTCAATACCAAAGATGCATCATACGAACCTACATCTCATGGTGAATATAATGGTATATGTTTGCCGTTCTAGATGTAATTGTTTTTCTCCACGTACATGGTCAAACTTTGTGATGTTTGACTTTTCAATAAATCAATATGCTATGGACCAAGGAGAGTGCCTAAGTCGAGAGATATCAAGTGCATGTGAAGGAGAATGAGTAAGTGTGCAAAAAGAGTATGTGTGTGAAAGGGAAAGTGACAAGAAACGATAAATTAGAGAGAGTGTGTGTTTTTTCGTTTCTTAGGCGAACATATCACGCATGCATCTTCGAGATAGAAAAGCGAGGCGAGGAGATACACGAAGATAGCTAGTGTGTGATTGTTTGCAACAGAGAGAGACACCCCTATAGCACATGTCCAATAGAGGTCTGGCCAACAAGGAACAACGGTCGTGAGGGACACATGGAGAACATGGACGCATGGGGAGGGAGAGAGGGTGTGTTTTTGATAGAGAGACCCCCTCGAGATCGTGAGGGGACTATATGGGTGGGAGATCGAGGGAGGTGCGTGCGCGATAGAAAGATGCCCCGAGAGAAATAGAGATAGACCATGCACATGTTTGTGATGGAGACTAAGATTAGCTAGTCATATACATATAGGGGGGACTGCGTGTGCCTACAATTGAGTGAGAGACCATCATACTTGGCTAGCTAGGCATGAGATTGTGTGTGTGTGCGTGTGAGATGGAGAGAGAACGAGGGAGAGAGATAGAGTTTTAGATGGGCCTATTGAGTGCGAGTGAGATATGCATGTGTATGTGTGACCTAGGTAGATGGAGAGTTTGAGAGGGGGAAGAGCTCCGAGACGACAGAGTGGTGCCTGAGAGAGTTACGGGCAATGAGCCAAGGAATTTGTGTGCGTACGATGAGTGCACCCAAGATATCTAGCTTGGACTAGAGAATCATACATAGTGTGCGAGAGAGACCTATAGATGGAGTATATATGCATGCGAACTAGAAAGACCCCCCCCCCACACACACACAAAGAGAGAGAGATGGAGAGAAAGCGAGAGGGACCAACAAGGTTTGTGTGTTAGATGCGTGCGACAGAATTGAACATTGTCGGCGAGAGAGAGAGAGAGAGAGAGAGAGAGAGAGAGAGAGAGAGAGAGAGAGAGAGAGAGAGAGAGAGAGAGAGCAGGAGTCCGGGAGAGGGGGAGGTCGCGTTTTATGCATCAAAGACTGATATAAACCATGTTTCGATATAAACTTGCATTGAAATATTTAAATTGGAGAACATGTTGTCTGCAATCCACACATGAACGGATATATGCGTATATCAAACAAGTTCATTAATTTGACTTTCAACATGTTCATGGAGTACTATAATACTGTACAACATGCTACTCGATTGAGGTGTTCAATTTTGGATTTAGTTCACTATTTTGACCTGGTGAACGAGCTATTTCATTGAATCGAGATATTTCATTTTCGGTTTGATTCCCGTTTTTGAGTGGGTCAACTATTTGTCATATAGTAAATCGCTAGCAATGAGCATGTAAAAACACATTACTCCCGAGCATCATCTCTCCATCTAAAAAAGAAGTGGCGAGCTAATATTTCAAAATTTGATTCGAATCGCCTTGGTAAGGTAGACGTGGATGATCGTTCTCCCAAATTTTGAACGAACCGTTAAACATCCTCTGCTCGGTGGAATTCACCCGAGCAAATACATGGGAGACGCGAAATTACCGTCCTATGTGGGACACGCATTAATTGGCCCATTGTACATCGAGGGTAGGTTCGTAACTTCATCCAAGCGCGCCTTCTCCTCGGCCGAAATAACATGTGCCGAATAATTCATAAACCATGGACGGCAAAACACGCTCTCCTCGCCCAAAATAGTTCGCACCCACTATTTCAAAACACGCTCTCCTCGCCCGAAATCGCTCGCGCCCACTATATTTCAAAACACGCCCTCCTCGCCCGAAATCGCTCCCGCCCACTATTTGGGGAGAAGCAAAGTTACTCTACTATCCCTGACCCTCAGTACACAGACCCAAGCCGAGAAGCCTAAAGGCAGGGGTAGTACTGTAACTCCCCCTCACATTTCAGAAAAATGCGTCCTTAAAACATGGTTCCACTCCCCTCCCAATCCCCCCCCATTCATACCTCGTGGGCGCCAAATCACCTTATCCCCGGAAGCTCCCTACTCCCGAGCCACGAAACCTTAGCCCCTCCTCCATGGCGCCCCCACCGCACCAATTTCACAGTCGCCCTCCTCCCTAATGCCGGAGATGCTGTCCATTTGCCATCGTGCACTAGGCCGTGTGCCTCTTACTCCGTGCTGCTGGAGCTGCCTCGACGACGGCCGCGTGAACCGTACCAGAGCCGATTCACCCCCGCCGTTGTTCACGGCGCCGGAGTGGCTCCAACTTCGGGTCCGTCCAGAGTCCCGGCGCTGCCTCCCCGTAGCCGTCGACCGTCGCGACATCGCTATTTCCCTGCCACCGGTCGCCACCGCAACCGCGCCGGCCTCACCGACTCGGCAGCTAGACCTGCCTACTTCACCATGCCGCCAGATAGGTCGCACCCTCGTCTCAAATCACTTTATTTAGGCGTCAGTTGTCTGAATTTTTATTCTAGGCCAATCGATTCCCATTGGGAAGCAGCACCCCTCGTGGCGGCGGAGCTCCTAGGCTGCCGGTTGGCTGGTGTCTAACGTAAGGGTGCGGGGCCGCAAGTTCGCCGCGGAAGCAGCGCTTAGATGGCTATATTAGAGTTGCGTGGGTTGAAGGTACTGCCGCCGCCGGATCTGGATGACGGAGAGTCTTTGTGGATTGGCCAGGGGGCGGCGCAACCACGGGAGTGCGGTGGGGCGGGGAGTGGGGTTTTGGTCGGGGCCACGGACGGCAGAGGCAGGCTGCTCTGCCGTTGGTCACTGGCTCTTCGGGGAAGATTCCTAACAGTGTCAGCCAGGAGGCACGAGATGGCCATCAAGCCATCCGACGTAGATCGGACAGTACCAAAATGAAATAAAATCGTGTGACCCCAATTTAGTCTTCAGTCAACAGACGTGTGACCACTCTCGTACCTTGTTGTTGATCTCTTAGTGTATTTCTTCAGATCAAAGAGACGTGTCATTCTTAACATTATGCGTTATCTGCATCTTCAGCCACACCGTGTTCCGACTCACCGCAGCTGCTCCAACAAGGGAAGCATACACCAGAAGGGAGCTATAGTCCCCACTCAACAGTTCCCTGCATCGAATGTGCGTGCCCGACAAGGACAGCCACAACAACTGCAGGGCCATCGACAAGTCAGCACATGACTGTCGGAGTAAATGGCCACGGGTAGCCTAACCGACTCCCCCTGGCTCTTCAAAAAAATTTACCAGGCCAATCGAGCCTTCAAGCATCCAGAGCATGGGGCCGCCTTCCTCTGGCCGGCTATCACCAAGGCCGACTACCAGAAGGTGACCCGGCCTCAAAAACCATCCCGAAGAGAGCTACAAGATGGCCGACTCCAGGAAGCCGGCCCCAAGAGGACCGACTCCCAGAAGCCGGCCATGAAGAAGGCCGACTCCCAGAAGCCGGCCAAGGCAGCACCCTCAAGGGCTGCACCCACATAACGGTGATGAGACGGGGCGTGGCTACAGTACAACCTGCCACCCCCCGAATCCCGGAGCACGCGTGGCCGCAGTACGCCGTACGGGTCGGCCATCCCCCGTCCGGCGCGGCACTGTTGCCATGTTGTCCATGACACCACCCACGACAGGCGCCAGTACGGCCCGCGGGCGGCGGGCCCCTTCAGCCAGAGAGATGCTCGAAGGCGGCCAAGCCTCCTCCAGTCGGCCTGGGGCATAGCTGGCTCCCAACAGCCGACTATTCCCCATCCTCGAAGTATGTGCATCATTAAGGAGACAAGACGAGCTAAGGCTACAGTGAGAGCCCGCAAGGCGGCGGCACTGTGGCCATGATTACCTCGACAAAGCCCTCGTCATTAGAGGCAAGGCTACAGTAACCAGCCACCGACAAGAACCCCAGGCGGTGGGGCCGGCCTGTCGGCCATAAGGCCGGCAGCCAGCGGGACCCACCAGTCGGCGGGCCCCAGCGGTCGGCGGAGAAGCCGGCGAATACAGACACTGACGGCTAGGACCCGCGTCCAGCCAAATTACCATTGTACCCCTGGGGGGTAGGCCTATATAAACCCCCCGGGGCACCCATGCAAAGGTTGATCTCAGATAGTTTTAGACACCACATAGAGAGAAATGGAGAGCTAGCCTTGCCCTTCTTCTTCCTCTAGCCAAACAGCTCAAGGAGCCTCTTGTAGCTACTTGTGTTGATCTAGTGATCATGCGGAGCCCGCAGAGCAGGATTAGGGGTGTTATCTCCACGGAGAGCCCCGAACCTGGGTAAGATTCGCCGGCGTGCATGTCTTCGCCTTATCCCGTTTCCAGGCACCGGCGATGTCTTACTGGCTCCCACAATGATAAGCCACCCGTTGGCATATGTCGCACCTACCACCCGACATTTGGCGCCCACCGTGGGGCCAGGCGCCCCGTCGTCCGGAGACCTGTTCTGGACGGGAACCCTCCCCCCCCGCGAGCGTACCCAGCCCGCCATGCCCGATGGCGCTTGCCCCAACGCACTGCAAGGCGTCGACGACGCCTGCGCGGTGAGCTGCCTCGCCGATCTTCTTGGCGAAGCTCGCATCTCCGACGAGCCTGCGTCCGACGCGGGCTCAGACTGCCCTGAGAGCCGCCTCGTCAGCCTCCTCGACCAGCTCCACGTCTCCAGCGAGCTTGCTGTGGACTTGGAGTTGGTTGGCTCCACCGACCCGATGCTGGTCGACTCCGACACGGCATCGCTTGACGCCTTCCCCACCCACGTGGTGATCATCGACGACACTCTCCCTTGAGCCGACAGTGGCAGCAGCACTGTCACTGAGGTGTTGGTCATCAGCCATGGCGCCGTCTCCGGCGAGAACGCCCACGACGCCCTGCAAGCGGTGCTGCATGACTTGTCCGTCCCCATCCCGGCCGACGCCGACGCCGAGACACTAGAGGCACGCCGCCTCGCCCTCGTCGCGGAAGGCTAGAAGATAGCATCCATGAGACACCTCACTGAGGCTCACCAGCGCGAAGTCGACCGCGCCGCCTTTGGTACGCCGCCTCCTGGCGGGCCGAGCCGAGCCGACTTCGTCAAGAAGCACGGTGCAGCCATCGCCAGCATGATGGGAGCAGATCGCCCAGTCTACGCCACACCGCTCGAGAACCTGCGTGCCACTCAGGCGGCCGCAGACGAGCTGAACGGGCTGGGGGCTGATGAGCTCCCCTACATGACTAAGCGCATCCAGCAGCTGATCGACGCGGCCGCAGGGCAGCATGAATCCAGCGCCCGCGCTGAGAGTCCTCACCCATGCCGAGAGCACGGCACGACATCCCGGACGCCGACTGCAGACGGGGCCTGCGCAAGAAAAGAGAAGGAGCCGGCTGCTAGCCGCAGCCGGACTCGGCTCACCATCGAGCGCGACGCAGAAGGCCGCCCCCGAGCTGTGGAACGACGAGGCAATCCGCCTCCTCCCCCGCCACGTGGAGAGAGATATCCCACCCTGCCGCCTGTCACGCATCCGACTCTCGGTGGCCGACTAGGCCACCGCGAGGGAGTCGGCGAGAATGATGCCCGCCACCGGATCGTCCGCCTAGCGCGATCCCTGGCGCTAGAAGAAGAAGATGATGTCGGCCTGCCTTGCTTTGGCCCCCGCATCCGCGACGAGCCTTTCCCCAGAGGGTTCTCGCTCCCAAGAGACACACCAAAATACAACGGCTCCGTGAAGCCGGAAGACTGGTTGATCGACTACTCCACCGCAGTCAGCATAGCGAACGGCAACAGGCGCGTTGCCATGAAATACGTCCCGCTCATGCTTCAAGGCACGGCACGCACTTGGCTGAACAGCCTCAAGCCCTACAGCCTCAACAGCTGGCTAGACTTCACGGAAGTCTTCGTCCGCAACTTCAGCAGCACGTACAAGCGGCCTCCCAAGCCCTGCCAGCTCTCCTTGTGCGTCCAAGGGCCCAGCGAATCGACTCGCGATTACCTCACGCGTTGGGCCGAGCTCCGCAACTCCTGCGAGGGGGTGCATGAGGTCCAGGCCATAGAGTACTTCACCGCCGGGTGCCGAGAGGGCACCCTCCTCAAGCACCGACTCCTCTGCGACGAGCCAACTACCCTCGACGAGCTGCTGATCATAGCAGACAAGTACGCCACTGCCGACTCCTCGATGAAGACCGAGCTTCGAGTGGATGCCTCTGGGAAGGTTCTCGCTCCGGCTCCCAAGGCGCCGGCTGGCGACTCCAACTGACGCCCTTACCAGAACGACAACAAGCGCAAGGCCCCCATGCCGCCTTCCACCAGTCGGCAAGTAGCCACAGTCGAAGACGAACAAGCAGAAGAGCGGCCCGCTCCCAAGAAGCAGAAGGGCGGCAGGTCGGCTTGGCAGTCGGCTTTCTCCTACGAGCAAACCCTTGATGCTCCCTGCAAGTTTCACAGCGGCACGAAGCCGTCCAACCACATGACACGGAAGTGCCATTGGCTCACACGGATCTCCAAAGGCGAGGGGCTGGTGCCGCCTCCACCTGCTGGCCCGCCGCCTCCGGCCGCACAGCAGCCGGCTGTTCGCCCCACAGTCGGAGCCATTCAAGATGAGTTCCCAGATGAGCACGCCGCCTACGTCGTCTTCACAAGCCAAATCGAGGATAAGCGCAGTCGGCGCCGACAGCACCAAGAAGTCAACGCAGTCGCTTCCAACAACCCAGAGTTCATGCATTGGTCTGAGAAGCCCATCAGCTGGAGCCAGGCTGATCACCCAGAGGCGATGCCGTCTCCTGGCTCCGATGCATTGGTGTTGGACGCCACCCTCACGACAGAAAGGCGAGCTGCCCGTTTTTCCCGTGTGCTGATTGACGGCAGGAGCAGTATCAACATATTGTACCATGACACCATGGAGAAGCTGAACCTCAAGACGAAGCCACTCATGCCAAGCCGGACTGTGTTCCATGGTATCGTACCCGGCCTGTCCTGTTCCCCAATCGGCAAGATCAAGATGGATGTTCTCTTCGGAGAAAAGAATCACTTCCGCCGAGAGGCGATCTGGTTTGAAGTGGTGGATCTAGAGAGCCCTTACCACGCATTGCTTGGCCGACCTGCCCTAGCCAAGTTCATGGCTGTGCCCCACTATGCCTACCTCAAGATGAAGATGCCGAGTTCGAAGGGGATCATCACCATAGCCGGAGACTAGAAGAAATCTTCCAAGTGTGCTGCGGCCAGCAGCCGGCTAGCCGAGTCCCTCGTGATTGCTGAAGAGAAGAAGATGCTGGACCGAGTCGTGGCCATGGCCGGCAAGCAGCCGGCCCTATCCCCCGACCCCAAGGAGTATGACGCTCAAGGCTCCTTCCAGCCAGCCAAGGAAACCAAGAAGATCCCACTGGACCCGGAGAACCCGGAGAGGTTTGCTGTCATTGGGGCAAACCTAGACAGTAAATAGGAAGGCGAGCTCGTCGACTTCCTCCGTGAGAATCGGGACATCTTTGCATGGTCCCCAAAGGACATGCCAGGTGTTCCGAAGGATTTCTCCGAGCACAAGCTACATGTTCGAGCAGACGCAAGGCCAGTCAAGCAACCTCTCCGCCGACTGTCAGAGGAGAAGAGAAGGATAGTGGGTGAAGAGATAGCCCGGCTCTTGGCAGCCGGCTTCATTATGGAGGTATTTTTCCCAGAATGGCTTGCCAACCCGGTCCTAGTGTTGAAGAAGAACAACAAATGGTGCACGTGTATAGATGACACTAGCCTCAACAAAGCCTGCCCCAAAGATCAGTTTGCCTTACCCCGAATTTATCAAGTGATAGACTCCACAGCCGGATGCGAGCTGTTGAGTTTCTTGGATGCCTACTCAGGCTACCACCAGATCAAGTTGGATCCAGCCGACCACCTTCATCACACCATTCGGAGCTTTTTGCTACCTAACTATGACATTCGGCTTGAGAAATGCCGGTGCCACTTTTCAGCATTGCATGCAGAAATGCCTCCTCAAGCAACTCGGCAGAAATGCCCATGTCTATGTAGACGATATTGTGGTGAAGACGGAGAAGCGCGGCACCCTACCGGAAGACCTCAGAGAAACATTTGCCAACTTGCACCGATTCCAGATCAAGCCCAACCCTGAGAAATGCGTGTTTGGAGTACCAGTCGGCCAGCTACTAGGCTTCTTGGTCTCCGAACGCGGCATTGAATGCAACCCAGTGAAGATCAAGGCCATTGAGAGAATGGAGATTCCTACCAAGCTGCGAGACGTCCAGAAGTTTACCGGGTGCCTGGCCTCCCTAAACCGCTTCATGAGCCGGCTAGGAGAGAAGGCTCTCCCCCTATACCGACTTATGAAGAAGTCCACTCACTTCGAGTGGAATGACCAAGCAGACCAAGCACTACTAGGAAAAGGCCTACTAGTGGCGCACCAGTTTTGCCTACTATGGCGCACTACTGGTGTGCCACTAGTATTTTTACTAATGGCGCACCACTGGTGGGCCATTAGTATCTGGTATACTAATGGCGCACCAGGCAGCGCGCCATTAGTATAGGCCACGGTGCGCCATTAGTATGCCTCCCAGGGGGCCATATTTACCCATGTGCTTTGCCATACTAATGGCGCACTGCGGGGTGATGCGCCATTAGTATCCTTTGGCATACTAATGGCGCACGTTGGGGTGATGCGCCATTAGTATCCTTTGGCATACTAATGGCGCATGTTTGTGTGATGCGCCATTAGTATCCTTTGGCATACTAATGGCGCACGTTGGGGTGATGCGCCATTAGTATGTATATTAGGGATTTTTTTCTTTTCTGATATTTGCACAGATTACAAAATATATTATTGGACAGAATATAAACAGCACCACACAGCAACAGCAGATTCATCGAATACAATAGAAGATTAGTCTCCGAATACAATTCATCATATTAGTCTCCAAATTCAAAAGACCGAACAAAGATAGAACATTACAAGTCTCGAGACCGCGAGTAGCGAGTTTGTCTTCACATTACAAGTCGATATCGATCATCTAAACTAGCATCACATAGAAGAGAGCTGCGGTCATCACGATGAGCATCATCGCGATGAAACTGGTCTTCATCCGGTTCCTCCAACGCTCCCTCCTCTCTCCCGCTAGATAGCGCGCATATCTAGATTCCGCCTCCGCCCTAGTGGTGTACCCTTTGTAACTGTTACCGCTGAAACGGTGAACCTGTCTCCGACACTCCTCCCAGTCGTCGTAGACTCCGGGAACCTTACCCTTGTACACGACATACGACGGCATCTCTATGCACTAGCCAAATAACAGACAATACATAAGCAATATTTAAGTATGTAACAAAAGGATCGGAAGAGAAAAGCAAGACATTAATAGCACGATTCATGGTCCTACTAATAAGTAGCATCGATTACATCTAAGTTGAACGACTGTCCAAACCAAAGAGACATACAAGTTCATTAAAGTTTAATTACAACATGCGCTAATCAATGTTTCGGAACTACACATAGCATCACTACTTTCGACTCGACTCATGGGACCGGAGCGTGGATGAAGCCGTCGTCTGTCGTGATGGTCATGAAGTCGCGGGCGTTGTCAGCCTGCATTTCTAGCGTTGTGTCTATCTCACTGTTGGACGGTTGAAATTTGAGGTAGAACTGCCCCGAGGTACGAAGGACATCTTGATGGATGATTTCTGCAAACTCCGACTGGATGCGAAAGAATTCTTGTCGGATGTCCGCGTCCTGGATTGCCGCCAAGCTTGCGGCCCAATCTTTGAGATTATTTGGTAGCAGAAGGTGATTATGGTCCCGTACGATCACCCACATGTGATGGAGGGCGTAGTAGGCATCCTTCTGACCGCCAGGCGGCTGCTTGATGCAGGGGAACGTCGTATTGTGGGTGAACACGTGCCTGCCGTACCTACGAGCTGGCCTCTTAAAGGTGCCTCCAGATGCGGCGTAGTCGGGGAGAGCATCATCAAGAACTTTCTTGATATTTGTGTAGTCTATCTTGGAGTCACGGTCCGGGTCGAAATACGTGGCCATGGAATATTTCGGGCTTAAGAGGATGAGTGTGCAATGTGTGTCACTGCACAGAACACGGAATGTTAGAAAAAAAAGAACGATCGAAATCTAAGAAATCATATGTTACGGGGCGGTTAGGAGATGACTTACTCGGGAAAGTAAGGCACGAGGAAGTTATCCTTATCTGGGTTTGCCAGAATGACGCCTTCGAGGTGTGAACTCGCGACTTGCCAGTCCCCAGCGCTGCCCAAGATCTTGGCACGCATGTAGAAGGGGTCGACTATCACAATGTCCGGGGTCTTGTCTCTAATGATCCGCATCTGCATACTCAGCGAAAACAGCCGAACGAAGGTGTAGTGCAGCGGATGAAGGTTAAGCATAGCAAAGATGTCATCAAACCGCAGGATGATCGTACCCCCGACGGCGCTATCCACAAAGCCCTTGCCCTCTGGCACCTTGGCCATGAAAACCGGGTATACCACATCATTCTCTCTGAGACGCCGCTTCTCCAAAGAAAGAACACTGTCATGCAGACTCCGCATAGCACCGGTTGCAGAATTGAGCATATTTGTTGGTAGCATCGCCCTACCCGCCACATGCACCCTCCTCGAGATATCCTTAGGTATAGGTGGCCCGTCCTGAGCACGGATCATACTCGGTGCCGGCTGGCTCGCACTGGCGCCCTTGTTAGTCTTTCGTTTCCGTCCCTTCTTCCTGATCTGCTGTAATGGGATCGAGTTCTGCTCACAGACCGCCTTCTTGAGCATGTTGGGGCTGATAATATTTCGCACCTCAGCTATCTGAGGCTCGGTGAAGGCGGCAGCTGGAGGCGTCTCCTGAGAACTGAACGCCAGACGACGGCTGTTGCAATTGGGTTTCTCCGCCGTACCAGCTAGATCGCGGTCGTCTTTTTCAGGGTTGGGTTCTTGAGAAGGAGGCCCGCAGAACTCGTCACCGTACCCATGTTCGGCAAAGTACTTATCGACATTGGAAAATGTACCGCCGTCGTTGTCGTCATCGTCTGGATCCTGTGCCATATGCATGTCCGGATCCTGTGCCATAGGGATGTCCGGCATGTCCGGTAGCGTTGCGGCGTTCTTGCCATGGCTTGGCGCTGGCATGACTGGTGGTTTTGTCTGTGGGGTGGTGTCCCCCGCCCCCAAACGAATCTGGCTCTTCGGCCAAAGCAGGGGCCAGCTTACGCAGGCACTGAGGGTCATCACATCATCTTCGTCGGCCCCAGCGGGTCGAATCGGTGGTAACAACTCATCGCTGCCTGGCAGCACCCGAACCAGTTCAACCCTATACAAGCTGGGTGGCATCGGATTACCGTGGAACGCGCGGTTGCCCGGTTGAACGATTCTGCCCTTGGCGACATCGACCAACTCGCCGCCCACGAAGTGCAGGAGAGTGCAAGGAACGTCGGCGGCGCCCTGCGAAAACATGTAGGGCGTCAGGGATGCCCAGTCAAAGGCAAGGAGATGAAGTCATCGGCCGAGAGGCTTAGTTACCGTGATGCCGTCGAGCTCGGCTAATGTCGAGGCACCCCCAACGGCGGGCGTACAACTGACGGAGGGGCCGCTTGCTGGCGAGGTGCCGGCCGGCGTACACCCGGCTGCATTAAGCTCCAATGCCCATGCCGGCACCGGAGACACGAATACCGCCTCCGCCGGAGACACCAATGGCGCAAGATTGATGTCGTTCCCTGGTTGTTTCTTGGTTGTTTTGGCCCTTCAATTAGCATACTCATGTGAATGTACTTCCTCTTCATGCACAACCAGGGGGGAAGGTTGTACATCCACACAAACACAGGCCAGGTGCTATGTGTGCTTCTCTAGCTACCAAACGGATTGACTCCATCGGTGCTCGCGCCCAGCATGATGTTCCTTGGATCCTTCCCAAATTCTCGGTGTTCGAAGTTCGACGCTTGCCACTGGCTCCCATCCTTAGGGTGACTCAGCATCTTGTCTTTTTTATTTATCTCCGGATCATTTGCGTCATCTTCTCGCTTCTTCTCCTCCCTATCCGCGTACCAACACAGGAGCTTTGCTACCTTAGGGTCCGCGAAATACCGCTGCAGACGAGGAGTGATCGGAAAGTACCACACCACCTTTCGAGGAGCTTTCTTCCTCTTCTTGTATCGAGTGACGCCGCACACCGGACATATGGTAGACTCCGCGTGCTCGTCCCGATAAATGATGCAATTGTTCATGCACACATGGTATTTCACGTGCGGTAAATCCAGAGGACACACGATTTTCTTCGCCTCCTCGAAACTGGTCGGGCACTTGTTCCCCTTGGGAAGACGTTCGTGCCAGAATGACTTGTTCTCGTCAAAGCATGTGTCGGTCATTTTGTGTTTTACCTTCATCTCCAGATCCATGAGCGTTACTTTCAGGCGGGTATCCTCAGGCCTGCATCCTTCATACAATGGAGTAACCGCGTCTATCTCCAGTTGATCCAGCTTGGCTTTCTCTCGGGCGACAGCTCTTATGTTATCCGTCTGCTTGAGAAGCAGCTCTTGAATATGAGGGTCCTGCACCCAGCCCATCAATGGTCCATCGTCGTCTGCTCCGCCGGCATCTTCATCTTCATGATCATGCCCTTCGTCTGCTCCCGCATCTTCCTCATCATCATGTCTGGCATCTTCTACATGATGACTGTGTACAGCATCACCGTCGTGATCATGTCCTGGAGATTCTTCGTCTTCTCGCCCGCCCGAGACGCGGTGGTTGTGTTGCTGCCCTTCCTCATTTCTTGCCCGGCCCCCATGGACGACTTCATAGTCATCTTCATCACCTTGCCACCGATAACCATCCATGAAACCACGCAAGAGCAGGTGGTCCCGCACCTGCTCGGAATCCGGGTCCGCAATAAGGCTCTTCAGCTTGCATCTTCGACACGGACATCTTATCTCCGTCTCGTTCTTTTCAAGCATCTCGGCCTTCGCGGAGCTCAAAAACCTATTCACGATGCCTTCGGTCATCGTGCGGACCATGGTCGCCTGCGGGGTAGAGCAAAACGATATTTTAGAACGAAAAAAAAGTTGGCATGACTTTCCCTAAAAATAGGACCAAAAAGAATGCATAGTGCCAAAATTCTCGCCGAAACGGAAATGAATCAACATTCCGGCAAAATATTGGCAACTATCGCATTTCAAATACCGGTACCTGCAAACACAAACATATATGCAACACCACAAACATACATAGATCTAGCTAGGCCATAAAAAGTGCATGTGCACGTTGTTGGAGGGAGAACAACATAAAGATAGCTTCCCCCTTACTTACCTATCAAAAAAGGTAATTTAACCACTTAATTTGGATGAATTTATGGTGCAAATGAGGTGAGGAGGAGGAGGCAGCCGAGACAAGCTTGGAGGAGGAGGTGGAGAGAATGAAGTGGGGAAAGTGAGTGGGTAGGTGTGGCTGTCCAAAATATCTAGCTCGTCCCAGGTTACTAATGGCGCACCACCAACAAATGCGCCATTAGTAACCTTGGTTACTAATGGCGCACCTGCTTGTGGTGCGCCATTAGTGGTTTTGCAAAAAAGATATAACACTAATGGCGCACCAGGGAACAGTGCACCATTACTAGTTTAAACTAGTAATGGCGCACTGTTTCCTGGTGCACCATTAGTAGTTTTGCAAAAAAATAAAAAATAAAAAAATATAGTAGTGGCGCACTGTGAGGCTGGTGCGCCATTACTAGTTAGAACTAGTAATGGCGCACTGTGCTCTGGTGCGCCATTAGTATGTTTGGAAAAAAATTGTTACTAATGGCGCACCTTGCGTCTGGTGCGCCATTAGTGTCTTTCACACTAATGGCGCACCAGACCATGGTGCGCCACTGCTATATAGGAGTGGCGCACCACGTGTCTGGTGCGCCATTAGTGGCCATTCCATCTATAGCCCTTTTCCTAGTAGTGAAGCTCTCCACGAGTTGAAGAAGCTGCTGACTACGCCGCCTGTCCTGGCGGCGCCGACTGAGAAAGAGCCCATGCTCCTTTACATTGCTGCGACTAGCCGGGTGGTCAGTACAGTTATTGTGGTCCAACGCCCAGAAGAAGACCGAGCCCAGTTAGTCCAGAAGCCGGTATATTATTTGAGCGATGTACTGTCCACCTCGAAGCAGAACTACCCGCACTACCAAAAGATGTGCTATGGAGTATACTTTGCTGCCCAGAAGCTGAAGCCCTACTTTCAAGAGCATCCCATCACGGTCGTATGCACTGCCCCGCTTGCCGAGATCATAGGCAGCCGGGATGCATCCGGCCGGGTGGCTAAGTGGGCCATTGCGCTGGCTCCCTACACGATCTTCTACCAGCCCCGCACCGCCATCAAGTCCCAAGCGTTGGCCGATTTCCTTGTCGACTGGGCCGAGACCTAGTACCTACCGCCGGCTCCCGACTCCACTCATTGGCGGATGCACTTCGACGGATCCAAGACGCGCACCGGCTTGGGAGCCGGCAGCGTCCTCACCTCTCCTAAGGGCGACAAACTCAGATACACACTGCAAATACATTTTGCCGCCTCCAACAATGTGGCCGAGTACTAGGCGCTCATACACGGGCTCCGGCTAGCCAAAGAGCTCGGCATACGCCGGATCCTGTGCTATGGCGACTCGGATCTGGTAGTCCAACAATCATCTGGCGACTAGGACGCCAAGGACGCAAACATGGCGAGCTACCGATTCCTCGTCCAGCAAATCAGTGGATAGTTTGAAGGGTGCGAATTCCTCCACGTGCCACGGGCCGACAATGAGCAAGCAGATGCCCTGGCACGGATCGGCTCCACCCAACAAGCCATACCAGCCGGTGTCTCTCTTCAACGCCTCCTCAAACCGTCTGTCAAGCCGTCTCCAGAATCAGACTCCATCTTCGTACCGCCTGCCCTTGATGCAGTCGGATCCGGCTTGGGGAACCCAGCAGGCGACTCGGGGACTTCGACATGCGGCCTGGGGACTGCTGTAGTCGCACCCGACTCGGGGACTTCAGAACCCGGCCCAGGGACTGCAGCAGTCGGCCCGGGAACTGCAACGACACAACAGGCGGTGGCCGACTCCAACTCTTCACCACCCAACCCACCCACCCTGGTCGCAGTAGCCGTATTGGCGATAGAAGAAGTCGTAGCTCCATAATGGGCCCAACCCATCCTCAACTTCCTAGTCAACAGAGAGCTGCCGACTGATGAGATCTCTACAAGACAAATTCAACGCCGAGCCGGAGCATACACAATAATAAACAGAGAACTTGTTAAGCGTAGCGTCACTGGAGTCTTCCAGCGCTGCGTCGAGCCAGAGAAGGGCATAGCAATCCTCAAGGATATCCACCAAGGCGAATGTGGCCACCACGCAGCCTCAAGACCACTTGTCGCCAAAGCTTTCCGCCATGGTTTCTTCTGGCCGACTGCTTTGGAAGACGCCAAGGAATTAGTCAAAAGATGCAAAGGGTGCCAAGTCTTCAGCTCCAAGCAACACCTGCCGGCTTCTGCACTCAAGACCATCCCCCTCACCTGGCCCTTTGCCATCTGGGGGCTGGACATGGTGGGACCATTCAAGACGGCGCGCGGCGGCATGACACATTTGCTTGTCGCCGTAGACAAATTCACCAAGTGGATTGAAGCGAAGCCAATCAAGAAGCTGAATGGGCCGACTGCTGTGACATTCATCGCTGATATCACAACCCGGTATGGTATACCACACAGCATCATCACCAACAACGGCATGAATTTTGCCAAGGGAGCACTGGCACGTTTCTGCACGACACAGGGCATCCTACTGGACTTAGTGTCCGTTGCCCACCCGCAGTCAAACGGCCAAGTCGAGCGAGCAAACGGCCTCATCCTCTTCGGCATCAAGCCCTGACTGGTCGTACCACTAGAGCGTTCGGCCAGCTGCTGGCTCGACGAGCTGCCGACTGTCCTCTGGAGTCTGCGTACTACCCCGAACAAGTCAACTGGCTTCACCCCTTTCTTCCTTGTATATGGTGCCGAGGCGGTCATCCCAACTAACATCGAGTTCGACTCGCCTCGAGTCACCATGTACACGGAGGCGGAGGCCAAGGAAGCACGAGAAGACGGCGTCGACCTGCTGGAAGAGGGCCGGCTGTTAGCACTCAGCCGGTCCGCCATCTACCAGCAGGGTTTGCGCTGTTACCACAACCAGAAGGTCAAGCCAAGATCCTTCCAAGAAGGCGATCTTGTGCTCCGGCTGATCCAGCGAACAGCCGGCCAGCACAAACTCTCGGCCCCTTGGGAAGGCCCCTTCGTCGTCAGCAAGGCCCTAGGCAACGACTCCTACTACCTGATCGACGCACAGAAGCCGAAGGCATGCAAGAGAGACGATTCCGGCAAGGAGTCAGAACGACCATGGAACGCCAATCTCCTCAGAAGATTTTACAGTTGAAAGCAGTATGTACCACGCTACCTTTTGTATTAAGTACAAGACAACGGGCCCCCCGAGGTATACTCGGGGACTACCCTCTTTTATCCATGTATGACGAGTGTCATGCCTATGAATGTATTATTACATTTGATTTTCTGTCTGGCACCGGGTTCGACCAGTCGGCCCGGGGACTGGCCGCCTTAAGTTATATTAAAGTTCTACCTACAGTCAGACAAGTAGTGTGCCAGCACCCGAGCCCTCTCTTGTTGTAAGTCGCAGCTCAAAGAACCGACTGTCCGACTGGCAAGAGCCAAAGGCAGGAAAGGATGCCCACACGAAAAACGGCTAAGGACTAATGAACCTATATAACACAAGCCGGCCTCCCACCACGCTTGCCGGCTGTCAGCGCAGCCAGCTGGCCGGCTTCCCCATTCACCTTGCTACAAATCCAAGAAAGCTAGAGTACTTGCCCTCCCAACCGGCCAAGCACTTCTCCAGCCACAGACTGCAGAGCAGCTGTCCGGCTGGGAAGGCGGCGACCAAGGGAGGGCGCAAAGGAAACGACCAAAGGATGAAAAGCAAGCACAATGGGAAGCCAAACACATGCATGACTATAGTTACACAAAAGGCCTTCAACAGGCCGGCAGTCAACATAGCTTGAAATACACCCCCAGTGGGTGGAACTGCGCAAACTTAACAAAATATTGTTCAGAAAGCAATAGACAGCAAAGCAAAGGCGGCAGATCAGGCCAAGGGCGCAGCAGGCGAGCCGGGCTGGTCGATGGAGACGGTAGTGCCGGCTGGAGGAGTGGCCAGCTGGCGAGTCTCGGCTTGATCATCACCGGCCGCAGGCGGCGTGCTCGCACGCGCCTCGTTGCTGGAGGCGTGATCAAGTTGAGGCTGGCCAGTCGCTCCACCATCTGGCGCGGCGTCTTTGCCGTCCTCCTCCTCCTTCTCCTCGCCCTCGTCGCTGGAGTCGATATCCTCCGCCGAGTCCTCGCCATCAGCTGGGTTCAGCCCGAACCACGCCTTCGGCTGAGCAACATCGTTATCATCCACCTCAGGAGCAAAGGCGCTGGTGTCGGTGTAGTCGGCGATCGCCGAGGCATGCCGGATGATAGCCGGCCGTGCCGGCTCCAGCTCCGTGTCGGCCTCCTGCCGCCAGGTGGCCAGCTGGTCCAAGCTCAGCCCAGGATACCAGGCTTTGACGAGCTCCAGCACCTACCTGGCGCCTGACCGAGCTGCAGAAGCCTTCCAGGCCTCGAAGCGGCCGACAGCTACCTCCAGCCAGTCGGCAGTCCGACTGGGGGTACGGGGAATCACCTCGCTGGGCCAGAGAGCGGCCAGCACGTGCGCCCCGACATGTTGAAGCCGGTGGAGCATGCGGTGAGCCGGCTGGAGGCGGGTTTGAATCGCCAGGAGCCGTTCCTCATGCGACCGGCGTGCGTTCGGCGGGATCTCGGCGCCGACCTGCCTTTGCGCCTCGCGGTGGGCCTCGATGACCTGGTTGGCGGCAGTAGAGTAACCAGGGAAGTACTCTGCACAAGAAAGAAAGGAAGAGAAAAAGAGAAAAATACAAAGTTAGAGAATGAACCAAATGGCAAGCGGCAAGCAAGGAACGAAGAAGAAGGCGGCCTACCGTCAACCAAGTCTTCGATCTGGCTGTAGCTGTTGATCAACGACTGCCTCGCCTCAGCCTAGCTCGCCGCCTCGGTCTCGTACTTGGCTTGGAGGGCGGCCTCGCTGTCCTGCACCGCCTTCAGGGCCGCCTTGTGGCTCTCCTCCTGGTCGGCCAGCTTCTTGGCCAGGCAGTCATGCTCCTGAGCCAAGGCGTCGATCTCGGCTTCCTTAGCGCGAAGGGCGGCCTGGGTCCCACCCAGCTGCTCCCTCAGTTTGGCGTTGGCCGCTGCAGATATGGCAAAGAAGAAAAAAGCAATAAGAAAGAAGTCGCCAGGAAAGATCCGGCCCGACTGCTCAGCAGTCGGCCCGAATCTCGGGGACTACACCCAGTGGGTGCGCTGACGCGCCCCCACGTGAGATAAAAGAAAGGAAGCACTTACCCCGGCTCTCCGTTAGATCAGCGGTCTTCTGGGACAGCTCCTGAGCCTGGGAGTTGAAGGCAGCCGCACGGAGGTTGTGGTAGTCTTGCAAGTCGGACAGAGAAGCGAGTAAGAACAAAGATAGTAAACAAAGTCTACCAAGAAGTTCCAAGCCGACTGCTCAGCAGCCGACTCGGAACTCGGGGACTACACCCAGTGGGTGCGCTGACGCGCCCCCAAGGAAGAAACCAAGATCAAGAAGCAAAAAACGGGAAGACTCACCCGAATGGCTGCCCGTGTCGCGAGGAACTCGTCATTGTACTGCCTCAGCACGGCGGCCTGGGACTGAAGTCGGCTCCGAACTTCTTGCGCTGCCACATTCACCACGGCCGTCCCACCACCCGGCGTCCACCCTGAGCTGGCGCTGGCCGTCTCCACGTCCTGGGCCGACGAGCTAGAGCCCGCGGCCTTCTGCGGGTCCGGCGCCGAAGTTGCCTTCCCCGCGCGCTGGCGCGATGGCGACCGGACCACCAGGTCCGTCCTCGCGGCCGGCTCGCCTCCAGCCGATTGCGCAGGCGGCATGTTAAGCCGGCTGCCTTGGGCCGCCCCAGTCGGCGATGGCGGTGCTGCCTCCCTCTCCTGGACGACGATGTCGTCCTCCTCCCTCTCCACCCCCGGCAGGTCGCCACCGGCTTCCTCCGGCAGGTCTCTGGGATCTCGGGCGCCATGGCGCACAGAGGGGTGACAACCAAGGCCCCGGCAGCTGCGGCTGCAGCCTCCGCCTGAGCCTTGGCCGCCGCGTCGGCTTGTGCCTTCGCCGACTCCTCCGCCTCCTCCTGCGCCGCCTTGGCGGCAGCTGCCCTCAGCTCCTCCACCTCCTGCTCCTCCCGCGCCTCCCGCGCATTTCGCTCCGTCGCCGCTTGAAGCTCGGCGCGGGGGTCCATGAGGCGGGTGCTCCCGGATCCTCCCGGCGATCCAACCATGGAGGCGGCAGCGACCCGCTCAAGGGAAAGCGGAGCCCTGTTTTTTGAGTCAAGACAAGGATTCAGAAATCGACAAGAAAAGAAGAAGGAATATGCGAGAGAATCGACACTTACGCTGAAACCCTTTTGCGGCTGCTTCACCACCTTGCGGAAGCGGGCCGCCTTCACGGCCACCTCGTCCCGCCTGGTCGCCACCGCCCCGCTCTTGGGCTTCCTCGGCCGACTGCCGAATAGGCCTGACGCGGCCCGACGCTTCCGCGCGCTGCCTCGGGCAGCCGGCGCGGCAGACGAACCCACGCCTTGGTCAGACGCCGGCTGGCGGCGCGGGACGATTTCCGCCTCATCGTCATCCAGCCAGTCGTCGAAGCTGGATCCAAGCCCGGAGCCGCCTGCTTCGCCGCCTCCCGCCTCGGTGTTGTCGTCCATGGCGGCCGCCCCCAAGTCGAGGTCCTCCAAGTCGTGCGCCGCCCGGTCGGGGAGAAATTGGCGATCCGCCCCTGCTGACCCGGCCGCCGGTCGAAGGAGAGGGTTCTGCCAAGACGAGCCGACTGGTCAGAGTCGGCCAAGAAAAACTTGGTGATAAAACTAAAGAAGAGAAGATTTAGAAAGCATACCATAGGCGGAGGATTGGCGCGGGAGTATGGCTCCTTGCCAAATTGCCACTCCTCGGAGAGCTTGCAGTTAGCGAGATAATTCACCATGTGAGCTACCTCGTCATGAGGCATCTCCTTGGTGCACATCCGACTCGGGTCGAGTTGGCCGCTCATTTGACAGATCAAATGAGGACGGCTTTGAAGCGGGAGCACCCGGCGCACCACGAAGGCGGCCAGCAGGTCGGACCCAGTCAGGCCCTCTGACTGGATCATTACCCGGAGTCAGGTGACCGCGGCGGCTATAGCCTGCGTCAGCGTCCTGGCCCGAAAGGACCATTGGGGCCGCCTCCCAGCCGGCAAGTTGACGTAGTCGCCTTGCGGGGCGACGTTCTTCATGTAGAAGTACGACTTCTGCCAGAGCTTCACCGACTGGATCAGCGTGATGATAGGGAAGGGGTTGTCGGCTGCCGACCTCCGCATCGCGATGAAGGCGCCGCTCTGAGCCGGCATGCCCTGCATCCGGGTGCCGAGCTTGGATTGGAAGAACTCCCCCCAGAGCTCAAGGGTGGGAAGAACGCCAAGAAAGCCCTCGCACAGAGTGATGAAGGCAGACAGCAGCACCACCGTGTTTGGAGTGAGGTGGTGCGGCTGGAGCTGGTAGAACTCAAGAAAGGAGCGGAAGAAGGCGCTAGCTGGCAGGCCGAGGCCCTGCAAGAAGTGCGAGCGGAAGAGTACCCGCTCGCCTTCCTCCGGCACCGGCATGATCTCCTTCTCCGGCGCGAGACGGACCTGCACCTGGTCCTTGCTGGGCAACCGCCGCGTCTTGCGGAGGAAGTCAATGTGGTCCGCAAGGACGTTGGAGCCATCCCAGTCTCCGCCGTGCTGCATGATGGAAAGAAGCTGACGAGAAAGGGTGCGGCGGCGGAGAAACCACGGCCCCGGGGCGGCGAGGTTGCGGGGTAGTGCGAATATTGGTGGGACGGCGCGGCGGCAAGAGGCTGCTGCGATAGAAAGAAGGAGGAAGAAGATGGCGGAGAGAGGATGAGCGTGCGAGCGCCTGCCGCTCCCCTCCCCCCTACTTATAGCCTCGTGCGGCGAAGCCGAGGAGGCGAGGCGTGGGGGGGAACGTGGGATTAACTGTGCCCACTCCCCCATGTCCCGCGATTATAGCGCCCTAACGACATGCAGAAACTGACGTCGGAAGGCGAGCGGCCCGCTTTGGGCCATAGAAAATCCGCGCCTGGGCCTAGGCGTGGAAGTGGTGGGCCCCGGCCTGCGGCGGCGCCCCGTCGCGCGCGTGGGCTGGCAGGCTTTTTTCAGCCAGAAGGTGCCACGTGGCGCGCGGGCGGCGAGCGGCCGGGCCACAGCCCGACGAGCGCACCGGCTGGCTCCCGCCTTCAGACTTCAAAAATTTCGCCAAGATGGCGCACCCAACCGAAGCCAGCTCCTAGCTGCTGGCTCTTCAAGATAAGAAGCTGACCGAGCTTCTCGACCTCCTCTCAGCCTCAAAGCCCAACCAGCTTCGGGGACTACTGTCGGAGTAAATGGCCATGGGTAGCCTAACCAACTCCCCCTGGCTCTTCAAAAAAAATTACCAGGCCAATCGAGCCTTCAAGCATCCAGAGCACGGGGCCGCCTTCCTCTGGCCGGCTATCACCAAGGCCGACTACCAAAAGGCGACCCGGCCTCAAAAACCTTCCCGAAGAGAGCTACAAGATGGCCGACTCCAGGAAGCCGGTCCCAAGAGGACCGACTCCCAGAAGCCGGCCATGAAGAAGGCCGACTCCCAGAAGCCGGCCAAGGCAGCACCCTCAAGGGCTGCACCCACATAACGGTGATGAGACGGGGCGTGGCTATAGTACAACCTGCCACCCCCCGAATCCCGGAGCACGCGTGGCCACAGTACGCCGTACGGGTCGGCCATCCCCCGTCCGGCGCGGCACTATTGCCATGTTGTCCATGACACCACCCACGACAGGCGCCAGTACGGTCCGCGGGCGGCGGGCCCCTTCAGCTAGAGAGATGCTCGAAGGCGGCCAAGCCTCCTCAAGTCGGCCTGGGGCATAGCCGGCTCCCAACAGCCGACTACTCCCCATCCTCGAAGTATGTGCATCATTAAGGAGACAAGACGAGGTAAGGCTACAGTGAGAGCCCGCAAGGCGGCGACACTGTGGCCATGCTTACCTCGACAAAGCCCTCGTCATCAGAGGCAAGGCTACAGTAACCAGCCACCGACAAGACCCCCAGGCGGTGGGGCCGGCCTGTCGGCCATAAGGCCGGCGCCGGCGGGACCCACCAGTCGGCGGGCCCCAGCGGTCGGCGGAGAAGCCGACGAATACACACACTGACGTCTTGGACCCGCGTCCAGCCGGATTACCATTGTACCCCTGGGGGTAGGCCTATATAAACCCCCCGGGGCACCCATGCAAAGGTTGATCTCAGATAGTTTTCAACACCACATAGAGAGAAAAGGAGAGCTAGCCTTGCCCTTCTTCTTCCTCTAGCCAAACAACTGAAGGAGTGTAGCTACTTGTGTTGATCTAGTGGTCATGCGAGACCCCGCAGAGTAGGATTAGGGGTGTTATCTCCACGGAGAGCCCCGAACCTGGGTAAGATTCGCAGGCGTGCATGTCTTCGCCTTATCCCGTTTCCAGGCACCGGCGATGTCTTACTGGCTCCCACAATGATAAGCCACCCGTTGGCATATGTCGCATCTACCACCCGACAATGACACTACAGGAATCAGGCACTTTGCCATCCGCCAGCTGACGGCAACCGGTCCGGCTGAATAGGCTACGGCAAAGGCTTCTTTGCTGTCAGCTGGCGGACGGCAAAGATGAAACTGTCTTTGCCGTCAGCCGGCTGACGACAAAGGTCCTGGACGGTACACGTGACAACGTCTGGCCGTTAGGGGGCTAACGGTTAGCTTTGCCGTCAGCTGGCGGATGGCAAAGACCATTGCACCTTTGCCGTCAGCCAGCGGACGACAAAGTAACCAAATAGGACAGCCTCCAGGTTGTACAGGGAGCTGCCACGTGGCATCTTTGCCGTCCGCTGGCGGATGGCAAATTGATCCTGTATAGCCCCTGTTTTTTGTGTTTTTTCTTAAATTCATTCAATTTGAACACACAAGTTTCAACGCACAAATTTCAACACACAAATTTCACAAAAGACATATCCAAGACACAAGTTTCATCATATATACATACATAACCAACACATAGTTCCATCCATACATATTACAAAAGTTTCACATTGTTCATCCAACACCGTTATCCATCCATCCGTATAACAAGTTCCATCCATGCAAGTTCATCGATACAAAATAAAAGAAGAAAGGGAAAAGAAGCACTCCATCCATGCAAGCTTCCGTGAATTAAATGAGATCTACAAAATGGGAAACAAGAAAGTTAGAAGAAGAAGAAAAAAATGAAGAAGAAGACTGCAATAAGAAGTAATCATACTTAGGTAAAATGGAGCTAACCTAGCTAATTATGCCATCTTTGAGTGAACTAAGCATATTATGCCATCTTGGTCATTTTGGAGCTAACCTAGGTAAACTAGGTCATTTGGAGCTAACCTAGGTAAACTTGGTCATTTTGGAGCTAACCTAGGTGAACTAGGTCATTTTGGAGCTAACCTAGGTGAACTAGGTCATTTTGGAGCTAACCTAGGTAAACTTGGTCATTTTGGAGCTAACCTAGCAAAAATGGTTCATATTGGAGCTAACCTAGGTAAACTTGGTCATTTTGGAGCTAACCTAGCTAAAATGGATCATATTGGAGCTAACCTAGGTAAACTTGGTCATTTTGGAGCTAACCTAGGTAAAATGGATCATATTGGAGCTAACCTAGGTTAAATGGGTCATTTTAGAGCTAACTTAACTAATTATGCCATTTTTTAGTTAACTAAGCATAATTATGCCATTTTTTACACAAGTAAGCCAAGTGTATGTCATTATTGAGCAAACCTAGGAAACTAAGCATATTAGAGATAACTTAGCATATTAGAGCTAACTTATGTCATTTCGGAGGAAACAAAGCTAAGTATATATAGACCATTCTGGAGATCTGACATACTTGACATAGTTCACTCCTCATTCTTCTTATTCTTCTCCTTCCTCATCCTGATGCGCCAAGAGCGGCGAGGCGGTGGAGGCAGTGGGATGTAGTCTTCTACCACAATTGGCATGGTCATGTCGCCCGGCTGTGGGATCGCCGGCGCCACCACCATCACGAGGTCATTGTTAGGCACCACCACCATCGCGAGGCCATCTTCGGCAGCACCATCGCTAGGTCATCCTCAGCCACCACCATCTCTTGCCCATCGTCAGCCACCACCATCGCTACGTCATCCTCAGCCACCACCATCTCTTGCCCATCGTCAGCCACCACCATCACTACGTCATCCTCAGCCACCACCATCTGTTGCCCATCGTCAGCCTACACCTCCTCATCCCCACTCTGCTCCTCTTCTTCCCCACTCCATTCCGGATCATCCTCGCTGCTACTTTTGCTGCAGCCAGAGTCGCTGCTGCTTTGGCTGTAGCCAGAGTCGCTGCTGCTGCTCCCATTGCCTGACCAAATGCAACAATGACCATTAACAATTGATGTGAGACAAAGCAAAATGTAGAGGAAGAAGAGGCAGAACGTACCGGCATCATCGTCGTCCTGGTAGCGCATGCGACACATAGTCGTGTTGAACACCTTCACGATGAGCATGGTGTCACCGTCGTACCTGAAGAGAAGGAAGTACCCGTGCCGCAGGTCGTAGGCATGGTAGAGCTGCTCCCAGCCACGACACAGGTACTTGTGGCCGTACCTGATCACCAACTCCACGTCCCAAAGCCTGCGAAGCCCGCTGCCGGCCTGTCGCAGCTTCACATTCTTTGGCCGATGGCCGTCCAGCATCGTCATAAAAGTGTCAGGCAGCCTCTGCTGTTTGGGACGAGGAGTGATGTAGCAAACAACAGAGTTATCATAATGAGATGGGTGAAGGAGAGATCTCTCCTTTTATATACCTGCCTCTTGGAGGAAGTCCCAAGTATGATA
Organism: Aegilops tauschii subsp. strangulata; assembly: GCF_002575655.3. Taxonomy (NCBI): domain Eukaryota; kingdom Viridiplantae; phylum Streptophyta; class Magnoliopsida; order Poales; family Poaceae; genus Aegilops; species Aegilops tauschii. Next base: position 99,848,326 of record NC_053035.3, on the reverse strand, counting down.
CTGAAGAACTCGAAAGCATCCAACTCGTACTCCGGTGTGGCAGAGCGGAGCCTGCGGTGACGGCCTCCCCCCATCTCTAATAAGCAGCAGAAGAGACCAATTAGTATCTAACTAGAAGCATATCTATAAACATAGAGACAAGTTTCTAGACATGAAAGAAAACTGAGAAAAAAAAGCAATGCACTTGTGCTCAACAACATCAACCACACTTAATTAATTTGGTAGGTTAGTTGGCAATGGCAATTGGCACCCTTCAAAACTAGGAATTTCTTTATACATGAAAGAAAACTGAAAATGTTGAAAAAAGAGCATATTAATCTAAAAATAGGGAAAAATACACTTATTCTTCCTCCTCTTTATCTTCTTCTTCTTATTTTTTTTCATCTTTCATCTTTCTTCTTAACCAAAACTAAACCTAAAGTTCCTTGTGGTGTGATCACATTGGAATACTTGTGGCAACAATCATAGTTGCACCATATTTTAGGTGGCTCTAGGTGCCACACACCAAGCAAACAAACATACCTCAAATCAGAAACTAAGGGTAGTGTCCTAAAATCAATTTACTTTGTGTGCAAATCAGAACAAGTACCACATCACATTACCATAGGATCCTATTACAGAAAAGGTATGTAAATGCAAGCTGGGGTAAGACATTATAACCATACTGCAATCTTATACTTGCTCAACTATGATCACAGGAGACGCAACTAACATACAAGTTTGAGGCACACACACCTCAATAATGATGTAGCCACATGCCAGGACTGTGACCGTCGCAGTCACTCCGATCAACACGGCCTCCTGTTTAGATTGAGATTATGCTTTCATGCCTATGCTAGTGAGAAAAACACGCTAGACTTTCCTTCGGCTTGCTGAATGTATAGTTTGCCTTTCCGCAAAAATTAAAAGAAAAAGACGGGTATAGCTTGCCTCTTATGACAGATTCCATAAGCAATATGCATGCCTTATTGTTTTCTCAAATTAAACTAATTCCAGTGTTGCTGATTACTTCAACGGGTTCATGCTTAATTATTTCAATATTTTTAAAAATGCTTTATTATGTGTTGTTCTTTTACGGGGCAGAATTATCATATTATAGGGAACTTATCTAGTTATATTAATATCGCTGAGATGCTATCTCCTGAAAAAAGTAACACTGCATACTCAGGTGTGATCAGCAGCTGGATTATAGACCATGCTTCACATCAGTGCACCAGCACCGCATTTCAGTAGCAAGCTACGCATCTTGAGCTACTGGTGTGTATCAGCAAGCTATCAGGTTCTATTCGCACGGACCCTAAGAACTTCCAAGTCTGGGTGAGCTAACATAATCAAATCTTACACTGGAATATAAGGCTCTCTGCTCTAAACCTAAACTAAAGTAAACCTAAACTAAACCAAACCTAAAGTAAACCTAAACTAAACTTAAAATACAGAAACAAAAACAGAAAAAATACAAGAGGTCTCACCGGGTGGAGGAGCGGGCGCCGGAGGGGTGGGGTGGCCGCGGTGGTGGAGGAGAGGGGCGCCAGGGTGGCCGGGTGGAGGAGGGGGCGCCGGAGCGGCGGGGCGGCCGCGGTGGTGGAGCAGAGGGGGGCTGGGGCCGCCGGGTGGAGGAGGGGGCGCCGGAGCGGCGGGGCCGACGGGGTGGAGGAGGGGGTTCCGCGGCGACGTGGGTGGCATGGGGCGGCGGCGGCTCGGGGACGGGGCGGCGCGGCGCGACGACGGGGATGGCGCGGGGCGGGGAAGGGGGTGGCGCGGGGCTGCGGCGGCACGGGGGCGGGGTTGCGGCGGCTCGGGCGCGGGCGGAGAGAGAGGGGACAGAGAGATGGGGCGCGGGCGGGCGTCGATGGATTTTAGTTAGGGCACGGTTCTTTGCCGTCCACTAGCAGACGGCAAAGATCCTAGCTAACGGACGTTAGCTTGGCCACTTTCTTTGACGTCTGCTAGCGGACGGCAAAGAAAGGGTCCGTTAGGTGGTTCTCGGTAGTGGGCCACCCTCATTCTTTGCCGTCCGCTAGCGGACGGCAAAGATTCTATGCCGTCTGCTGGCGGACGGCATAGAGTTGGCTGACGGCAAATAGCGTTTTTGCCATTAGCCCTTTCTTTGCCATCCGCTTTGTGGAATCGGACGGTAAAGAGGCTCTTTGCCGTCAGCTGGCGGACGGCAAAGCGGAGGCAGACGACAAAATGCCAGATTCCAGTAGTGTGATGCTCACTCCTATGGATGGCGGCCAGATAGGTTGTACCCTCATCTTACTTGTGTGCAACATTTATGGCTTTGTTATTCATCTAAGCATGGAAAATAGATTATCACATTTCACTATATATGCATGTTGATCTCTTACGGGTCTTGTTCAGGAGTTAACGCTGTTCCATAGTTCAGTTAAGATACTTGTTCTTTAGGTAACGCTGTTCCATTGTTATCATCCATCAGCCAATGCTATCCCACAGGCTGGTGATTATAGTATTATACCACTTCTAGTATTACCTATATTGTTCTTTAATACTTTTGTGTGCCATCTAGTTAATCTCGAGTACAAACGATGCATATTCTGTAGCTTCATATGTGTTCTCCCTTTAGTTTTTGAGAGCTGTTCCTGCTAGTTAACCCCAGTCCTACTATTTATGTCATCTCCTATAGGCACTCATTACATAAATCTAACTACTAGTTATCTTCCATGCATGTCAGATATAATTGCACACACTGATATATCCACAAGAACCTCACGGAGCAATGTAAACGCCAATAAACTTGATGTCAATGATACCCAATATGATGGAACATGTAAAGGCCGTTCTTCAGAAGACTTGCAGAAAGATGTTGAATCCTCTTCACCCCACAAGGTCCTTGCTCTAACTTGGCCCGTGATATGGGTACACCATGCATATAATGTCCTGGAGTGTATCTACTCTGTTGCAATGCCATGTGCTTAGCATGCTGATCATGCATGTAAATATGTCATGCCTTCCTGTTTTTCAGTACCTATTCCATTCATGATGACATGTTTTCAAATTCAAGTACTGTCATTCTACTCTATCGCAATGCCATCTGCTTAATTTGGACATCATGCTTCTGAATATCTTATGCATTGTTATTCATCAGTATGTACTTCACATGTCTACCATACCATGTTTTTTACATTGAAGTGTTGCAATGCCATCTTAGTTTCCCAATCATACACGTGTATGTTGCCTTAGTTTTTTCTATACGTATTCCGCTAGCATACAGTTTTACATTCAACTAGTGTTTTTTTACTGTGTTGTCCTGTCGTTTCCCTAGCTCTTACACCATACTCCCTCCGTCCGAATTACATGTTGCCGAAATGGATAAAAAAAGGATGTATCTAGAACTGAAATACGCCTAGACCCATCCATTTTTTTGGATGGAGGGAATACATGTCAATATGTCATGCCTTTCTATTCTTCTGTACCTATTCCATCTCTCTGTTGTATCATGTTTTATAATTGAAGCACCATTCTTCTATACAAGGCGTGCAAGGGGAAGACGACTATGTTAGAATCTGAAGGGTTACAAACCAGGTCTTCGCAAAAGATCCAAATGCCAGGAGATAATAAACCAACTCCAGTTTTTATAGATACTGCTCCAGCATAGAGAAACCCAACTCCTACTGATAACAAGCAGATTCCAGTGGCCAAAGAACTAGTCTGCTCCAGTCCAGCAAAAATATGTCAACTCCATTCTAAGAAGCGTGTGCGTATCCTTGCATCATGAAATTTTATAGCATGCTGATCATATTTTCTACATGTTTCTTACCCATCTCTCTTTTAGAAAATAAGCTTAACAGATAGAAGAATTTCTGCACTGGTATCGTTTGTGAGGAAAGATTCTTGCAGGAATTCTCTGTGCTCCAATGCAGATGTAAGTACCTATTGTATATCACTATATTTTTACATCAGCATGTATTTTGTTAATCGGCGTGAATCCAACCTTTATCTGATCTAAATTTAGTTGTAGTAGACTGCCTGGTAGTTTTGCATCCTGAGCTGCATGAGTGTACTATCTCATATCAATGGGTTTGATTACTTTGGTTCTGCAGTGGGTTTTCAATTTTTTTTACTGTGTTGTCCCGTCGTATCCCTGGCTCTTACATCATACTCCCTCCGTCTGGATTACATGTCGCAGAAATAGATAAAACTGGATGTATCTAGAACTGAAATACGCTTAGATCCATCCATTTATTTCCGGATGGAGGGAATACATGTCAATATGTCATGCCTATCTATTCTTCAGTACCTATTCCATCTCTGCTGTAGCATGTTTAATAATTGAAGCACCATTCTTCTATATAAGGCATGCAAGGGGAAGACGGGTATGTTAGAATCTGAAGGGTTACAAACCAGGTCTTTGCAAAAGATCCAAATGCCAGGAGATAATAAACAACCTCCATTTTTCATAGATACTGCTCCAGCACAGAGAGACCCAACTCCCACTGATAATAAGAAGATTGTAGCGACCCGACCTCATACGGTCAAGTCTCTATGTTCAGTCATCCCTGGATCGGTAATGCTGACACACATAGTACTTAAATGGATTTATAACAGAGTAGCAATCACACACTTATTACATCGAATGTCTCAAAAGAGAACATATTACAATAAATATGGCTTAAGGCCATCTAAATAAGATAACAACGGAAGGCTTGGAAGATAAAGTGAGTCCATCAACTCCAACGGCATAGCCGAGTGCATGACAAATGACCTATGGCACCTTACTCGTCGTCTGAAAAGTCTGCAACATGATATGTTGTAGCCCGAAAACGGGTCAGCACATGGAATATGCTGGCAATATAACACAGTAGAGCAATGAACAGATAAATGCTAACACCACATGCATATATGGCTGGTGGAGGCTCTATGGTTATATTATTTTTTGCAAAAAGCCAATTTTTCCCTACAACAAAGGAATAAATTTTATTTAACTACCATGGTGGTTGAAACATTGAGAATGGTACCCCCATCTCAATCCCAATTAAAAGTAATCATTAACAACCCAACAAATTAATTTAGAGTGATGAGATCAAATCAATAATTCAAATACCAGATACTCAAGTTGTCCATAACCGGGGACACGGCTAACCATGATTAGTTTATACACTCTGCAGAGGTTTGCGCACTTTTCCCCACAAGACTCGATCTCCTCCGTTGGATTTCTCACACTGCATGGTGTTTGAGAAACGGATGACCGAGACACAGTCTTTCAGAAGCATTAACTCTAACCCTGGGTAGAGAGTACCAACCTACATCCCCTACATCTTCTAGCCTACCACTGGAAGAGGTCATGCAACCTACTCACCTATGCTAGAGCCCATAATAGCTTGTGGCTGCACACGGAAGTTTCTAGCATGAATAATCTTATGATCCCTTTGAGCCTGGGTGGCGGACCATAGGAGGATCACATGGTATAACCCCAGGATCTCCTAGGACAATGGTATAACCCCAGGTGCCCAAAACCAACAATCCACCCATATGTGTATTAAAGTTGCCACCTTAAATTGAACCATTAATTAACAATCTCACATCTGTCATGGAATACACTCAAAACCAATCCACGTCTACGAGCATAGCATGGCAATATAAGCATAGCGTAGAGGTAACACCCAAGAGTTTGGTAATAAAACAGGTGATAGGTTCTACCTCATCAACTACATCCCAGACCCACAAGTTAATCACATCCTAATCATGCAGTGTTTGAGGATTGTAACTAATGCATAAAACTTGGGTATGAAAAGAGTATGATCAATGTGTTACTTTCCTTGCTGACGATCCGCAAAACCTAGTGACTCGTAGTAGCACGCTTCGCACTCCGGGAATCCTATCGCAAACAAACAATAGCGTACATAAGCACTCAAGCAAAGATGCACGGGTAAATCTCAAATAAAAAGATCTAACCAGAAAGTTCAACTGAAGAACTCCGGTTTGCAAAAAGAATCAAATCAAACGGAGCAACGAAACTCAAACTGTGAAAGAAACAAGGTCCGATTACTAATCTGGACTAAAGTCAAATTTTACAGTACCAAAATCTTGTTCAAGTTGGTTAAAGAGAAACAAGGTCCGATTACTAATCGAGACGAAGATCTAGGCGCTTGTTTCACCTGATTTGGATAAACGAGTGAAAAGTTATACTATATGAAGATTAGGGTAGAAATCGCGATCGGAAATAATCACGGAAAAAACCCTGGAAAAAGAAAAACTGACGAACAGGCTAACGAACGAACGTTCGCTGTCTGCGGCTAACGGATGAACAGCGTTCGTTAAAACGAACGTACGACGAACATCCACTAAATAACCAAACCGAAAAAAACCCGAACAGAACCGATCTAGGGTTTTCTGAGAAAAACCGAGACGACAGCGGCGGCGGTTTATACCTCCGGCAAGGTCGGCGGCGGCGGCGGGATCGCGGGGCGGCGGCGGCTCCGGCAGGGTCGGGTGGCGGGGCGGCGGCTTGGGCTGGCGGCGGGGTCGGGCCTCCCGGCTAATAAAGGCCGGCCGGGCCAGGAGTCCTAGTCGGACACGGCCCGGTTAGGTCGGTGCGTTTTTTTAACATGACGCGGAAAAACAAACAAAAGGAATAATAAATGGACTCCAAAAATCCTGAAATAAATTTTCATGGTCCTCTAATAATATTGCGGAGAAAGTGAACATTTATTTAGGACTCTAATGCAATTTTGAAAAACGCATATTTTTTCTAATTCAAATAAAATTGCAATAAAATCCAAATAAAATTTATTTATTTGAGTTTAATATTTTCCTCCAATATTCCTTTATTTTTGGAGAAGTCATATTATCTCCTCTCATATTTTTTTAATATGAAATATTTTCGGAGAGAAAAATTAATTAAAACCAAAATGATCCTAGTTTCGATATTTGATAAAAATCAAATATGAAAAACTTGAAATCCCCAACTCTCTCCGTGGGTCCTTGAGTTGCTTAGAATTTCGAGGATCGCAAAATGAAATGCATTAAAAATATGATATGCATGAATGACCTATGTATAACATTCCAAATTGAAAATTTGGGACATTACAAACCTACACCCCTTAAGATGAATCTCGTCCTCGAGATTCGGGTTGGCTAGAAAATAGGTGTGGGTGGTCTTTGCGTAGATCATCCTCTCGTTCCCAGGTGGCTTCATCCTTGGTATGGTGGCTCCGTTGAACTTTGCAAAACTTGATAACCTTGTTGCGAGTAACTCGGCTGGCAAATTCGAGGATCTTAACAGGTTTCTCCTCATATGTCAAATCACTATCCAACTGAATTGCTTCCAGGGGAACTGTGTCTCTCATAGGAATATCGGCCATCTCTGCATGGCACTTCTTTAACTGGGAAACGTGAAACACATCATGAACTCCTGACAATCCCTCGGGTAACTCCAACTTGTAGGCAACCTCCCCCATGCGTTCCAAAACACGGTACGGTCCTACAAATCTCGGGGCTAACTTTCCCTTAACTCCAAAACGTTTAACTCCTCGCAGAGGTGACACTCGCAAATATGCTCTGTCTCCGATTTCATAGACTACCTCCTTGCGTTTTGAATCTGCATAACTCTTTTGTCAGGACTGAGCTACCTTCAGTCTATCTCAAATCAGCTTAACCTTCTCTTCGGACTCCTTAATCAAATATGGTCCAAACAACTGGCGGTCTCCAACTTCGTCCCACATCAACGGTGTTCGGCATCTTCTTCCATACAAGGCTTTGAACGGTGCCATCTTCAAACTGGCATGGTAGCTATTGTTGTATGAGAACTCCGCATAGGGCAAGTTGTCATCCCAACTAGATCCATAATCTAGCGCACAAGCTCTCAACATGTCCTCCAGAACCTAATTGACTCTCTCGGTCTGTCCATCAGTCTGCGGGTGAAAGGCGGTAATGAACTCCAGCCTGGCACCCAAAGTCTGGTGCAGTTGGTGCCAAAACCTTGAAGTAAATTGTGTTCCCCTATCTGATACGATAGTCCTCGGAACTCCGTGCAGACATACGATCCTGGTATAGGTGGTTTTTACTGGGATAAAGTGAGCTACTTTGGTCAAGCGATCCACTACTACCCAGATAGAATCATATCCCGATCGGGTCGTGGGCAATCCAGTGATGAAATCCATGCCAAGCTTGTCCCACTTCCGTTCGGGTATCGGCATAGGCTGCAGTAGTCCTGCTGGCTTCTGATGTTCTGCCTTCACTCTCTGACATACATCACATATGGCTACATACTCGGCAATGTCTTTCTTCATACAAGTCCACCAGAAACGCTCCTTCAAATCCAAATACATCTTGGTGTTTCCGGGGTGTATCGAGTATGGCGAGTCATGAGCTTCCTGTAGTATCAACTTCGTGATCTCCGCATTATTGGGCACATAAACACGGTCCAGAAACCACAAGTTGTCGTGCTTGTCCTCACAAAAACCTTTGGCTTTTCCTTTGCTCATTTTCTCCTTTATTTCAGCAATTTCTTTGTCATCCTTCTGAGCTTCTCGAATCTTTCCCAATAATGTTAACTGAACCTCTAATGCTGCGACAAAACCCCTAGGAACTATCTCCAAATGAAGCGCCCTGAGATCTTGTGTTAACTCCTTTGGCAATCCTCCATTTACGAGGGTGTTGACATAACTCCTCCGGCTCAAAGCGTCTGCTACGACATTGGCCTTTCCTGGATGATAGTGCAGCTTCATATCATAATCCTTTATGAGCTCCATCCATCTCCTCTGCCTGAGGTTCAGCTCCTTCTGTGTGAAAATGTACTTCAAACTCTTGTGACCCGTGTACACATCACAACGGCTTCCAATAAGATAATGTCTCCAGGTCTTGAGCGCATGCACTATAGCTGCTAACTCCAAATCATGCGTGGCATAGTTCAACTCATGCGGTCGAAGTTGACGTGAAGCATATGAAACAACTCTTCCGTCTTGCATAAGTACTCCTCCAAGTCCTAAGCGAGAGGTGTCGCAATACACTTGGGAATCCTTGTGTATATCCGGCAGAATCAGCACTGGGGCTGTAGTCAAATGTTTCTTTAACCCCTGGAAACTTGCTTCGCATTCTTCAGTCCAATGGAACTTGGTGTCCTTCTTCAACAATGTCGTCATAGGCTTCGCAATCTTGGAGAAATTCTCAATAAATCTCCGATAGTATCCCGCGAGTCCAAGAAAACTGCGGATCTCCCCAACTGAGGTGGGTGCCAACCACTCGGTGACTGACTGGACCTTGGTAGGATCCACTTCTATACCCTCTCCTGATATAACATGTCCAAGAAATCCAACTTCCTTCAACCAAAACTCACATTTGCTGAACTTGGCATATAGCTGATGTTCCCTGAGCTTCTCAAGAACTAAACTCAAATGCTCCTTGTGTTCCTCTTCATTCTTCGAATATACCAAGATATCATCAATGAACACCACGACAAACTTATCCAAGAACTCCATGAACACCTTGTTCATCATACTCATGAAATAGGCAAGGGCGTTAGTCAGTCCAAACGACATAACCGTATACTCATATAACCCGTACCTTGTGGTGAAAGCTGTTTTAGTTATATCCTTTTCTCGTATCTTCAGCTGGTGAAACCTGATCGTAGATCGATCTTCGAAAACACTTTAGCTCCCTGCAGCTGGTCAAACAAATCATTGATCATCGGCAGTGGGTACTTGTTCTTGATCGTCACTTCATTCAACGCACGATAATCAACAACCATCCTCAATGATCCATCCTTCTTCTCAACCAAGAGCAGTCGGGCTCCCCATGGTGATGAACTTCATCGGATGTAACCTTTCTCCAACAACTCCTTAATCTGTTTCTTGATCTCTTCCAGATCATTCGCGGGCATTCGGTATGGTCCCTTCGATATTGGTCCAGTGCCTGGCAATAGCTCTATCAAAAACTCAATATCTCGATCTGGCGGCATGCCTGGTAACTCCTCTGGGAGTACATCTGGGTAGTCCTTCACTACCGGCACTTCCTCCTGAACAACTCCCGTGAGAGAATTTACTTGGGCCCTCCTCGGTGCATGCCGGGATACATACTTGATCCGTTTTCCCTCCTGGGTGGTGAGTAGAATTGACCTACTAGCATAGTCAATGTTTCCTCCATACTTCGATAACCAATCCATTCCTAGTATCACATCCAATCCTTGTGACTCCAAAATTATTAGGTCTGAGGGGAAAACATGGCTACCAATGGTTAAGGGTATCCGATCGCACCATCGGCTGGCCATATACTCTGCACCTGGTGAGCTTACTTACAAGGGTGTACTAAGGCCTAAGGTGGGTAACTTAAACTTGTCCACAAATCCCCTTGAAATGTATGAATGCGATGCACCAGTATCGAAAAGAACGAGAGCGGTAAATGACTTAACCAAAAACTTACTGATAACTGCATCAGGCTGCTCTTCAACCTCCTCCACGTTCATGTGGTTCACTTGTCCCCTGTTAAAAGGGTTGGGCTTCTTCCCAGCACTTCCACTACCATTTCCGTTCTTCAATTCCGGACAATCATTGGCATAGTGCCCAGTCTTCCCGCACTAGAAACAGGTAATATGACTTTGATCCTTCTTGGCGGGTGTGGCTGGGTTAGAGCGGTTCTGATTGCTGCCTGCTCCATTCCCGTTTCCATTCTTGGGGCCACTATGATTATGCGAGCTACCTCCATTGTGAGTGTGGCCTCCATGGTTATGGGTAAATCTTCCCGAGTTCGGGGTGAAATGAGGCTTTGCTGAGCTCCTGAATTGTACTTTCCTTGTCCATACTTCCTTTTGCGGCTCTCAATCTGCTGCTGCTTCCCTTCAATCATAAGGACCTTGTCTACCAACTCCTGGTAGTTGTTAAATATTGCCACCATCAATTGCATGATCATCTCATCATTCAGCCCTTCCATAAACTTCTCCTGCTTCGCGACATCTGTGGCCACATCATCAGGGGCATAACGAGACAACTTACAAAACTCATCTACGTACTGAGCCACAGTATGATTTCCCTGGCGCAAGTTGCAAAACTCACGCTTCTTCATGCTCATAGCTCCAGTTGAGACATGGGTTGTGCGGAATGCTTGCTGAAACTGATCCGAAGTGATATAGTCTATAGGGAAGTGGTTGTGTAATTCTCCCACCATGAATCTGCTGGTCCATCCAACTGGTGTGCGGCAAAACGCACCTTCTCAGCATCTGTGCAACCTGCGGTGGTCAACTCCCTTCCAATCCTGCGTAGCCAGTCATCCGCAACTATGGGCTCAGTGCTACTGGAAAACACCGGCGGCTGCAACCTCAGAAATCGGGCTAAGTTGTCAAGTAGAGGCGGGTTGTTGTTGTTGTTGTTGCCTTGGTTCTGGACTAATATATGCATCAAGGCATTTTGCTGCTGGATCAACTGGGTGATCTCAGGTGGGAAGACAAATCCGGTGTCACGTCTCGGAGGCATCTGATGGGTTTTAGAGGGGAGAGATTAGAATAGAAATGAGGTCTAGTGAGAAAGCACTGCCCATCTGCACATGAGACAAACACAATCATATCACACCAATCAATTCAAGCAAGGGCATACAATCGGTCTAAAACTATCGTTACAAAAGTGCTCGGACTACTACTATATACATGGGGAATACTACTAGTCATGTGGTGGTCATCTAGAAATTTTGATCGGTGGAAGACTCCATGATATCTGCTCCAGCTTCGTCTTCATAATCATCATCACTATCGTCGGGGTCGGAGTCGGTATCGTCGATGATGATGTAGTCTTCAGAACGAATTTCCTTGGGTTCGTCGTCTTCTCCTCGTGGCGCAAGGTCTCCCATAAAAACTCCTAACTTCCTTGTCACGTCGTCATTCTTTTCCACGAGTATCGTCATTTACTCCTCATATCCATCGCGTGTAGACTTGATTTCCTCTTCTAGCTCTGTGATCCTAGTCACCGCCTTCTTCAAATCTATCATGCTTGCGCACATCTGATTCTCCTGATGACGGGTGTGTTGGTTTAGCTCCTGGATGAAAGCTGCAATGGACCTGTCCCTCCTGGTGCTGACTATCTCCCATTGCTCATCTCGGCGCCCACATATTTGGTAGATAGTATCCTTCAGCTCCTGTTTGTAGACTTCTCCAATATGTCCCAAAGCAATGTGGGCTGCCATGCTCTTGCCTAGACTCCAGGTTGGTGCATCAAAGGAAAACTCTATGGGCTAAGTGACTGGCGTGAATGTCCTTCCTGGAACTTGAACTCGAATCATCCAACGCTCCTCTTCTGGTAAAGTAGCGGTGTACGTCCCGGTGAAACTTGGTATTCTGATGTTCACATACCTAGTGACTTCCTTCAAGTGTCATCTAAAGGGTGTGTCTTCATCCGGTTGTGCAAACTTGTTCCTTGAGTCCGCCATCCTAAAGAGTAGAAAATGGAGAGGAGTCAGAAATGAGTAGAGAAGAGTGACCTATGGCTTATCTTAGTGGTTGTGTCCTACATTCAGCGTGTGCTCTGATACCATCTTGTAGCGACCCGACCTCAGACGGTCAAGTCTCTGTGTTCAGTGTCATCCCTGGATCGGTAATACTGACACACACAGTACTTAAATGGATTTATAACAGAGTAGCAATCACACACTTATTACATCGAATGTCTCAAAAGAGAACTTATTACAATAAATATGGCTTAAGGCCATCTAAATAAGATAACAACGGAAGGCTAGGAAGATAAAGTGATTCCATCAACTCCAACGGCATAGCTGAGTGCATGACAAACGACCTATGGCACCTTACTCGTCGTCTGGAAAGTCTGCAACATGATATGTTGCAGCCCGAAAACGGGTCAGCACATGGAATATGCTGGCAATATAACACAGTAGAGCAATGAACAGATAAATGCTAACACTACATGCATATATGGCTGGTGGAGGCTCTATGGTTATATTATTTTTTGCGAAAAGCCAATTTTTCCCTACAACAAAGGAATAAATTTTATTTAACTACCATGGTGGTTGAAACATTGAGAATGGTACCCACATCTCAATCCCAATTAAAAGTAATCATTAATAACCCAACAAATTAATTTAGAGTGATGAGATCAAATCAATAATTCAAATACCATATACTCAAGTTGTCCATAATTGGGGACATGGCTAACCATGATTAGTTTATACAGTCTGCAGAGGTTTGCGCACTTTTCCCCACAAGACTCGATCTCCTCCGTTGGATTTCTCACACTGCATGGTGTTTGAGAAACAGATGACTGAGACACAGTCTTTCAGAAGCATTAACTCTAACCCTAGGTAGACAGTACCAACCTACATCCCCTACATCTGCTAGCCTACCACTGGAAGAGGTCATGCAACCTACTCAACTATGCTAGAGCCCATATTAGCTTGTGGCTGCACACGGAAGTTTCTAGCATGAATAATCTTATGATCCCTTTGAGCCTGGGTGGCGGACCATAGGAGGATCACACGGTATAACCCCGGGATCTCCTAGGACAACACTGGTATAACCCTAGGTGCCCAAAACAGAAATCCACCCATATGTGTATTAAAGTTGCCACCTTAAATTGAACCATTAATTAACAATCTCACATCTGTCATGGAATACACTCAAACCCAATCCACGTCTACGAGCATAGCATGGCAATATAAGCATAGCGTAGAGGTAACTCCCAAGGGTTTGGTAATAAAACAGGTGATAGGTTCTACCTCATCAACTACATCCCAGACCCACAAGTTAATCACATCCTAATCATGCAGTGTTTGAGGATTGTAACTAATGCAAAAACTGGGTATGAAAAGAGTATGATCAATGTGTTACTTGCCTTGCTGACGATCCGCAAAACCTAGTGACTCGTAGTAGCACGCTTCGCACTCCAGGAATTCTATCGCAAACAAACAATAGCATACATAAGCACTCAAGCGAAGATGCATGGGTAAATCTCAAATAAAAATATCTAACCAGAAAGTTCAACTGAAGAACTCCGGTTTGCAAAAAGAATCAAATCAAACGGAGCAACGAAACTCAAACTGCAAAAGAAACAAGGTCCGATTACTAATATGGACTAAAGTCAAATTTTACAGTACCAAAATCTTGTTCAAGTTGGTTAAACAGAAAGAGGGCTTCGAGGCGAAGATCTAGGTGCTTGTTTCACCTGATTTGGATAAAAGAGCGAAAAGTTATACTATATCGAAGATTAGGGCAGAAACCGCGATCGGAAATAATCATGGAAAAAACCCTGGAAAAAGAAAAACTGACGAACAGGCTAACGAACGAACGTTCGCTGTCTGCGGCTAACGGATGAACAGCGTTCGTTAAAACGAACGTACAGACGAACGTCTGCTAAATAACCGAACCGAAAAAACCGAACAAAACCGATCTAGGGTTTTCTGGAAAAAAACTGAGATGACGGCGGCGGCGGTTTATACCTCCGGCGAGGTCAGTGGCGGCGGCGGCGGGATCGCAGGGCGGTTGCAGCGTCTCCGGCGGGGTCGGGCGGCGGCAGTGCGGGGCGTTGGCTCCGGCGGGGCTGCGGTAGTGCGGAGCTGCGGCGCGGGGCGGCGACGGTGCTAGGGTTTGGCGGGGCGGCGGCTTGGGCTGGCGGCGGGGTCGGGCCTCCCGGCTTATAAAGGCTGGCCGGGCCAGGAGTCCTAGTCGGACACGGCCCGGTTAGGTCGGTGCGTTTTTTTAAACCTGACGCGGAAAAACAAACAAAATAAATACTAAATGGACTCCAAAAATCCTGAAATAAATTTTCTCGGTCCTCTAATAATATTGCGGACAAAGTGAACATTTATTTGGGACTCTAGTGCAATTTTGAAAAACGCATATTTTTCCTAATTCAAATAAAATCCAAATAAAATTTATTTATTTGATTTCAATATTTTTCCTCCAATATTCCTTTATTTTTGGAGAAGTCATATTATCTCCTCTCATATTTTTTTTAATATGAAATATTTTTGGAGAGAAAAAATAATTAAAACCGAAATGATCCTAGTTTCGATATTTGATAAAAATCAAATATGAAAAACGTGAAATCCCCAACTCTCTCCGTGGGTCCTTGAGTTGCTTAAAATTTTGAGGATCACAAAACGAAATGCAATAAAAATATGATATGCATGAATGACCTATGTATAACATTCCAAATTGAAAATTTGGGACGTTACACAGATTCCAGTGGCCAAAGAACTAGTCCGCTCTAGTCCAGCAAAAGAATGTCAACTCCATTCTAAGAAGCGTGTGCGTATCCTCGCATCATGAAATTTTATAGCATTCTGATCATATTTTCTACATGTTTCATACCCATCTCTCTTTTAGAAAATAAGACTTCCTTCATTGGGATTGTATTCGAGGAAAATATCTTGCGGGAATTCTCTGTGCTCCAATGCTGATGTAAGTACCTGTTGTATATCACTATATTTTTACATCAGCATGTATTTTGTTAATCGGCGTGAATCCAACATTTATCTGATCTAAAATTAGTTGTAGCAAAATGTTAAAGGCACCAATATTGATTTTTGTAAAGAAAACTGCCTGGTAGTTTTGCATACTGAGCTGCATGAGTGTACTATCTCATATCATGCACATTACTAAATTGTAGTGCCGCTCTGGTTGCCCATTCATTCATTGTGTCAATGTTGCTTTCGTATTACCTTACCTGGCTGATGATAGCTGTGCCATATTGTGTTAATTTGGTGTTGGCTAGTTGCCCAAACGTTCGTTGTGCCAATGTTGCTTTCCTATTATCTGACTTGGCCAATGATAGCAATGCTAGTGTCTTAATTTGGTGCAGGCTACTGAAGATAAGAAGACAAACTCTGAAAACAGCAAGGCAACCCCATTTTTCTTTCCAATAAATCTAGGCCAGGTAATATGCCAATAACTCATGATTAATATGTTTGGTTCCCCCCCTAATTTATGTTATGATGTAGTGGCCGAGACACTCTCCACTATCAATAATACAAGCCTGCCAAAATCGCCATCTGAATCTGTTCAGTATCCTCTGTCTCGAATGCAACGAAAAAATGTATGTTTGTGAACCAATTAATGGCTGAAGGAATGATGGAAATGGTGGAGGAATCAGAGGTGCAGAGTCATGCGACACAACAATTGATCAATGTTTTCAGAGACAGTGTAGCAAAGCAGCAAGAACTTGCCCACATGCTTATGGGTGTCATCCGTGCTGAGGTTGCAGATTGTGACGTTGTAGATCGTTAGGTTCTATTCATTTATTTGCACTGGCATCAATCTTTGATTGCCCAGTGGATGTAATTTTCTGTAATATATGCTGGATGTGCAACGTTTTTCCCTGTATGCCGTACCTTTGCTTGATCGGTTTTGGTCCTGTGCATAATTACTCGTCGTAATGGGCTCAAATTATCTAATTTGGCCTAAAGACATGTACGAACTTTTAGTGGGCCCATTAAGCTAATGGGCCGTTACCAGGCCGAAAGTTAATGGTCGGACCTCTTAACTCCCTGGTCGTTAACAGGCCTACATCGAAGCGGGCAACAGGTGGGCCCAACTGATTTCACGGGCCGTTAACAGGTCGTTACTAAGTTCGTGCTACATATGGCCCAACTATACTGTGGGCCTTTAGCAGGCCGAAAGAGACAGCGGGCTTGTACTGGACCATGAAGAGCATGGGCCGCTAAGAGGCCGAAAGTCAGGTCGTATTATAAATGGCCCAACTGTGTTGTGGGCCTTTAGCAGGTGCAAAGAGAAACCGGGCTGGTATTGGACCATGAAGGGCATGGGCCGTTAAAAGGCCAAAACTCAGGTCCGACTACAAATGGCCCAACTCATTTATGGTCCGTTAACAGGCTGAAAGGCACATAGGGCCGAGAATTGGCCCAACACTTAAATGGGTCGCTAAAAGGCCAAAACTCAGGTCCGACTACAAATGGCCCAACAGATATATGGGCCGTCACCAGGCTGAAAGACACACCGGGCCAGAAATTGGCCCAACACTTAAATGGGTTGCTAAAAGGCCGAAACTCAGGTCCGACTACAAATGGCCCAACTGATTTATGGGTCGTCAACAGGCTGAAAGACACACCGGGCCGGAAATTAGCCCAACATTTAAATGGGTCGCTAAAAGGACGAAAGATGTACATCGTGAAAATTGGCCCATCCACTGAACGGGCCGTTAACAGGCCGAAATCTCTTCGGACCGATATTGAGCCCAAATATATAGCGGGCTGTTAACAGGCTCGAACTGACGATGGGTTGCAATGGTGTCAAATCTTTAACGGGCCGTTGACGGGACGAATTGGCACATCTCGTATGGGCCGTGGGCTTAAATGGACCTGACACAAGTAGGCCTTATATGGGCCGGCCTGCTATTTTTTACTAGGCTGGCCTTTTTCACCGGAATGGGCCACTGTTGGGCCATGCCACATGTCGACCTATCATAGGCACCTCCTATCCAATGAGTGGATGCCATCTGTCCCAACGGTGAAGCTACACGTGTTTCCTTCGGCCAATGATGATTTTACACATGGAAAATCCCCATTAGTCCGGGCTGTTAACGGGTTAACGGATCCAAAACTGGACCCGATACCTTAACGGTGTTCCGTTACGGTGGATGCCACGTGTCGGTCACCCTTGACGAAAGCACTTCTGTGACGCGCGATTTATCGTCATGGAAGTGGACACTTCCATGATGATAATTTTGGTAATGTCATGGAACACTTCTACGACAGCACAAGTATGAGTATCTTGATTCTGTCATAAAATCGTCATGGATGTACATGCATGCCAAAAAACACGACCTACTGTGACAAACACGTATCATCACGGAAGTGTATTTTTTTGTAGTGAAAAGTCACGCGACTTGCATGCAGACATGCCTTTATATTCAGTACCATCATCGTAGATGCTTAGCACTGCTCCTGAATCCATCAAGCTAGACAATGTGCCGGTCATAATTCCAAACTTGTTTCTCAAATACGAATCTGATATGATGCTAATATTACTAAAACAGATAACGTTTAATTGGCCAGCTAATGTTCCTACTTTACTTTCAAAAAGCACTTGCACCACATATAAAGAGACAACAGGGAGTTGAATTCTTAATGCTCTCTGGTTCATCATGTGTGGGCACTGCGCAACGAACATTTTATTATCCAAAATCTGCTTGCTCTTCTTTAGCATGTTCCTCTTCCGTTCCTCTTTAATAAGTACTCTCTCCATTCCTAAATACAAGTCTTTGTATAGATTCCACCATGGACTACATATGGCCTGCCCACTTGAATCCTATAAGATTAGCAAGGAAATGAGGGGAGTTGTGTCGCTTTGAGAGTTACACTGATATTAACAGTACCGCACCTTCAGTTGAAGAGAGCTGGTATCCGAAGCCTTTCTAGCCGTACCGGCAATACTAGCACATATATTCCAGCAAGTTCCACTTTCCTGATTTTACTCCTGATGCTTAGGGTTTTCCCATTATATCTACACTATGGTCTGCGTAGGTGCTTTGTGTCCTACTAGCAGTTGTCCACCCTTTAAAGCTAAATAACACACCAATCATACGTCCTAAGGTTCTTCAAATACGAATGTGATATGATACTGACATTAGCTAACACACACATTTAATTGGTTACCTAATGCTCCCAATTGAGTTTTCAAATGCACGTGGCCACATATAGAGAGACATCATGGAATTGCATTTCTTTGGGCGCTCTGATTCATCATGGGTGGGCAACCAACATTGTATAGAAAGAAGGGGAATCTCAATAATATGCTTCCCCCTCTATTCTTTAACATGTTCCTCTTCTGTTCTTCTTTAGTAAGCACGGCATGTTCCTTGTCAGGAAGGGGAGCAGGGACATCTGCAGTCGACAGCTCTATTGGGCCGGTTTTGCTAAATGATTTCGCACTTCGAGTTGGTCTACCATAATACCCCGGAAATGGTGGAAGCCGCGTGGTCTTTGATAGACTAAAAAAATAGTAACAGTTATGCGCCTTCAGATGAATAGAGCTGTCATGTAGGTGATCGCTAGGCTGCATATTAGTAGCGGCAAAACCCTGTGTTTTCCAGCCAGTTCCGCTTTCCCAATTTATTTATGGTGGTTATGGTGTACCCCTATTATCTACACTATGATCTGCCTACTGGCTCTGCGCTCTCGTTATCATGGTTTGGCAATAAACTTTCTATACGGTATATTATGAACCTACCATCTGCCAACTATCCTTACATCTGGGGCTCCCAATAGGGAGCCAATTTTTTGTGTGTAGTTGTGCCAGATTATATTAATCTACTCACCGTATTACAGCACACATGGGCTCTCTCATCAGAATCCAGTGATAGCACACAAGGGTTTACGGGGAGCCTCTATTACATTACAATATCCTCTGCATTACAATGATAATCTCACTTTATTTGTGTTTTCATGATTTACATATATTGTACGTAATCACAATGAATATAAAAATGCGCACATCAGAAGAATATTGCAGAACAGTTCAATGGGTAACAAACTTGGCATCAAGGGATTGAGGTCCATTGTGGATGCAATGAAACCCACATGCTCCCGACCTATAGATTCGTATTCAAAATATGATCCTAATGACTATTCTGAGCTCAAGGAGTCAAAGGCAGATGGCCTATCCTGTTCACCCAATAAGGTGCCTGTTCTAATTTGGCAAGGTTTTAATGGTTGCACATATCTTGCATAAGGTGTCTTGTATTTCTTTTGCTTCGTTGAACCGCCATCTGCTTAGTTTACTCATGATATATGTGAAGATGCCATGCCCATCCATTATCAACACATATTTCATTTGTCGTCATATCATGCTTTTCCATTCAAATGTTGTTCTTGTGTTTCAGACATCCAAAAGGAAGAGGGTGATTGCAGAACCTGAAGGAGTACAAGCAAAGTACTTGAAAAAGGTGGTGCTACGGGAGAAATCACATAGCACCCGACGTATATTGATGATAGAACCAGCGCCGCAAAACCTAGGATATCACAACTATGCTGGTCGCTGCTTTGCTCTTGTGAGTACCTATTGTCCTATCAATGTCCTTACATTCATACCTGGTGGATTATGTGACATCATTGTTCATTATAGCTTGCTTATCCACTGTTCGCTCAAATTACCAGATCTATATTAATGCTTAAATTAATGTAGAACTAACCCAACGCTTATGAAGAAATTTAGTTTTGCATTGTTCTTGTAAGTATCTGCTGTCCTTCATCACAGTACTTATATTTGTCAGCTAGTTCTTCATGCACACTTTGCAGCTTATTTTCCCTTGTCGTCATTTTTCTACACATGAGTTCTACATTTACTCTTGCCAAAATATTGAATAAAACCAATGTTACTGAAGAAGTTTAGCTCCGCATTGCTCTTGTCAGTGCCTTCTGCCTGTATGTTGTATTTACATTTGTACTCTGCATCTTAAGTTAAATAATCACAATTTGTTCCTATATTTTCACATCTATATTTACTCTTAACAAAATGTAGAATAAAGGCAATACTCTTGAAGAAGAGTGTGCAGTAAACGTCCTGAATTGCCCCCCATCAATATGGACAAGGCCTTTATAGAGCCTGTCTTCACTACTAATGTAAGTTTGTCCTCCTCGGACCTTCAAACTTTGTTGTGTATATTTGGATAGCTATGAGTGCAAATGTTGTTTATTTTTTGTCGTCTGCATCAAATTGCTTGTTCAAAGTTTATAGAAGTACATAAACATAAGTTTGTGCTTCTCAATTTCAGTCTTTAGTTGTACAACCTAGTTCCTTATTCGTACCATGTATATTAAACTAAACATAGCAAGTTATCTTCTTTAGCACTATGTGTATGCTTGTGTTCTTGATGTATAATCCAGTGGTGTGGTGAAACTACCAACAACAACACAATGTCATATACTGCTATGTCTCAACTATGAACAATGCCATATTATATTAATGTTATTTAAATCGTGTCTCTTTGTTTACCAATGTGAAATGGTATAAATTGACAGTACACTCGCCATTAATGCTTATATGTTTTTTAGAACTACATCTATGCTTGTGTTCTTGATCTATAATCCAGTGGTCTGGTGAAGCTGGCCGCTCCTGCACAATGCCATTTCCTGCCGTCTTAACTATGAACAATGCCTATTATGTTAATGTTATTTTAAACCGTGTCTCTTTATTTCTAACAAAGAAATGAGATGAATTGACAACGCTAATGCTTATACATGCAAAACCTGTTATCTACCTACTTGTTTCTCTTTCAGGGTGACAACACTGCTGCTAGGAAGAACTGCCACAATGATAGTGAGACGAACCCCTTGTTTGTCCCTCTAACACATATTCTAGAGGAGAAGGCAACACATCTTGAGGGTAGGGATACAACCACGAAGTCACATCTTGATGTAGTGTCAAACTTACTTAGTGACACAAGCTCGATGAAGTCGCCGCCTGAATCTGTTCGACTTCTTCAGTCTGAAATTCAAGCAAAAACACATGCTTCCACTCAAATCCGACTAGAACTCCAATCTCTATGCAAGATTAACCGTAAGTACAGGACATTTATTGATGCTATGCAGCTTAAGTTGGTGGATATGAGTGCCAAAGAAGCGCAGTCTCATCAGGTTGCTAAGCTGCTTGTGCTGCAGCTCCTGGGCCGGGCTAACCTTTCTTGAACTGTGTTGAAGTGTTGTTGGTTCTGTCTATTATTTTGTCCGCTTGTTAACTTACACTGGTGGCGACCTGCCCAGTTTATGTAATCTACTGTCTGGTTGCCCTTTATTATCACTGGCGGCGAACTTTGATGCCCAGGGGATGTAATATGCTGTAATTTCTTTGTTGTATTGTCTAGGTTTATTCTTCGTTACGATGTTGTAATTTATTTGATGTTTCTGCTGTCGTCGCTCTGACAAAAGGTCGTAATCTTCGATCGGTGCGCAATGAGCCAATAGGTTAGGTTTATAAAATAATAATTTCTGTACTAAAACTGGTCGGTCGCCAATTGCTAGTACAGGCCGGACCGTGGGCCTACAATAATCTTGGGCCATTACTTTGGTCCAGTCTTAATCTGGTCCACTATTAGTTTTGGGCCTTTAAAAGGCTGAGTAAACCGCTTGCCTTAATTGGGCCCGAAAAATTAAATAGGCTTTTAACAGATTGAAAACTTTTGGGCCTTGGCTGACCCAATTACATGACGGGCGGGAAGGAGGCCGGATGTATAACAGGCCTAAATTAGGCCCAACACTCTCAAGGGCCTTTAACGGGTCGATAGGCAGTTTGGGCTAGAATGTATCCACGAAGACTACAGGTCGTTAAGAGGCCGAAAGTAACTACGGACCATAATTAGGCCCAGGTGCAACTCGGGCCTTTAAATGGCCGAAAGTGAAACCGGGCCGAAAGAGGCCCATATATAGACAGGGCCGCTGACAGGCCGAAACTAGTATCGGGCCGAACTGTTAAATGGGCCATTAAGAGGTCTAAGAGCAAATCAGGCCGCCAATGGGCCCAATGGCACATTAGCTGTTAAAAGGGTCGTATCTGTTATGGGCCATAATTTGGCCCAACAAATAAAAGTCAGTTAACGGGCCGGATCAGATGTGGACCGTAATTTGGCGCAAATTATTGCATGCTGTTAACGGGCCGGATCTGACATGGGCCATAAACTGGCCCAGAATATTGCAGTCATTTAACGGCCCGTATCAGATGTGGGCTATAATTTGGTCCAGAAAATGTTAGGCTGTTAACGGGCCGGCCCATTAGATCTGTCGAAATCTTGTGGGCCTGTTCCTGGGCTGGCTTTTAGACCTATATGGACTCTATTGGGCCGTCCCACGTGTCAACGTTTCATTGGCGATTCTTGTCAAATGGACGATTGACATCGGAACCCGATAGCTTAACCGCGGCCCGTTACGGTTGATGCCACGTGTCGGTCACCCTCGACGAAAGCACTTCTATGACGCGCGATTTATCGTCATGGAAGTGGATACTTCCGTGATGATAACTTTGGTAATGTCATGGAACACTTCTACGACAACATAGGTATGGCTATCTTGATTCTGTCATAAAATCGTCATGGATGTACATGCATGACAGAAAACGTGACCTACTGTGACAAACACGTATCATCATGGAAGTGTCTTTATTTGGGTTAATTAGATAAATGACACTCCAATTATGGCGATTCATAAAAATGCCACTACAATTTCCAAACTTTGAAAAAAGCCACTACAATTTTTGGAAACTTTGAAAAACGCCACTCCAGACTTCGAAAAATGCCACTGGAAATGGCATGAAATGGCATTTTTCAAAGTTTCAAAATTGCCATGGCATTTCTCGGAATCGCTAGATTTGGAGTGGCATTTATCAAATTAACCCTATTTTTTGTAGTGCCACCAAGGCGCGCCTGGGGGCCCAGGCGTGCCCTTGTGTCTTGTGCTCACCAGGGTGGCCCCCTCTGGTACTTATTGGCTCCAATATTCCTCATATATTCCATAAAAATTCTCTGTAAAGTTTTAGCTTGTTTGGAGTTGTGCAGAATAGGTAGCCTGAATTCCAGCTACCGGAATTCTCCCTCTTTGTGTGTACCTTGCATATTATGAGAGAAAAGGCATTAGAATTACTCCAAAAAGCATTATTATGCATAAAAACATCATAAATAATAGTAGGAAAACATGATGCAAAATGGAAGTATCAACTCCCCCAAGCTTAGACCTCGCTTGTCCTCAAGCGAAAACCGAAATCGAAAAACATGTCCACATGCTTATAGAGAGAGAGAGAGAGAGGTGTCGATAAAAAATACGGACATAGAAGCATCATGTTGATTATTATAACAACAACAAATTTAAACATAAAACTTTTATCATAGACTTCTCATGAACAAGTGACAATTCATCACACTACGAAGTATAAAGCATAGACTCTATTAGAAACCAACAAACTATGTTCTCAGTCAACTTTGCAACCACAATTCATCATCTTTTCAGGAAAGGTCACGTATCAGAGCCTTTAGGCAAGTCCACATACTCAACCATCATATAGTCTTCTATGATTGCTAACACTCACCGCATACACATGAGCAAAATGTTTCAACCGGGCACATAGAAAGATAGGGGCTTATAGTTTCGCCTCCCAACATATTCACCTCAAGGGTGATGTCAACAATAATAATTCATGCTACCCATATTCAACTGGACATATGTGCCTAGATCTTTCCTCACCACATGATGCTTGCCAAAGGATAAAATAAAAAGGAATAGAGGGAAAAACTTTGACTCTTTGCATAAAAGTAAATACATACAAGTAAAAGATAGGCCCTTCGCAGAGGGAAGCAGAGGTTACCATGCGCTTCTTTGTTTGTATGCTCAACCCCTCAGTGTAAAAGAATGTCACGTTGTATTGTCCCTTGAAATGGCAACCTTTATTATGCTGTCTGTCGCTTTTATTCTTCACCATCACAAGTTCGTACAACGCTCAATTTTCTCTTACACTAAATGATCTCACACTTTTAGAAGCAATTTCTATTGCCCTATTGCACCGATGACAACTTACTTGAGGGATCTTGCTCAATCCCTAGGTAGGTATGGTGGACTCTTGAAAATAAAATTTGGGTTCAAGGGTTTTTGGATGCACAAGTAGTATCTCTACTTAGTGCGGAATTTTTGGCTAGCAAAAATAGGGGGCAAGCACCACATGTTGAAGGATCTATGACAATATAACTTCTATGTGAATATGAACAAACATAAATCATTACGTTGTGTTCCTTGTCCAACATCAACAATTTTGGCATATAATATTTTGATGGGGGCTCACAATCACAAAAGATTTCCAGGATAGTGTACTTATATGTGAATCTTCTCTTCCCTTATTAATTCTTTCATGAGTTGCATCATTGACCAATGCTATGTTTATCAATCTCTAATAAAATTTTCTACTTATACTTTTCCTTATGTGGTGTCATCACCTACCATAAGATTAGCATATGATCTTTTTAATTTATTTCCTTTCTTTTTATTTATTTCCCTTTTTTTATTGCAACATGAAAGTAAGGAAAGCAAAAAATCAAACTAAACTTTATTATATATCTTGCACATGATTACAAGGATAGATCACTAAGCAAGCTCTCGAAAAGAAAAGATCAAACTGAACTTTTATTCATCTAAAGAAAAAGATCGAACTAAAATAAATAAAAGCAAAAGATAGTGGGGATGATACGATACCGGGGCACCTCCCCCAAACTTGGCGGAAGCCAAGGGGAGTGCCCATACCCGATACTCAATTTTCTTTCGGTGATGAAGAAGGAGGTAGTGGTGAACTAGTGGTATTCTCCAATATAACCATGAGTAGATCCTTCAAACCTTGAATCTCCCGAAGGGCTCGATGAAGTAACTCACTATTTTTCTTCACTTCAGCCATTATGTGTTTATTTTATGGGCCCCAGGGGTTTGTTCCTGCACTGTATTCTCTTGGGAGAGATATGTCCCAATTGGACGGTATGTGCCTATGAGGAGTATTCTCGAACCCATAAATTTGAATCAAACTGCGAAAATTGTTAAGATGTAACTTGTGTAAAGGCCTTCTTGGTGGGATTTCTTCTTGCACTTCGAGGCCCTCTTGATTATTTGATGATCTCATAGCTTGATGAGGATTCAGATGAGTAGAGATGCCAGCCGATGTGCCTCTCTCTGAAGCCGGAGAGTGAACCCCAAAAATATTTTCCTCATCTTCCTCCATAGCAACTTCTTCAGCTTCCTCTCTCCTTAGATCCTCCTAAAACACCCCTGTGTCTTCTTTTCCATCGTTGGAGGGTGAGCAAGACATGATGCTGGCCTAACTGAATCTGTCAGAAAATAGCAAGGAAAAGAAACAGAAGATTTCTCCGTGATACGGTGGTCAATAGGTTCGGGGGTATATAAAGATTTTTTTATCTTGGGAGACAAGCAAACTGTAGAAAAACGGAGTCCGGAAGGTACCCGAGGTGGGCACAACCCACCTGGCGCGCCTTGGTGTCTTGTGCCCACCAGGGTACGCTTCCTAGTTGTTTCTTATTTTCCTAATTTTTGTTATGTTCCAAAACTGACAAAAAATGTTTTTGCGGATTTTCGGAGTCCGTTTACTTACCGTATCACGTACCTCCTTATTTTCACGATTCTGAGTGTTCCAGAAGGACTCTTTTATGTGTTCTTCGAGTGTCATAGTTTGGATAATATTACTTTCAACATTAATGGGAGTACCTAAGATATAGTGTTTTATTCGTTGCCCATTAACAACCTTCGGCATTATTTATTTTGATGGCTCCAGACCGATAAACCTCCGCGATAACATAGGGTCCTTCCCATTTGGAGAGGAGTTTTCCTGCAAAGAATCTAAAACGAGAGTTGTACAATAGAACATATTCTCCAACTTTAAACTCGCGCTTTTGGATTCTTTTATCATGTCATCTTTTAACTTTTTCTTTAAATACCTTGGCATTTTCATAAGCTTGGGTTCTCCATTCATCTAATGAGCTAATATCAAATAACCTCTTTTCACGGGCAAGTATGAAATCATAATTGAGTTCTTTGATTGCCCAATATGTTTTATGTTCTAACTCAAGAGGCAAATGACAAGCGTTTCCATAAACCATTTTATAAGGGGACATGCCCATAGGATTTTTGTATGCTGTTCTATAGGCCCAAAGTGCATCATCTAATTTCTTAGACCAATTCTTCCGGGACCTATTGACAGTCTTTTGCAAAATTAATTTTATTTCTCTATTTCTAAGTTCAACTTGACCACTAGACCGAGGATGATAAGGTGATGCAATTCTATGGTTAACGCCATACTTGGCAAGCATTTTACGGAAAGCACCATGAATAAAGTGTGAACCACCATCAGTCATTAAATATCTAGGGACTCCAAACCTTGGGAAAATAACTTCTTTAAGCATTTTAATAGAGGTGTTGTGATCAGCACTACTGGTTGGAATAGCTTATACCCATTTAGTAACATAATCAACAGCAACCAACTATGTGTATACCCATTAGAGGAAGGAAAAGGTCCCATGTAATCAAATCCCCAAACATCAAATGGTTCAACAGCAAGTGAATAATTCAGAGGCATTTCTTGACACTTACCGATATTACCTATTCGTTGGCATTCATCACAAGATAAGACGAACTTATGGGCATCCTTGAAGAGACTAGGCCAATAAAATCCAGATTGCAATACCTTGTGAGCAGTTCTATCTCCAGCATGATGTCCTCCATAAGCTTCGGAGTGAGATTTCCGTAGGATTTGTCCCTGTTCATGCTCAGGTACACAACGTCTAATAATACAATCTACTCCTTGTTTATAAAGATGGGGGTCATCCCAAAAGTAATTTCTTAAATTATAGAAGAATTTTTTATTTTGTTGGTATGTAAAGCTAGGTGGTAAATATTTAGCAACAATGTAATTAGCATAGTCAGCATACCACGGAGTGTTATGAGAAACATTTATTGCAGCTAACCGCTCATCAGGAAATCTATCATCAATAGGTAGTGGGTCATCAAGCACATTTTCAATCCTAGACAAGTTATCAGCTTCGGGGTTCTCAGCTCCTTTACTATTAGTGATATGTAAATCAAATTCTTGTAGCAAGAGAACCAATCGAATAAGTCTAGGTTTAGCATCTTTCTTTTCCATAAGATATTTTATAGCAGCATGATCGGTGTGAACAATTACTTTTGAATCAACAATGTAAGATCTAAATTTATCACAAGCAAACACCACTGCTAGGAATTCCTTTTCAGTAGTTGCATAATTTCGTTGAGCACTGTCTAGAGTTTTACTAGCATAATGAATAATATTCAGTTTCTTATCAACTCTTTATCCTAGAACAGCACCAATAGCATAATCACTAGCATCACACATAATTTCAAAAGGCAAGTTCCAATCAGGTGGTTGAACAATAGGTGCAGAAATTAAGGCTTTCTTGAGTGTTTCGAAGGCTTCTAAACAATCATCATTAAAAACAAAAGGAACATCCTTTTGCAAAAGATTTGTAAGAGGCGTAGAAATTTCATAAAAGTCTTTGATAAATCTCCTACAGAAACCAGCATGACCTTGGAAACTACGAATACCTTTGATATCTTTAGGACATGTCATTTTCTCAATTGCATCAACCTTAGCTTTGTCCACTTCAATACCTCTTTCAAAAATTTTATGGCCCAAAACAATACCTTAATTAACCATAAAGTGGCACTTCTCCCAGTTCAAGACAAGGTTTGTTTGCTCGCATCTCTGCAAGACTCGATCAAGTTTGCTTAAACAATCATCAAAAGACTTCCCATAAACAGAGAAGTCATCCATGAAAACCTCAACAATCTTTTCACAAAAGTCAGAGAATATAGCAGTCATACATCTTTGAAAGGTAGCAGGTGCATTGCATAAACCAAAAGGCATACGTCTATAAGCATAAGTTCCAAAGGGACAAGTGAAAGTGGTCTTTTCTTGATCAGGTTGAGAAACAGGTATTTGTGAAAAACTAGAGTATCCATCAAGGAAGCAAAAATGTGTGTGCTTAGATAATCTTTCTATCATTTGATCAATAAAAGGCAGAGGGTAATGATCTTTTCTAGTTGCGTTGTTTAATTTTCTCAAATAAATTACCGTTCTATAGCCTGTAACAATTATTTGTGGAATAAGTTCATTCTTCTCATTAGGAACAATAGTAATACCTCCTTTCTTAGGGACATAGTGAACAGGACTTATCCATCTACTATCAGCTATAGGATAGATTATACCTGCTTCCAGAAGTTTTAATATTTCCGTTCTTACCACTTCCTTCATTTTCGGATTTAACCGACGTTGGCGTGATCAACAATGGGTTTAGCATCAGGTTCCATATTAATCTTGTGCTGACACAGAGTGGGACTAATGCCCTTTAAATCATCAAGAGTATATCCAATAGCAGCTCGGTGCTTCCTTAGAACTTTCAATAATCTTTCTTCTTCATGTTCTAAAAGGTTAGCACTAATAATAACAGGATATATCTTCTTTCCATCAAGATAAGCATATTTCAAAGTGTCTGGCAATTGTTTTAATTCAAACACAGGATCACCTTTAGGTGGAGGAGGACCTTCTAGAGTTTCCATAGGAAAATTGAGTTTAAACAGAGGACGTTGTTCAAAGAAAATCTTATCTATTTCATTTCTTTCATGCATATGTAAATCATTTTCATGGTCTAGCAGATATTGTTCTAGTGGATCAGTAGGAAGCACAACAATAGAAGCAAGACCAATTATTTCATCCTTACTAGGAAATTCTTTTTCATGAAGCTTTCTACTAAACTTGGAAAAGTTAAACTCATGAGACTCACCACCAAAACTAACACCGATAGTTTGTTTCTCACAATCTATTTTAGCAGTAACAGTGTTCAAGAAAGGTCTACCAAAGATAATGGGACAAAAGTCATCTTGTGGGGAACCAAGAACAAGAAAATCAGTAGGGTATTTTATTTTCCCACCCAAGACTTCAACATCTCTAATAATCCCAAGTGGTTTGATGGTGTCTCTATTAGCAAGTTTAATAGTGGCATCTATTTCTTCTATTTCAGCGGGTGCTATGTCATTCATAATTTCTTGATATAAAGTAAAGGGAATAGCACTCACGCTAGCACCTATGTCACATAAACCATGATAACAGTGATCTCCTATTTTAACTGAGACAACGGGCATGCCAACAACAGTCTATGATTATCCGTTCTATCG
Organism: Aegilops tauschii subsp. strangulata; assembly: GCF_002575655.3. Lineage (NCBI taxonomy): Eukaryota > Viridiplantae > Streptophyta > Magnoliopsida > Poales > Poaceae > Aegilops > Aegilops tauschii. The sequence continues at coordinate 99,818,680 of NC_053035.3, read as the reverse complement.
GGTTTGGCAATTCAAGTAGCGTCATTACAGAAGTAAATAACATGCCCATCTATATTTTCTTCCAAGAGATCCTTAACTATAGCAACACTAGGCTCTACTTTAATTTGTTCACCGGGTTTAGGTGTTCTAATATAGCTTTTGTTGACCACAGTTGAAACTTTAGCATGTTTCTTTATCCTAATAGGAAAGGGTGGCTTCTCACTATAAGCAGTAGGAACAACCGAATCAACATTATAAAGTATAGTTTCCTCTTTAGCTTGTTCTGGTTCTTTAATTTCTTCTTTAATAGGTGGGTGATATTTAAAACACTTCTCTTTAGGGAGATCAACATGAGTAGCAAATGATTCACGAAAGGAGGCTACTATCTCAGAGTCAAGTCCATATTTAGTGCTAAATTTTTGAAAAGCATTGGTATTCATAGAAGATTTAACACAATCATACTTAAGCTTAATACCTGACTCTTTACCTTCATTGAGTTCCCAATATTCAGAGTTGCATTTAATTCCTTCCAAAAGATCCCACCGGAATTCAATGGTCTTCTTTATAAAAGAACCAGCGCAAGAAGTATCGAGCATGGATCGATCATTATGAGAAAGCCGAGCATAAAATTTCTGGATAATAATTTCTCTTGAGAGCTCATTATTGGGGCATGAATATAACATTGACTTAAGCCTCCCCCAAGCTAGATCGGTATTTTATCCTTCACGAGGACAAAAATTATATACGTAATTCCAATCACGGTGAACTAGATGCATGGGATAATTTTTTTTGTGGAACTCCAATTTCAATCGATTCCAATTCCAAGATCCAATATCATCACATACCCTATACCATGCCAGTGCTTTACCCTTCAAAGATAAAGGGAAAACCTTCTTCTTAACTTCATCTCCGGGTAAACCTACAAGCTTAAACAATGCACAGATTTGTTCCACATATATCAAGTACATATCAGGATGTTTGGTTCCATCTCCTGCATAAGGATTAGCTAGCAGTTGCTCTATCATACCCGAAGGAATTTCATACTCAATATTTTCAGTAGGTGCAGTAGGTTGAGGGGTAACTAATTGTCATTTTGGTCGAGGTGAAGATACCCCGAACAAACCCCTCAAAGGATTGTTTTCCATAGTAACAAGTGACAGTAAATTTCAGCACACTATATAAATGTTTCCTTACCAATTTCAACTTACCAAAGGCGCTTCACTCCCCGACAACGGCGCCAGAAAATAGCCTTGATGACCCACAAGTATATGGGATCAATTGTAGCTCTTTTCGATAAGTAAGAGTGTCGAACCCAACGAGGAGCAGAAGGAAATGACAAGTGGTTTTCAATAAGGTAATGTCTGCAAGTGCTGAAATTGTAAGTAACATAGTAGTTTGATAAGAAGATAATTTGTAACGAGCTAGTAACGATAGTAGTAACAAAAGTGCAGCAAGGTAGCCCAATCCTTTTCAGGCAAAGGACATGCCAAAATGGTCTCTTATAATAAGCAAAGCGTTCTTGAGGGTACACGGGAATTTCATCTAGTCACTTTCATCATGTTGATTCGATTGGTGTTCGCTACTTTGATAATTTGATATGTGGGTGGATCGGTGCTTAGGTGCTATTATTACTTGAACAAACCTCCTACTTATGATTAACCCCCTCGCAAGCATCCGCAACTACGAGAAAAGTATTAAGAATAAATTCTAACCATAGCATTAAACTTTTGGATCCAATCGGTCCCTTACAGAATAGCGCATAAACTAGGGTTTAAGCTTCTGTCACTCTCACAACCCATCATCTAATAACTACTCCACAATGCATTCCCTTAGGCCCAAATATGGTGAAGTGTCATGTAGTCGACATTCACATGACACCACCAAGGGAATCACAACATACATACTATCAAAATATCGAACACATATCAAGTTCACATGATTACTTGCAACATGATTTCTCCCCTATCCTCAAGAACAAAATCAACTACTCACAAATGATAATCATGCTCATGATCAGAGGGGTACTAAATAGCATATTGGATGTAAACATATAATCTTCCACCAAATAAACCATATAGTAATCAACTACAAGATGTAATCAACACTACTAGTCACCCACAAGCACAAATCTATAGTTCCGGTACAAAGATTGAACACAAGAGATGAACTAGGGTTTGAGATGAGATGGTGTTGTTGAAGATGTTGATGGAGATTTCCCTCCCCAAGATGGTAGAGTTGTTGGTGATGATGATGACGATGATTTCCCCCTCCGGGAGGGAAGTTCTGCCGGAGGGCAAAAGTGCTCCTGCCCAAGTTTCGCCTCGAGATGGCAGCGCTCCGTCCCGAATGTCCTCTCCTTTTTTTCTAGGTCAAAATGACTTATATACCAGAAGATGGGCACCAGAGGTGGGCCAAGGGGAGCACAACCCACCAGGGCGCGCCTGGGCTCCCTAGCGCGCCCAGGTGGGTCGTGTCCACCTGGTGGGCCCCCTCTGGTAATTATTGGCTCCAATATTCCTCATATATTCCATAAAAATCTTTGTAAAGTTTCAGCTTGTTCGAAGTTGTGCAGAATAGGTAGCCTGACGTAGCTTTTCCAGGTCCAGATTTCCAGCTGCCGAAATTCTCCCTCTTTGTGCGTACCTTGCATATTATGAAAGAAAAGGCATTAGAATTACTCCAAAAAGCATTATTATGCATGAAAACATCATAAATATCAGTAGGAAAACATGATGCAAAATGGACATATCACGCGCCGGTGCGGCTGGGAGTGGCAGCAGTAGAGCAGCGAGCAGTAGCAGCAGCGCAGGTAGCAGCAGAGGAGCAGCGACGCAAGTGCAACAGCAGCTAGCAGCAGAGCAGCTGCAAGGCAACAACATCAGTAGTGCAACAGTGGCGAGGAGCAGGGGCGCAACCACGGGCAGGAGCAAGCAGGCAAGCACGCGCACGGACATAGAGCTTCGGGGCGGCCATGGCAAATTCAAGGCGACGACACGACAACAGATCGAGGTTGGGGAAGGGGGGAATCGGTGGAGAAGGTCATCATGGAGATCATGGACGAGGTTAGGGAGCACGGGGGTGACCAGATGCGACGAACTCAACGATGAGATGCAGCGACCGTGGGCGAAGACGACGTCGATGGAGAGTGTACGGGGCATCCTAGCTCGAGCTCTTTGGAAAGGGTGAAGGAGACGACTATGGCGGAGCTCCTGGACGTCTTCTCAGGCGCTGAGGTGGATGGTGGCCGCGGTGGCGACAACGACCATGGCGACCACGACTAGGGCGACCTCTAAATCGAAACAGGGAGGGCGAGGGGGACGCAGTGGAGGGCTAGGGTTTGTCCACTCGGTCGGGGAGGTTCGTATGCATCTATAGGGGGCTCCAGATGGTCGACACGGCGACATCCATGGCATGGACAGCCGTGTCTGCGGCCACGCCAAGGCGCTGCCTCCTCCTCTGTATAGTAGGAAGGAGAAGGCCGTGGTGGGCTTGGGCTGTGCACTATAGCGGCAAGCCGGTAAGTGCACAGTGACTTCTTTGCTTTTATTCATTTTGTTTCTCTGCCTTTAATTTAGCTGATGTTTTGTCTTTAGATGAGTGGCTAAATGATTTTGTTACCGACCAAGCTTCGCACAGAAATCGAAGACATTATTTTCAAACAACACTCAAAGTTTCCGGGCACTTTGGAATGTTTAAATATTGATTTGAATTTAAATGGTTTAAATAGGTACTATTGGGTCATTTCAAAAATAGCTAGGGGCATTTTTGGAGTTTCTAATGACTTTGGGTTTAGCATGACTTTTTCTCAATGGATTATTAGCAATAATATGAATAAATTTTATTTAGTGTTTGGTGAGATAATTTTGAGCTTGCATTTAAAATTTGAATGTAAGTGTTGGATTAATTCCTGCTTTTAATATAATTATGATAATCATGATTAGATGACATATTAGGCAAGAATTACTATAGCATGATTATTAGGGTGTTACATAACATTAATTCATTTTTCACACGAGCTAACTTGATCCTTGCAATTAACTGCTGAGGGGATTGACTCCAGGACCATTTTGTGTTTTTCTTTATCTATCTACCATTATCAGACTTGATCCTTACAATTAACTGTTGAGGGGATTGACAACCTCCTTGATCGCGTTGGGTGCAAGTATTTGTTCTTTTGTGTGTAGGTGTTGTTCACAATGTTTCGCGTGGTTCTCCTACTCGATTGATAACCTTGGCTCTTAACTGAGGGAAATACTTATCTCTATTGTACTGCATCATCCTCTCCTCTTCGAGGAAACCCCAACGCAGCTCACAAGTAGCAGGAAGAATTTCTGGCGTCGTTGCCGGGGAGACATCACGAAAACCTACCAAGTACCTTCGCATAAACTCTCATCTACTTGCATTTACTTTGATTTGTCTTTTTCCTCTCGTTTTCATGTCCCCCACTTCTAAAACAATTTTACAAAAACACAAAATGTTTTATTTTGCTTGCTTTTATTGCCTTCATATCAACACTCAAAAACAGAAAATGAAAGCAAAAATTTAAGATGACTATGGATCCTCATCCACTTGCTAATATGTTCAAAATATCAGATTATGATGAACCAACTGCTAGTGAGTTGAGTGCACTTGATTAACTCTATGAAGTTTTTCTTAAAAATCATGAATCTAAAAATTGTGATGAAGTATTAGTAGAAGAAATTTATAAAGTGATTCCTGACAGATCTTTGAATGAAAAACATGATTCCAATGATGTCATTATAAATTCTATTAATGTCAATTGTGCTAATGATATGCAAACCTACAAGCTTGGGGATGATGATTTTGGTATGTCTACTACTTATTGCAATGATCATGATTGGGGTGATAATGCTTCTTATGATATTAAAAAAATTTAAGCCCCATAATGAATATGTTTGCAATAATATTGAAAGTGGCTTTGGAAGAGTGTCAACTTTAGGAAAAGAGAATCTCACATATTTGGGGAGTGTTCATTCTTATAATATTATTAAAAGTGTGTATGGAGAGGCCATGACTTTAGTTGATGTTAATCCCACTATCTTGGAAGACTATAAGATTTGGATGCATGTGGATCATAGAGAGAATATTGTTTATGATAGCAGTATTGTTGAATTTGAATATGATCCTACATATAATTATTATAGGAGAGGAAAACATGATTGTAGAAATTTTCATGTTACTAAATTACACTACAAAAAAAGACACATTCGTGACATTATGGCCTGAACGAAAAGTTTTTCTGTCATGCTTATGGCACTTCTACGACGGTAATTGTGATAAAAACACGTATCATTGTAGATGTGGTGGGCTCCTACTTCCATGACAAAAAATTATGACAGAAATTGGGTTTTTCGTCTTGGACGGGCCGGAGACGCACCTGTGTGACATTCTTTGGGCCGTCCATGACGTAAAAAATCATGATAGAAGTGAGGGCCAGGAAAATTTCGGAGAGTTCCCGGTTACGATGGGTGGCCGGGGCCGGGCGATGCAGTGTGGTTTGCGTGTTTCTCTCATAGGCGCGTGTGCGAGCACTCGCTAACTAAAGCCGAGCGAGGCGTTCGCTTACTGAACCCGAGCGATCGATCGATCCCACTACATACTGAAGCCGATCGATCCCTTCGCTTTCTAATTGAACCCGGGCGATTCCTTCGCCGCTAACTGAACCCTAGCGATTCGTTCGCTGCTTACTGAACCCAACCGAGCCCCCATGCGAGACGTAGCTAGCCGGTTGGGTTGCCTCTGGATGAACAGTCCCCGTTGTTGCCGTGCACATGATACGTAGGACGAGTCGACCTAGATGGTTGGTTGGCTGTGGATGAACAGTTTTCGGTGGGGGGCTGGATGAACAAGCCCCTGCTACTTCTTGAGCTCGTGTTGGTTTTTCCCTTGAAGAGGAAAGGGTGATGCAGCAAAGTAGAGATAAGTATTTCCCTCAGTTAAGAACCAAGGTATCAATCCAGTAGGAGAAACACGCAAGTCCCCAATATATGCACCTACACAAACAATCAAACACTTGCACCCAACGCGATAAAGGGGTTGTCAATCCCTTCGCGGTCACTTGCAAAGGTGAGATCTGATAGAGATAGATATAAAAGTTTACTAAAATGTAAAACAAAATAAAAGGAAATAAATTGCAGCAAGGTATTTTTGGTATATAGATCTAAAAATATATGAAGAAAAATAGTCCCGGGGGCCATAGGTTTCACTAGAGGCTTCTCTCTTGAAGGCAAAATCATACGGTGGGTAAACAAATTACTGTCGAGAAATTGTTAGAAAAGCGCAAAGTTATGACGATATCCAAGGCAATGATTATGAATATAGGCATCACGTCCGTGTCAAGTAGACCGACTCCTGCCTGCATCTATTACTATTACTCCACACATCGACCGCTATCCAGCATGCATCTAGAGTATTAAGTTCATAAAGAACGAAGTAATGCCTTAAGTAAGATGACATGATGTAGAGGGATAAACTCAAGCAATATGATGAAGACCCCATCTTTTTACCCTTGATGGAAACAATACAAATATGTGCCTCGCTACCCATACTTTGTCACTGGTTGAGGACACCACAAGATTGAACCCAAAACTAAGAACCTCTCCCATTGCAAGAAAAACCAATCTAGTTGGACAAAACAAACCGATAGTTCGAAGAGAAATACAAAGATATCAAATCATGCATATAAGAATTCAGAGAAGATTCAAATAATATTCATAGATAAGCTGATCATAAATCCACAATTCATCGATCTCGACAAACACACCGCAAAAGAAGATTACATCGGATAGATCTCCAAGAACATCAAGGAGAACCTGGTATTGAGAATCAAAGAGAGACAAGAATCCATCTAGCTACTAGCTATGGACCCGTATGTCTGTGGTAAACTACTCACGCTTCATGGAAGGGGCAATATAGTTGATGTAGATGCCCTCCATGATCGACTCCCCCTCCGGTAGGATGCCGGAAAAGGCCCCAAGATGGGATCTCATGGGAATAGAAGGTTACGGGAGCGGAAAAGTACTTTGGTGGAAGCTTCTGGTCGTTTGGGAATATTTGGGAATTTATAGGCCAAGAATTAGGGTTAGAGGAGCTCTTAGGGGCCCACAAGCCAGGGGGCGCCCCCCCTAGGGCGCGCCGTGGAGGCTTGTGGCCTCCTCGGGACTCCTCTGACTTCATCTCCAAGTCATACGTGTGTCTTCTGGTCCAGGAAAAATCATCGCGAAAGTTTTATTCCGTTTGGACTCCGTTTGATATTCCTTTTCTCTAAAACTCAAAAACAAGGAAAAAAACCAGAAACTGGCACTGGGCTCTAGGTTAATAAGTTAGTCCCAAAAGTAATATAAAATAGCATATTAATGCATATAAAATATCCAAAACAGATATATAACAGCATGGAACAATCAAAAATTATAGATACGTTGGAGACGTATCAAGCATCCCCAAGCTGAATTCCTACTCGTCCTCGAGTAGGTAAATGATAAAAATAGAATTTTTGATGTGGAATTCTACCTAACATATTTATCCATGTAATTTTATTTATTTTGGCATGAATGTTCAGGTCCATAAGATTCAAAACAAAAGTTTAATATTGACATAAAAACAATAATACTTCAAGCATACTAATAAAGCAATCATGTCTTCTCAAAATAACATGGTCAAAGAAAGTTATCCCTACAAAATCATATAGTCTGGATATGCTCCATCATCATCACACAAAGTGTTAAATCATGCACAACCCTGATGACAAGCCAAGCAATTGTTTCATACTTTTTATGTTCTCAAACTTTTTCAACTTCACGCAATACTTGAGCGTGAGCCATGGATATAGCACTATAGGTGGAATAGAATATGGTGGTTGTGGAGAAGACAAAAAGAAGGAGATAGTCTCACATCAACTAGACGTATCAACGGGCTATGGAGATGCCCATCAATAGATATCAATGTGAGTGAGTAGGGATTGCCATGCAACGGATGCACTAGAGCTATAAGTTTATGAAAGCTCAAAAAGAAACTAAGTGGAATATACAAGCCAAGTTATATAACGAAGAATTCCCACTAGTATATGAAAGTGACAATATTACTCTCTATCATGAAGATCATGGTGCTACTTTGAAGCACAAGTGTGGAAAAAGGATAGTAACATTGTCCCTTCTCTCTTTTCTCTCATTTTTTGTGGGCTTCTTTGGCCTCTTTTTTTGTGGGCTTCTTTGGCTTCTTTGGCCTCTTTTATTTTTTATAAAGTCCGGAGACTCATCCCAACTTGTGAGGGAATCATAGCTTCCATCATCCTTTCCTCACATGGGACAATGCTCAAATAATGATGATCCTCACACTTTTATTTACTTACAACTCAAGAGTTACAACTCGATACTTAGAACAAAATATGACTCTATGTGAATGCCTCCGGCGGTGTACCAGGATGTGCAATGATCTAGCGTAGCAATAACATCAAAACATCAAGCTAGCTATCTTACGATCATGCAAAGCAATATGAGAATGATGGTGCGTGTCATAATAAAATGGAACGGTGGAAGTTGCATGGAAATATATCTCGGAATGGCTATTGAAATGCCATAATAGGTAGGTATGGTCGCTGTTTTGAGGAAGGGTATGTGGTGGGTTTAATGCACCGGCGAAAGTTGCATGGTACTAGAGAGGCTAGCAATGGTGAAAGGGTGAGAGTGCGTATATCCATGGACTCAACATTAGTCATAAAGAACTCACATACTTATTGCAAAAATCTATTAGTCATCGAAACAAAGTACTACACGCATGCTCCTAGGGGGATAGATTGGTAGGAAAAGACCATCGCTCATCCCCGACCGCCACTCATAAGGAAGACAATCAATAAATAAATCATGCTCCGACTTCATCACATAACGGTTCACCATACGTGCATACTACGGGAATCACAAATTGTAACACAAGTATTTCTACCAATCCACAATTACTCACTAGCATGACTCTAATATCATCATCTTTGTATCTCAAAACAATCATAAGAAATCAAAATTCACATAGTATTCAATGCACTTTATATGAAAGTTTTTATTATATCCCTCTTGGATGCCCATTATATTAGGGATAAATTCATAACCAAAGCAAATTACCATGCTGTTTAGAAAGACTCTCAAAATAATGTAAGTGAAGCATGATAGTTCAACAATTTCTATAAAATAAAGCCACCGCCGTTCTCTAAAAAGATATAAGTGAAGCACTAGAGCAAAATTGCCTAGCTCAAAAGATATAAGTGAAGCACATAGAGTATTGTAATATATTCACGATTCATGCGTGTCCCTCTCAGAATGTGTACATCAAGGATGATTGTGGCAAACTAAAAAGCAAAGACTCATATCATACAAAATGCTCCAAGCAAAACACATATCATGTGGTGAATAAAAATATAGCCTCAAGTAAATTTACCGATAGACGAAGACGAAAGAGGGGATGCCATCCGGGGCATCCCTAAGCTTAGATGCTTGGTTATTCTTGAATATTACCTTGGGGTGCCTTGGGCATCCCCAAGTTTAGGCTCTTGCCACTCCTTATTTTGTAGTCCATCAAATCTTTACCCAAAACTTGAAAACTTCACAACACAAAACTCAACAAGAAAACTCATGAGATCCGTTAGTATAAGAAAATAAATCACCACTTTTTGGTACTGTTGTGAACTCATTCTTTATTTTTATTGGTGTAATATATATTGTATTCCAACTTCTCCATGGTTCATACCCCCCGATACTACACATAGATTCATCAAAATAAGCAAACAACACATAGAAAACAGAATCTGTCAAAAACAGAATAGCCTGTAGCAATCTGAAAACTTCCTATACTTCTGTAACTCCAAAAATTCTGAAAAATTAGGAAAACCTGGGAAATTCATATATCAATCTTGTGTAAAAAATTCAGGATTTTATCACGTTCCATCAGCTCAGATCAATTATGTTTCTGGGCGCAAAAGTTTCTGTTTTTTAGCAAGATCAAATCAACGATCTACCAAAGTATCCCAAAGGCTTTTCTTGGCACAAACACTAATTAAAAACAATAAAACACAATTGCTACAGAGGTAATAATGTGTATTCTCATAAAAATAGAAAAGAAAAATATTGGGTTGTCTCCCAACAAGCGCTTTTCTTTAAAGCCTTTTAGCTAGGCGTTGATAAGTTTAATGATGCTCACATGAAAGATAGCGATTGAAACATGAAGAGAGCATCATGTAGCATGTGAAAAACAAGTTTAAGTCTAACATACTTCCTATGCATAGGCATTTTATAAGCAAACAAATTATCTAGACAAGCAAACACTAGCATATGCAAGGAAGAAGAAAGAAGCAATATCAATCTCAACATAACGAGGGGTAATTTAGTAACAAGAAAATTTCTACAACCATATTTCTCTCTCTCATAGTAATTACATGTAGGATCATAATCAAATTCAACAATATAACTATCACAAATATTCTCTTCATGATCCTCATGCATGCAAAGTTGACACTCTTCCAAAATAGTGGACCATCATGTCGGGGAAACGACACCTATGGGACCATGGGGATCCCTTCTATGGTTTGGCAGGGAGCTGGTGCTAAGCAAAGAGCAGATCTAGTGATCAACACCACGGGTCTTTACCCAGGTTCGGGCTGCAGAGATGCGTAAAACCCTAGTCCTGCTTGGTTGTGTACTGAGTGTTCTTGAGCTTCGGCTCGTTGCTGCGCATGCAAGCTGGCCCGAGAGGTCCAAAAAGCCGAATCCTCCTCCAGTACGTCGTGAGCCTCCTTTTATATGACCAAGGGCTGCCACGGTCGCATACAGGAGGTGTAAAGTAGCTACAATGTATGCAGGAGCTGTAAATCGCTACAGTACACATGCTTATCTTGGTTATCTAAGGACAAACACATTAAATGCGCTTCTTACATGCCCTCTAGCTTTATCGGGGGCGGGAAGAGAGCCTGTCCCGTCCGTTGATGCCTCGCCCCGTCTCGACATGCATCCATGCTGATGGGGCATGCAGTGCCAAGGTGGCCGGCCAACTGCTGCGTTGGAGAGGTGGCAGGGTCTTCACGAAGATCTGCATGTCACCACGCAGGTGCCAGGCTGGTAGGTCAGCCCCCACACTGGAGTGGTGACTGGGCAGCCGAGTCTGGGCATGGTCTTGCCGATGTCCCCGGCAAGGATCTTGTCGAGGCCTCGTGGGCATCCTCGACAAGGATCTCGCCGTGGCCGCGTGGGCGTCTTCGGCAGGGATCTTGCTGGTGTCTCGTCTTCTGGCCTCCACAAAGATCAGCACGCCACTACGCGCGTGCCTTTGGATTCTAGCCTTAACATTGTCGATGGTGTGAGAGCTCTCAACCACAAGGGTGGTGCTCCGTAGGTCCTCCCGGCAAGGACCTCGCCGGGGTCTCGTGAGTTGCCCCGGTAAGGCCCTTGCTGGGGATCCAACTCGTCCTCTGCACGCCTTGCCGCGGAGGTGGCTGCGACTGCCCGTGCACAAGTATGGGGTGCTAAAGAGCCCAAACTTTAGTACACCGACAGGAGCCCCCGGGCCTGGGCCATACACGGATGCAAGGCGTTGTTGGGCCAGGCCCAAACAGTGCACGGGCACGCGTGGCAGGGGAATAACTGCCATGATCTTCTCGTCCGCTGTGCTTCCCCACGATCTGTATTGAGTGCATGTCGTGGGGGTCGTGCATGGGGTGGTTGCAGCGCGCCTATGCCTGCGCCAATGCCTACACACGAAATAGTAAAGAGGCAGCCCGCCCCTTCCCCATAAAAGCGGAAACCGCAGGGGCGCTGCTCATTTACCCCTTTCGCCCAGTCCAATCTAGGAAACCGATCCCCCCTTCTTCTTCCTCGAGCCCAATCCAAAGCTCCCTTCTCCACCCATCGCCGTCGCGCCCTCACTACTTTCGGCCCCCCCCTCCTGCCCTCCGTCGGCCGCCATGGCGCCCAAGAACAAGAACAAGGGGGCGCTCCAAGGGATCGAGGAGGTGGAGGATGAGCTGGTGACAAAGCGGAGGGAGCACGCCGCCTTCGCTCCTGGGCTCCTGGGCTCGATGCGCGTGCGCTCAAGGAGCGGTTCCAGTTCATGTGGGGGAGGGAGACGATGGGGCATCCCGCCACCCGCGTCATCCACTGACCTAACGGCACGCCAGGTTCAGATCGATATCCCTTTTTTGTTGACTATCTTTACTGTGGGCTCTGCCCCTATTCTCAGATTTCTTCATCGACATTTATTATGTACACCTTCGACCTCCATCTTCTGGACTTCACGCCGAACGCCGTGGCCTGTATGGCCATCTTTGCTGACCTCTGTGAGAACTTCGCCGGGCTGACCCCAAACACGGAGCTCTTTAGCCACTACTTCCTCCCCCGCATCCAGCTAGGAGGGGCGCTGTCCGGTTGTGTCACCTGGATCCCGAGGGCCTATTGCAAGGAGACATACCCAAACGGGACCCAGAAGGAGAAATGGGAAGAGTGGCGGCACAGGTGGTGCTGAATTGTGGAGAAGGAGCCGCACCCATTCTGCACCCCCCGGCAAACGCAAATGGCCCGTCGCGGCAACTGGGGTAGCCTCGACCCTCAGGACAAGAAGCTCACAGTTGCCATTACCAGAATCCACTGCCTCAAGTCTGCTGGGCTCACCTTGGAGATGATCGGGGCCGACTTCATCCGTCGCTGCATCACCCCTCTGCATAACAAAGGGAGGCCGGCTTGGGATTTCCGGAACACGGCGGATATCATGAAGCTGCGCCCTGGCCTGAATCAAAACTTCACAGTGTTGCAGCACACGTCCCTCTGCTCGAAGCTGTTCCAGCTCAAGATCGACAAGCCTGGCAAGGCCGGCAAGAAAAGGGTCGGCAAGGTTGAGGAGGCCAGCAAGGTTGAGGAGGTTGGCAAGCCGTTCAAGTTGCCGGCGGCCGTGGTCCATATGTGCAACAACTCCACCCGGACCTCCATCATCGCCATGATGCCGGTGTTTGACGCCCACGGCCTCGACCAGACCTGGGACGAGCCGGACGCGGCGCGGGTGTAGGATTTCTTCGACAGTTTGTTGGAGTGGCCTGTCCATGAGGAGAAGCAGCTCGTCTGCGACACCACCGACGAGGAGGTGGCGTATATCGCCAATAGGGCAGAGGAGGCGGCCCTTGCCGAAGCGGCCGCCTGTGCTGGCTTCCAGGAAAGTGAGGCCAGGGCCAAAGAAGACTTTGCCGAGCAGGTGGAGTCCACCGGGGAGCGCAACGGAGCTGCTACTGGGGGCCCTTCTACCGAGGAGGCAGACGAAGAGGTGGCCGATGACACGGACGAAGAGGAGCCACCCGAGGAGCCCTGGCTAAGGGGAGGAGGAAGCGTGTCCTCCGGCAGTCTGAACTCCAGTGAGCCAGTTCGGCGAGCCTCTTCGCCCAAAGAGGTCCCCGCGAAGAAGGCAACCGACAAGGCCGCACCGCGGCAAGGGGCCCAGGCACAACCCGTGCGTCATACAAGACGCACGACCGCGGCGGCAGAGGGAGCAGCGGCCGCTGCTTCCTCTGCAGCCAAGCGACGCAGGTCTCCATCCCCACCCCTCCACACCGACACCATACCAGAGGCTGATTAAGACCTCTCTAGCATGAGCCTAAACAGGAGGGGGCCAAAAGAAGAGGACGAAGAAAGGGACGAGTGAGTACTCCACCACCTTCTCCATCTCTTGGATTCCTGTTCTGGTTATCTTGGTTGGTTTAACTTCGTCTTGGCTTGCTTTTGCAGGGACATGGAGACACTGTCGCAGAGTGTCGGTGTACAAAAGTAGGGGTCCTTTTGGTACCTCTTTACTTGTGCACGGGCAGTCGCAGCCACATGCCCGCGGCCACGCTTGGCGGGGCAGAGGAAGCGAAGACACAAGACTACCAGAGCAACGCCAAGACAGAGGCGCGAGGAGCGAAGGGACAAGGTGGGCTCTCCCCGGCAGGAGCCTTGCCGGGGCAACTTACGTAGCCCCGGCAAGGGCCTTGTCGGGGCAACTTGCCCAACACCAGCAGAGCAGCCACCCTTGAGCCTAAGAGTTTCGACACCGTCGACAACATTGGAACCAAGGCTCGGGAGGCGCCTGCATGGTGGCATGCAGATCTTTGTGAAGACCAAGGACATACAATACCAGATGAGAACCGAAGACGGAAACCCCGGCAAGATCCTTGCCGGGGACGCCCGCGAGACCCCGGCAAGACCCTTGCCAAGGACATCTGCGGGGCCACAGCCAGGCCCCCACCTACCAAGGCTCCGCCGTCGTTCAATACAGCAGTCAACCCGCCAACAAGGCAGGCACCTGCGTGGCGACGTGCAGTTTCCAGGCCAACTCAGCAAGCACCTGCGTGGTGGCATGCAGATCTTCATGAAGACTCTGCCACCGCACCCACTCAGCAGCCAGCCAGCGTGGCGAGGCACGCCTAGTTAGCCTGGACGCACGTCGGAGCGAGGCGGAGCGGCGGCGGACGGGACGAGTTTCCTTGTCGTCCCTGATAAAGTGAGAGGGCACGTCGGCAGCGCATTAAATGTGTTTGTCCTACGGTGCCAGGCGATAGGCTTGTATACAGTACAAACTTTCCACCTCCTGTGTGCCACTATGGCGACCCCTTTGGCTATAAAAGGAGGCCCGAGGCATACTGGAGGAGGATTCGGACTTTTTGGACCCTGCACACTTTGTAGCTAGTCCAAGAACACCATATAAACACAAACCAGCAGGAGTAGGGTATTACGCATCACTCACGGCCCGAACCTGGATAAACTCTCCGTGTTGATCTTCTAAACCCGCTCTTTCCATAGCCCCACGCCCGCCAACCGTAGAAGGGATTCCCCGTGATCCCATAGGTGTTGTTTCCACCGACATCTTTGGCGTGCCAGGTAGGGGGAGCAGGCTGTGAAAATCCGGTTTCGGAGTCAGCTCATCAGTTTCCTCGTCGCGATGGCTCGAGAGAGGAAGGCGACGGTGATCAGCCACGCTCTAGTGCCATCGGCTAGGCGGAGCGGTGCTGTACGCAGCCGCAACAACCATTTGCGTGGCGACCGAAAAGCTAAGTCACGCAAACTTTTAGCAATTCCTTTTAATATAAGGTTATTCTCCTCGAAAGGTCTCGCTCTTTGTATAGAAAACCTGTATGCAATGGGGCCCTTCCGCTATTGGCAACACCCTTGTTCTGTTTTGAGTCTGCTCAACAGTTCGAGCGGCCGCGCTGATAGCAGCAAGGTGACCTGCCCGCTATTAGCAACGTCCTTGTTCTATTTTGAGTCCGCTCAACAGTTCAAGCGGCCGCGCTGAGAGCGGCAAGGTGGTTTTTCCAGAAGCAAGCGCACCCCCGGCAGGCTGCTAAGGATCCGTCCTCGAAGCACCATAGCATGGGTTTACGCACCGGCAAACCTATCCCACTGGGCGTAGGGTGTATACATACAAAGAGAGATCAGCACAGGAAGATAGCATCCTTCGTCTTAAAGTACTGCAGAGTTATATTACATCAATTGTTGCTGCGGTTCTAACTTAAGATAAAATTGTCTTGGTCATGAACTCGCAGCGGCGATGAGAAACGGGGTGCCTAGTCCCGGCGCTGGCCCTCCACCCTCTGGACTCTGTCGACGCAACTGATGATGGGCTCGATACGCTCCTCGAGCGCCGTGAGGTCCACGTCCTCCGGCAGGCTCTCCAGCATGTCGACAAAGTCAATGTTGGGGTTCCAGTATGCCTCCTTGGTGAGGACCTTGGTCAGGGCGCCCCGACAAAGCTTCTGGGCCTCATTGGCCAGAGAGTTCGCTCGGTTGGAGCGGAGCCACTCCAGGGCTCCGAGGATGCCCTCAAAGAACAGGGTCAACATGGCATTGGGGCTCATGTTCGGCTCCTGGGATTACCTGACATCCGGCAGGCCCATGGTGCCTAGCTGCGCGGTGAGCCTCCCCGCGACGTCGACGAGGCGACTGATCCAGAGGTTTACGCCCTTCGCGTACTCCTCGTACTCGGCGGCGCCATCCCTCCGCAGCCGCTTCTCCTCCTCCAGGGCCTTGTTCAGGGTCTCCTCACGAGCCCCGGCCTCCGAGAGCTTCCCCTCCAAGTCGTCCACCTTCAGCTTAAGGCCGTTGATGGAGTCGTTGGCCTCGGAGAGCAACTTGGCCTTGTCGGAGACTGCGGCCTGGGCATCTGTCAAAGAACGGTTGGCCGTGTCCCTCTCCTTTGTCAGCTCCAAGGCCACCTTCTTTAGCTCCTCCCGCTCCAGCTCCAGTTCCTTCACCTTGCCGGCATGGACCAGGGCCTAAGCATTGAGTGCCTCCTTGTGCCTCTGCTCCAGCTCCTGGGTCCGCTGCGCGACGAGCTTCTCGACCTCCTCATCCTTTCCGTGGAGTGTGGCGGTGAGCGCCTCCTCGCAGGCGGCAAGCTCCTCCTCCTGGGAGTTCAGCAGAGCCTGGTGCTATTGCCGAGCGGCCGCGTCCTTGGTGGCCTGTTCCTTCGCCGCCTCCTGGGCCTTCTTGATGTTAGCTTGCTTCAGGATGAGCTCCTGTTTGCGCTCAGCCAGCTCATCCTGGGCAGCCTTCAGTCCTTCCCGAGCCTCGCGAACCCAGGCCTGCGTCTGAGCGATGCACTCCTCAAGATCCGCCTTCGCCTTGTCCGCTGCCGCCATCCTGGACTTCGCCTTGTCTAGGCGGGCACGATGGAGCGCCTGGAGCTTCTGGAAGTTGGTGCTCATGGCCCGGAGATGCTGCTCCTCTTGGGAACCGCCACCGCCGGCGCTCGGTTCATCAACAACCTGAAGCCCGGCGGTGGCGAGCGCCTCGTCGTCGAACACCTCCCCATCGGTTGGCGCCCTGGTGCTCGCCGTCCCCAGGAGATGGACGAACAGGTCGTCGCCCACCTTCAAGTACTTGCCCGGGCCAGGGGCTGGAGGGGAGGAAGGTTGGTCGTCTGCCGCCCCCTCCCCAGCAGGCCCCTTGCCAGCCTCCTCAGCGGCGGTCTTGGCGGCCTCCTCGGCAGCAATCTTGTCAGCCTCGGCCTCGGCGTCCTTGGAAAGCTCCCCGATGACGGTATCAATGTCCTCCTGGTTCACCGAGGGAGGGTCTGGATACCAAGAAGGAGAATGAGACGGGGCCAAAATCAAGGTCCAAGAAGAAGAAAAGACAGGGACAGAAGAAGAAGGTGGTGCAGCACCCCGTTTATTTTGTCAGTTCCCTCTTGTAGGGGGTTAGATCAAGATATTCTGGTATGCAGAAGCTACTTTTCAACCTCCTCATGGCCTCGAGAAAGCTGCGTCACTATTTCCAAGTGCATGAGATCACCATCGTCACCCGCCTCCCTTTGCAACGGATTTTGCACAACCCAGATGCGACAGGGAGGATTGTGGAATGGGCATTGGAGCTGTCGAGCTTCGGCCTCAAGTTTGGAAGTACTTCAACGATCAAGAGCCGAGCCTTGGCAGAATTCATAGCGGAATGGACTGCGACGCCCGACGAAGAGGTTCCAGAAACCACCCTTCCCGGCAAGGAGACCTGCCGCGATTGGGTTATGTACTTTGATGGTGCTTTCTCACTGCAAGGTGCTCGTGCTGGCATGCTACTCGTCGCACCCACCAGAGAGCACCTCAAGTACGTAGTCCAGATGCACTTTCCCCGGGAAAATCAACGAACAACACGGCGGAGTACGAGGGATTGCTTGCCGGTCTCAGGATCGCGGCAGACCTCGGAATCAAGAAGCTCAGCATCAGAAGTGATTCGCAGCTCGTCATTAAGCAAGTCAACAAGGATTACCTAAGTCCGTTGATGGAGGCCTATGTGGATGAAGTGAGGAAGTTGGAAGAGCATTTTGATGGATTGCAAGCAAAACATGTTCCTAGAGCGAAGAACGGCATTGCTGACGACATGTCGAAGTGCGCTACCCTGAAGTTGCCTGTGGAACCAAGTACCTTTGTGCTTCAATTAACTCAACTATCCATCGAACCACCAGCAGGACAGAACAAGTGCAAGAAGGCAGGCCCTGGCAAGTACTTTCCCGCTGAGCTCCCAGGAGCCGCCGGCAAGGACGTTGCCAGGTGCCCCAAGCTTGCCGGAGAGCAGCAACCCCCGGCGGAGCCTTGAGCTCTGACCGTAGAGGCAGCTGCCCTTGCGGCTGAAGATGTGCCTTTAGCCCTTGCTGTCGATCCTCAAGCTCCGGCATGGGCACAACACATCATCCGTTTCCTCCAAACAGGGGAGCTTCCTGAGGAACAAGAAGAAGCAGAGAAAGTAGCTCGTCGGTCCAGCATGTACCAATTTGTGGATGATGCCCTATACAGAAGGAGACCGAACGATGTGAAGTTGAAGTGCATTCCTCGGGAAGACGGACTGAAGCTGTTGGCAGAGATACATGGAGGCATGTGTGGCTCCCACATAGGGTCGAGAGCCATTGCCGGCAAAGCGTTCCGGCAAGGCTTCTTCTGGCCCACCGCCCTCCGGGATGCAACTGCCCTAGTAACCAAGTGTGAAGCGTGCCAGCTCCATTCAAAGAAGCTTCATCAACCAGCCCAAGCTCTTCAGACAATCCCTCTTTCCTGGCCATTTTCGGTCTGGGGGCTCGACATACTGGGCCCCTTTCCCCACGCTGTCGGGGGCTTTGAGTACTTGTACGTCGCGATCGACAAGTTCACATAGTGGCCCGAAGTGGAACCAGTGAGAAAGGTGACAGCACAGTCAGCCGTCAAGTTCTTCAAGGGACTAGTCTGCCGTTTTGGTGTGCCGAACAGATTCATCACCAACAATGGCACGCAATTCACGAGCCGCACCTTCATGCAGTACATTCAAGACCTCGGCAGCAAGGTATGTTTTGCTTCTGTTGCTCATCCCAGAAGTAACGGCCAGGCTGAGAGGGCGAATGCAGAAGTACTGCGAGGCCTCAAGATCAGAACTTTTGACAAGCTGAACAAGTGCGGAAGGCACTGGATTGATGAATTGCCAATGGTTCTTTGGTCAATCAGGACGACACCAAATCGAGCCACTAGCCAGACACCCTTTGCCCTGGTATACGGGGCAGAAGCAGTTCTCCCCACGGAACTCATATACGGGTCACCTCGAGTGCTCGCTTATGATGAGCTTGAGCAAGAGCAGTTGCACCAAGATGATGCGACGCTCCTTGAAGAAGATCATCTTCGGGCTGCTGTGCGAGCCGCTCGCTATCAGCAAGCCTTGCGCCGCTACCATAGCCGCAAGGTTCACGCCCGAAGCCTTGAGGAAGGCGACCTTGTTCTTCGGCGGATCCAATCCGCCAAGAATTCAAACAAGTTGATCCCAAAGTGGGAGGGCCCTTATCGCGTAATACGAGTCACCAAGCCCGGCGCAGTTTGCCTGGAGACCGAAGATGGCATTCCGGTGAGCAATTCCTGGAATATCGAACATCTTCGCAAGTTTTACACCTAAGGCGCGGTTGCCGGGAGCCCCGGCAACCCCCATTTTGTACTAGCTTTGCCGGCAAGGCATGTAACCCTATGTACAGAGCCAGGCGCAGACCCTGTTCGCGGTCAGGGAAATAAATCCCTTAGTATGTATAGTTTCGTGTTGATTTCCATGTTTATGTATATACGTATATGCATGCTGCTACCTCTTGAGCACTGCGTTGGTTTTCCCTTGAAGAGGAAAGGGTGATGCAGCAAAGTAGCGTAAGTATTTCCCTCAGTTTTTGAGAACCAAGGTATCAATCCATTAGGAGGACACGCACCAGTCCCTCGCACCTACACAAACAAATAAATCCTCGCAACCAACGCGATAAGGGGTTGTCAATCCCTACACGGTCACTTACGAGAGTGAGATCTGATAGATATGATAAGATAATATTTTTGGTATTTTTATGATAAAGATGCAATGTAAAGAAAGTGAAATAAAAACGGTGCCAGAAATAGCTTGTTGACGGGAGATAGATATGATGGAAAATAGATCCGGGGGCCATAGGTTTCACTAGTGGCTTCTCTCAAGAGCATAAGTATTTACGGTGGGTGAACAAATTACTGTTGAGCAATTGACAGAATTGAGCATAGTTATGAGAATATCTAGGTATGATCATGTATATAGGCATCACGTCCGAGACAAGTAGACCGACTCCTGCCTGCATCTACTACTATTACTCCACACATCGACCGCTATCCAGCATGCATCTAGAGTATTAAGTTCACAAGAACAGAGTAACGCTTTAAGCAAGATGACATGATGTAGAGGGATAAACTCATGCAATGTGATATAAACGCCATCTTGTTATCCTTGATGGCAACAATACTATACGTGCCTTGCTGCCCCTACTGTCACTGGGAAAGGACACCGCAAGATTGAACCCAAAGCTAAGCACTTCTCCCATTGCAAGAAAGATCAATCTAGTAGGCCAAACCAAACTGATAATTCGAAGAGACTTGCAAAGATAACCAATCATACATAAAAGAACTCAGAGAAGATTTAACTATTGTTCATAGATATCATGCACATAGGCATCATCTTGTAGACCCGGAGATTATCAAAGGTCTTTCTCGGATCATCTATCAATGTCTCCTTCTCCCTGGATTTAACCACGATATCATCCACATAGGCATGAACGTTGCGCCCAATCTGGTTATGAAGACAATTCTGCACGCAACGCTGGTAAGTCGCCTGTGCACTCTTGAGCCCGAAAGGCATAGTGTTGGGGAACGTAGTAATTTCAAAAAATTTCCTACGCACACGCAAGATCATGGTGATGCATAGCAACGAGAGGGGAGAGTGTTGTCCACGTACCCTCGTAGACCGAAAGCGGAAGCGTTAACACAACGCGGTTGATGTAGTCGTACGTCTTCACGATTCGACCGATCAAGTATCGAACGCACGGCACCTCCGAGTTCAGCACACGTTCAGCTCGATGACGTCCCTCGAACTCCGATCCAGCCGAGTGTTGAGGGAGAGTTTCGTCAGCACGACGGCGTGGTGACGATGATGATGTTCTACCGACGCAGGGGGGCACCGCTACGATATTATCGATGTGTAATATGGTGGAGGGGGGCACCGCACACGGCTAAGAGATCAATGATCAATTGTGTGTCTAGAGGTGCCCCCTGCCCCGTGCCCCCTGCCCCCGTATATAAAGGAGCAAGGGGGAAGGCGGCCGGCCTAGGAGGAGGGCGCGCCAAGGGGGGAGTCCTACTCCCACCGGGAGTAGGACTCCTCCTTTCCTTGTTGGAGTAGGAAAAGGGAAGGGAGAAGGAGAAAGAAGGAAGGCGGCGCCCCCCCTCCCTAGTCCAATTCGGACTAGTCCATGGGGAGGGGTGCGGCCACCCTTTGGGGCCTTTCTCTCCTTTCCCGTATGGCCCATTAAGGCCCAATACGAATTCCCGTAACTCTCCGGTACTCCGAAAAATACCCGAATCACTCGGAACCTTTCCGATGTCCGAATATAGTCGTCCAATATATCGATTTTTACGTCTCGACCATTTCGAGACTCCTCGTCAAGTCCCTGATCTCATCCGGGACTCCGAACTCCTTCGGTACATCAAAACATATAAACTCATAATATAACTGTCATCGTAACGTTAAGCGTGCGGACCCTTCGGGTTCGAGAACTATGTAGACATGACCGAGACACCTCTCCGGTCAATAACCAATAGCGGAACCTGGATGCTCATATTGGCTCCCACATATTCTACGAAGATCTTTATCGGTCAAACCGCATAACAACATACGTTGTTCCCTTTGTCATCGGTATGTTACTTGCCCGAGATTCGATCGTCGGTATCTTAATACCTAGTTCAATCTCGTTACCGGCAAGTCTCTTTACTCGTTCCGTAATACATCATCCCGCAACTAACTCATTAGTTACAATGCTTGCAAGGCTTATAGTGATGTGCATTACTGAGTGGGCCCAGAGATACCTCTCCGACAATCGGAGTGACAAATCCTAATCTCGAAATACGCCAACCCAACAAGTACCTTTGGAGACACCTGTAGAGCACCTTTATAATCACCCAGTTACGTTGTGACGTTTGGTAGCACACAAAGTGTTCCTCCGGTAAACGGGAGTTGCATAATCTCATAGTCATAGGAACATGTATAAGTCATGAAGAAAGCAATATCAACATACTAAACGATCGTGTGCTAAGCTAACGAAATGGGTCAAGTCAATCACATCATTCTCCTAATGATGTGATCCCGTTAATCAAATGACAACTCATGTCTATGGCTAGGAAACATAACCATCTTTGATCAACGAGCTAGTCAAGTAGAGGCATACTAGTGACACTCTGTTTGTCTATGTATTCACACATGTATCAAGTTTCCAGTTAATACAATTCTAGCATGAATAATAAACATTTATCATGATATAAGGAAATAAATAATAACTTTATTATTGCCTCTAGGGCATATTTCCTTCAGTCTCCCACTTGCACTAGAGTCAATAATCTAGTTCACATCGCCATGTGATTTAACATCAATAGTTCACATCACCATGTGATTAACACCCATAGTTCACATCGTCATGTGACCAACACCCAAAGGGTTTACTAGAGTCTGTAATCTAGTTCACATCGCTTATGTGATTAACACCCAAAGAGTACTAAGGTGTGATCATGTTTTGCTTGTGAGATAATTTTAGTCAACGGGTCTGTCACATTCAGATCCGTAAGTATTTTGCAAATTTCTATGTCTACAATGCTCTGCACGGAGCTACTCTAGCTAATTGCTCCCTCTTTCAATATGTATCTAGACCAAGGCTTAGAGTCATCTAGATTAGTGTCAAAACTTGCATCGACGTAACCCTTTACGACGAACCTTTTGTCACTTCCATAATCGAGAAACATATCCTTATTCCAGTAAGGATAATTTTGACCGCTGTCCAGTGATCTACTCCTAGATCACTATTGTACCCCCTTGCCAAAATCAGTGTAGGGTATACAATAGATCTGGTACACAGCATGGCATACTTTATAGAACCTATGGCCGAGGCATAGGGAATGACTTTCATTCTTTTTCTATCTTCTGCCGTGGTCGGGCTTTGAGTCTTACTCAATTTCACACCTTGTAACACAGGCAAGAAACTCTTTCTTTGACTGTTCCATTTTGAACTACTTCAAAATCTTGTTAAGGTATGTACTCATTGAAAAAACTTATCAAGCGTCTTGATCTATCGCTATAGCTCTTGATGCTCAATATGTAAGCAGCTTCACCGAGGTCTTTCTTTGAAAAACTCCTTTCAAACACTCCTTTATGCTT
This sequence comes from Aegilops tauschii subsp. strangulata, assembly GCF_002575655.3. Classification (NCBI taxonomy): domain Eukaryota; kingdom Viridiplantae; phylum Streptophyta; class Magnoliopsida; order Poales; family Poaceae; genus Aegilops; species Aegilops tauschii. The sequence continues at coordinate 99,795,482 of NC_053035.3, read as the reverse complement.
TGCAGAATAATTCTACATTATTTCCAATCAACAATATGTCATTCACATATACTTATCAGAAATGTTGTAGTGCTCCCACTCACTTTCTTGTAAATACAGGCTTCACCGCAAGTCTGTATAAAACTATATGCTTTGATCAACTTATCAAAGCGTATATTCCAACTCCGAGATGCTTGCACCGGTCCATAGATGGATCGCTGGAGTTTGCATATTTTGTTAGCACCTTTAGGATTGACAAAACCTTCTGGTTGCATCATATACAACTCTTCTTTAATGAATCCATTAAGGAATGCAATTTTGTTTATCCATTTGCCAGATTTCATAAAATGCGGCAATTGCTAACATGATTCGGACAGACTTAAGCATCGCTGCGAGTGAGAAAATCTCATCGTATTCAACACTTTGAACTTTGTCAAAAAACTTTTTCCGACAAGTCTAGCTTTGTAGATAGTAACACTACTATCAGTGTCCGTCTTCCTCTTGAAGATCCATTTATTTTTTATGGCTCGCCGATCATTGGGCAAGTCAATCAAAGTCCATACTTTGTTCTCATACATGGATCCCATCTCAGATTTCATGGCCTCAAGCCATTTTGCGGAATCTGGGCTCACCATCGCTTCTTCATAGTTCATAGGTTCGTCATGGTCTAGTAACATAACCTCCAGAACAGGATTACCGTACCACTCTGGTGCGGATCTTACTTTGGTTGACCTACGAGGTTCAGTAACAACTTGATCTGAAGTTTCATGATCATCATCATTAACTTCCTCACTAATTGGTGTAGGTGTCACAGGAACCGGTTTCTGTGATGAACTACTTTCCAATAAGCGATGAGGTACAGTTACCTCATCAAGTTCTACTTTCCTCCCACTCACTTCTTTCGAGAGAAACTCCTTCTCTAGAAAGGATCCATTCTTAGCAACGAATGTCTTGCCTTCGGATCTGTGATAGAAGGTGTACCTAACTGTCTCCTTTGGGTATCCTATGAAGACACATTTCTCCGATTTGGGTTTGAGCTTATCAGGATGAAACCTTTTCACATAAGCATCGCAACCCCAAACTTTAAGAAACGACAACTTTGGTTTCTTGCCAACCCACAGTTCATAAGATGTCGTCTCAACGGATTTAGATGGTACCCTATTTAACGTGAATGTAGCTGTCTCTAATGCATAACCCCAAAACAATAGTGGTAGATCGGTAAGAGACATCATATACTGCACCATATCTAATAAAGTACGGTTACGATGTTCGGACACACCATTACACCGTGGTGTTCCAGGTGGCGTGAGTAGTGAAACTATTTCACATTGTTTTAACTGAAGGCCAAACTCGTAACTCAAATACTCTTCTCCACGATCAGATCATAGAAACTTTATTTTCTTGTTACGATGATTTTCTGCTTCACTCTGAAATTATATGAACTTTTCAAATGTTTCAGACTTCTGTTTCATTAAGTAGATATACCCATATCTGCTCAAATCATCTGTGAAGGTCAGAAAATAATGATACCTGCTACGAGCCTCAATATTCATCGGACCACATACATCTGTATGTATGATTTCCAACAAATCTGTTGCTCTCTCCATAGTTCCATAGAACGGCGTTTTAGTCATCTTGCCTATGAGGCATGGTTCGCAAGCATCAAGTGATTCATAATCAAGTGATTCCAAAATCCCATCAGTATGGAGTTTCTTCATGCGCTTTACACCAATATGACCTAAACGGCAGTGCCACAAATAAGTTGCACTATCATTATTAACTTTGCATCTTTTGGCTTCATTATTATGAATATGTGTATCACTACGATCGAGATCCAACAAACCATTTTATTGGGTGTATGACCATAGAAGGTTTTATTCATGTAAAAAGAACAACAATTATTCTCTAATTTAAATGAATAACCGTATTGAAACAAACATGATCAAATCATATTCATGCTCAACGCAAACACCAAATAACACTTATTTAGTTTCAACACTAATCCCGAAAGTATAGGGAGTGTGCGATGATGATCATATCAATCTTGGAACTACTTCCAACACACATCGTCACCTTGCCTTTTACTAGTCTCTGTTTATTCTGCAACTCCCGTTTCGAGTTACTACTCTTAGCAACTGAACCAGTATCAAATACCGAGGGGTTGCTATAAACACTAGTAAAGTACACATCAATAACATGTATATCCAATATACCTTTGTTCACTTTGCCATCCTTCTTATCCACCAAATAGTTGGGGTAGTTCCGCTTCCAGTGACCAGTCCCTTTGCAGTAGAAGCACTTAGTCTCAGGCTTAGGACCAGACTTAGGCTTCTTCACTTGAGCAGCAACTTGCTTGCCGTTCTTCTTGAAGTTCCCCTTCTTCCCTTTGCCCTTTTCTTGAAACTAGTGGTCTCGTCAACCATCAACACTTGATGTTTATCTTGATTTCTACCTTCATTGATTTCAGCATCACGAAGAGCTCGGGAATTACTTTCGTCATCCCTTGCATACTATAGTTCATCACGAAGTTCTACTAACTTGGTGATGGTGACTAGAGAATTCTGTCAATCACTATTTTATCTGGAAGATTAACTCCCAATTGATTCAAGCGATTGTAGTAGCCAGACAATCTGAGCACATGCTCAATGCTTGAGCTATTCTCCTCCATCTTTTAGCTATAGAACTTGTTGGAGACTTCATATCTCTCAACTCGGGTATTTGCTTGAAATATTAACTTCAACTCCTGGAACATCTCATATGGTCCATGATGTTCAAAACGTCTTTGAAGTCCCGATTCTAAGACGTTAAGCATGGTGCACTAAACTATCAGGTAGTCATCATATTGAGCTAGCCAAACGTTCATAACGTCTGCATCTGCTCCTGTAATAGGTCTGTCACCTAGCGGTGCATCAAGGACATAATTCTTCTGTGCAGCAATGAGGATAATCCTCAGATCACGGATCCAATCCGCATCTTTGCTACTAACAACTTTCAACATAATTTTTCTCTAGGAACATATCAAAAATAAACACAGGGAAGCAACAACGCGAGCTATTGATCTACAACATAATTTGCAAAATACTATCAGGACTAAGTTTATGATAAATTTAAGTTCAATTAATCATATTACTTAAGAACTCCCACTTAGATAGACATCCCTCTAATCCTCTAAGTGATCACGTGATCCATATCAACTAAACCATAACCGATCATCACGTGAAATGGAGTAGCTTTCAATGGTGAACATCACTATGTTGATCATATCTACTATATGATTCACGCTCGACCTTTCGGTCTCAGTGTTCCGAGGCCATATCTGCATATGCTAGGCTCGTCAAGTTTAACCTGAGTATTCTGCGTGTGCAAAACTGGCTTGCACCCGTTGTAGATGGACGTAGAGCTTATCACACCCGATCATCACGTGGTGTCTGGGCACGACGAACTTTGGCAACGGTGCATACTCAGGGAGAACACTTTTATCTTGAAATTTAGTGAGAGATCATCTTATAATGCTACCGTCAATCAAAGCAAGATAAGATGCATAAAAGATAAACATCACATGCAATCAATATAAGTGATATGATATGGCCATCATCATCTTGTGCTTGTGATCTCCATCTCCGAAGCACCGTCATGATCACCATCATCACTGGCGCGACACCTTGATCTCCATCGTAGCATCGTTGTCGTCTCGCCAACTATTGCTTCTACGACTATCGCTACCGCTTAGTGATAAAGTAAAACAATTACATGGCGATTACATTGCATACAATAAAGCGACAACCATATGGCTCCTGCCAGTTGCCGATAACTCGGTTACAAAACATGATCATCTCATACAATAAAATTCAGCATCATGTCTTGACCATATCACATCACAACATGCCCTGCAAAAACAAGTTAGACGTCCTCTACTTTGTTGTTGCAAGTTTTACGTGGCTGCTACGGGCTTAGCAAGAACCGTTCTTACCTACGCATCAAAACCACAACGATAGTTTGTCAAGTTGGTGCTGTTTTAACCTTCGCAAGGACCGGGCGTAGCCACACTCGGTTCAACTAAAGTGAGAGAGATAGACACCCGCCAGTCACCTTTAAGCAACGAGTGCTCGCAACGGTGAAACCAGTCTCGCGTAAGCGTATGCGTAATGTCGGTCCGGGCCGCTTCATCTCACAATACCGCCGAACCAAAGTAAGACATGCTGGTAAGCAGTATGACTTATATCGCCCACAACTCACTTGTGTTCTACTCGTGCATATAACATCAACGCATAAAACCAGGCTCGGATGCCACTGTTGGGGAACATAGTAATTTCAAAAAAATTCCTACGCACACGCAAGATCATGGTGATGCATAGCAATAAGAGGGGAGAGTGTTGTCCACGTTCGAGTTCAGCACACATTCAGCTCGATGACGTCCCTCGAACTCCGATCCAGCCGAGTGTTGAGGGAGAGTTTCGTCAGCACGACGGCATGGTGACGATGATGATGTTCTACCGACGCAGGGCTTCGCCTAAGCACCGCTATGATATTATCGAGGTGTAATATGGTGGAGGGGGGCACCGCACACGGCTAAGAGATCAATGATCAATTGTGTGTCTAGAGGTGCCCCCTGCCCCCGTATATAAAGGAGCAAGGGGAAGGCGGCCGGCCTAGGAGGAGGGTGCGCCAAGGGGGGAGTCCTACTCCCACCGGAAGTAGGACTCCTCCTTTCCTTGTTGGAGTAGGAAAAGGGAAGGGAGAAGGAGAAAGAAGGAAGGGGGCGCCCCCCTCCCTAGTCCAATTCGGACTAGTCCATGGGGAGGGGTGCGGCCACCCTTTGGGGCCTTTCTCTCCTTTCCCGTATGGCCCATTAAGGCCCAATACGAATTCCCGTAACACTCCGGTACTCTGAAAAATACCCGAATCACTCGGAACCTTTCCGATGTCCGAATATAGTCGTCCAATATATCGATTTTTACGTCTCGACCATTTCGAGACTCCTCGTCAAGTCCCTGATCTCATCCGGGACTCCGAACTCCTTCGGTACATCAAAACATATAAACTCATAATATAATTGTCATCGTAACGTTAAGCGTGCGGACCCTTCGGGTTCGAGAACTATGTAGACATGACCGAGACACCTCTCCGGTCAATAACCAATAGCGGTACCTGGATGCTCATATTGGCTCCCACATATTCTACGAAGATCTTTATCGGTCAAACCGCATAACAACATACGTTGTTCCCTTTGTCATCGGTATGTTACTTGCCCGAGATTCGATCGTCGGTATCTTAATACCTAGTTCAATCTCGTTACCGGCAAGTCTCTTTACTCGTTCCGTAATACATCATCCCGCAACTAACTCATTAGTTACAATGCTTGCAAGGCTTATAGTGATGTGCATTACTGAGTGGGCCCAGAGATACCTCTCCGACAATCGGAGTGACAAATCCTAATCTCGAAATACGCCAACCCAACAAGTACCTTTGGAGACACCTGTAGAGCACCTTTATAATCACCCAGTTACGTTGTGACGTTTGGTAGCACACAAAGTGTTCCTCCGGTAAACGGGAGTTGCATAATCTCATAGTCATAGGAACATGTATAAGTCATGAAGAAAGCAATATCAACATACTAAAAGATCGTGTGCTAAGCTAACGGAATGGGTCAAGTCAATCACATCATTCTCCTAATGATGTGATCCCGTTAATCAAATGACAACTCATGTCTATGGCTAGGAAACATAACCATCTTTGATCAACGAGCTAGTCAAGTAGAGGCATACTAGTGACACTCTGTTTGTCTATGAATTCACACATGTATCAAGTTTCTAGTTAATACAATTCTAGCATGAATAATAAACATTTATCATGATATAAGGAAATAAATAATAACTTTATTATTGCCTCTAGGGCATATTTCCTTCACATAGACACATAACAGAAGGCTCCAAAGGGAGTGATGAACGCCGTCTTCTCCTGGTCCTTAACTGCCATTTTGATCTGATGGTATCCAGAGTAAGCATCCAAAAAGCTTAAACGCTCACAACCCGCCGTAGCATCAATAATTTGATCAATACGGGGGAGAGCAAAAGGATCAGCCGGACAAGCTTTGTTTACATCCGTATAGTCCACACACATCCGCCAGGTGCCGTTCTTCTTGAGCACGAGCACCGGGTTAGCTAACCATTCTGGATGAAAAACTTCAACAATAAACCCGGCCGCCAAGAGCCGAGCTACTTCCTCACCAATGGCTTTCCGCCTCTCCTCATTAAACCGCCGGAGGAATTGCCTGACTGGTTTAAATTTCGGATCAATATTGAGAGTGTGCTCAGCGAGTTCTCTAGGTACACCCGGCATGTCAGAAGGTTTCCATGCAAAGATGTCCCTGTTCTCACGGATGAACTCGATGAGCGCGCCTTCCTATTTCGGATCCAGATTGGCACTGATGCTGAACTGCTGAGATGAGTCACCTGGAACAAAGTCAACAAGTTTACTCTCATCAGCTGACTTAAATTTCATTACCGGCTCATGCTCCGTGGTTGGCTTTTTCAAAGACGTCATATCTGCCGGGTCAACATTGTCCTTGTAAAACTTCAACTCCTCTGTTGCACAAACAGATTCAGCGTAAGCCGTGTCACCTTCCTCACACTCCAAGGCTATCTTTCGGCTGCCATGAACCGTAATGGTCCCATTGTGACCCGGCATCTTGAGTTGCAAATACACGTAACACGGCCGTGCCATGAACTTGGCGTAAGCCGGCCGCCCAAATAAAGCATGGTACGGACTTCTTATCTTAACCACCTCAAAGGTTAGTTTTTCCGCCCTATAGTTGTACTCATCTCCAAAGGCTACTTCCAGCTCGATCTTACCGACTGGATACGCCGATTTACCGGGCACCACCCCATGGAAAACAATATTGGACTGGCTGAGGTTCTTATCAGTTAATCCCATACGACGGAAGGTCTCATAATAGAGGATGTTGATGCTGCTGCCTCCGTCCATGAGCACCTTAGTGAATTTATATCCCCCAACCTGAGGGGCCACCACCAAGGCCAGGTGACCCGGATTATCGACCCGGGGAGGGTGATCTTCCCTACTCCATATGATAGGCTGCTCAGACCATCTTAAATAGCGGGGAATCGCCGGCTCAACAGCATTTACAGCCCTCTTATGAAGCTTCTGATCTCGCTTGCACAAGCTGGTAGTGAACACATGATATTGTCCACCATTGAGCTGCTTTGGATTGGTCTGGTACACCCCCTGCTGCTGCTGATTACCCTGGCCAGATTGCTGATTAAAATCCCCTTGGAAATTCTGAGAATTGGGATTTGAGCCGCCGCCCGGGCCATGAAAACCGCCGGCGCCTGAGCCGCCGCCCGGGCCATTGTTGCCATTAAAAGCATTGGAATTTTTGAAGGCCTTCCTGATTGCGCAGTCCTTCCATAGATGAGTGGCCGGCTTCTCCCTAGAGCCATGCCTTGGACAAGGCTCATTCAACAACTGCTCAAGCGTCGGGCCTGACCCGCCGGCTCGGGGAGGTGGTCTCCCCTTACGTCGGTGGTTGTTACCCTGTGAATTGGCGTTGGCCACAAACTCCATACTGCCATCAGCCTTACGCTTGTTACCTCCCTGGTTCGTCGGGTTATGCTGAGGGCCCTTGCCATTGCCGTTCTTCTTTCCCTTCCCTGTCCTTTCATCATCCGACGTGGGATCCTTGGTACTATCAGAGTCGGCGTACTTGACCAGAGCCGCCATCAGCGTACCCATATCATTGCAATCGCGCTTGAGCCGCCCGAGCTTCATCTTCAGGGGCGCAAAACGACAATTTTGCTCCAACATTAAAACTGCAGAGCCGGCATCCATCTTATCAGACGAATGTATTATCTCTTTGACCCGGCGAACCCAATGGGTTGTAGACTCACCCTCCAGCTGCTTGCAGTTAGTCAAATCCACAATTGACATAGATTGCCTACATGTATCTTTGAACTTTTGGATGAACCGGGCTTTTAGCTCTGCCCATGACCCGATAGAATTAGGCGGCAGTCCTTTCAACCAAGTGCGGGCAGTTCCGTCCAACATCATGGTGAAGTATTTGGCCATTGCCGCTTCGCTGACCTCTAGCAACTCCATTGCCATCTCGTAGCTCTCGATCCATGCTCCAGGTTGTAAATCAGCCGTATAATTAGGTACCTTCCTAGGTCCTTTGAAATCCTTGGGCAGACGTTCATTACGGAGAGCCGGCACCAGACAAGGGACACCTCCGGTCCTCGTAGGTATACCCGCCTCTATAGAAGCCGTCGGATACACCGGGAGGGGCTGGTAAGCCGTTAACTGAGGCGCCTGCTCCGCCTCTTGCCGTGCTCTGTCTTGGTCTACCGCATTAAAGGCTCCGTTATGAGCCGGGTCGTGGCCCGCTGGCAAGTCACGGCGCCGGACGTTGCTTGAGCCGGTCGCTGAGACCATGTGTCTGCTATAACTTGGGCTCCGGCTTGGACGAGGGGTTGAATAAATCCTGTCCCGGCTATATGAATATGCCTCCTGTTGCGCCAGAGCCGTCTGAAGAAGTTCTCTGACCCGGCGGGTTTCGACCGCCGTTGGAGAGTCTCCATCGATTGGGAGAGTCGCCAGTCGCGCCGCCGCGGCGACCATGTTTTCCAACGGGTTGGCATAATGACCCGGTGGTATTGGCGCATACTGAGGCGGGGTAGTGTTCACATGGGGAGGCCCCATCACTTGCGGCTGAAATGGCGTTCCAGCCCCCGGGTGCCGTGATCTCTGGCGGGTTACTGGGCCCTGCACCAGGCGTGTTGAAAAGGTTTCGAGGATTGTAAGCCGGAGGGAGTCGAGATTGAGCCTTCTGATGCCTCCTTCTCATGATCTCATTGAATGCGTTCTGATCCATCATGAGCCGGAAAGACTGCGCCTGAATCAGCTGAGTCTAGGCGTCGAGAGCCGCCCGCTCTGCAGCCATCCTGATCCCTTCTGCTGCTAGATCTTCCTTGGCTCTCGCTATATCCAGCTTTAACTGTGCCACCTCCGCATCATGCTGAGCTTGATCCGCTGGGACGATCGTAGCAGTTAACAGGGCTGTCATCTTATCTGTGAGATCCATCAGCGCCTGAGCCGGCGAGTGCGCAGGGCCTCCTGCCCCAGTAGCGGGGTTTTGAACAGGTTGTGCGTCGGCCATGAAGATCCCGACTCGGCTGGGTGGCTCAAAGGGATCCGGAATACTATCGCCATCGGAGCCGCCCCTGAGCCTGCCATCTTGAAGTTGATATAACGAGTTGGTCTCGTCTGTGGACGACCCGCCGTCAGAGCAAGCGGCCGTCTCATCGCCAGATCCAGATCCTTCAGAGAGTCCTCCATGGACGCATCCCACGAAGGCACGCTTCAAAGCAGGCAGAGTCCGGGCGGGTCTCGCACGTTGAGCCATCTCGATGGGGTCGGCGCAGTGGTCCGGCTCAGGGCCCGGCCCGCCAATCTTGCCAATGAAAACGTGAATTCCGCCGAAGGGGACCCGGTACCCGTACTCGATTGAGCCGGCGTCGGGGCCCCAGCCTGCATCGTTGATGTAGAGCTTGCCGCGACGACTCTTGGTCATCCGGCCCACAACGTATCCCTTGAGCCCTTCGAAGCTGCCCTTCAAGAACTCAAATCCACCATGCGCTGGCCCCACGGTGGGCGCCAACTGTCGTGGAATTGTCACGACAGATGTCCTCGTCCAAGGACTTAGTCGTGGAGCCATCGCCGCTAGGAAGCTTAAAGGGGTTAAACGGGACAAAGGACATGGAGATTATACTGGTTCGGCCCCTTACGTTGAAGGTAAAAGCCTACGTCCAGTTGAGGTGGTATTACTTATGGTTTCGATGACCAGGAGCTAAACCGCTCTGCTTGGCTATCGATTTGATCTTACTTGTCCTGAACCGCCGCCGGGTCGTCCCTTTATATAGAGAGGTTGACGCCCAACGGCTCTCAGAGTCCCAGCCGGCTTATAACAGTGTCCGGCTCGGACTCTTAACTATTCTTGCCTTACACTACAAGTCTTGCCATAACGGCGGTTTATCACTACGGGCCTTAAGCCGCCTCCGGGTCTTAAGCCCATTACTGAACCGCCATCCTCAAGCTTGGTACTGGGCTTCACGTGATGATCATTATGACATAACCCGGCCCCTCCTGGGCGGGTGACTCTAATGGTTATATCCTCAACAAGGCCCCAAGATGGGATCTCACGGGTACAGAAGGTTGCGGAGGTGGAATTAGGTTTTTGGCTCTGTATCTGGTAGTTTGGGGGTACGTAGGTATATATAGGAGGAAGAAGTACGTCGGTGGAGCAACAGGGGGCCCATGAGGGTGGAGGGCGCGCCTAGGGGGGTAGGCGAGCCCCCCTACCTCGTGCCCTCCTGGTTGAAGTCTTGACGTAGGGTCCAAGTCCTCTGGATCACGTTCTTCCGAAAATCACGTTCCCGAAGGTTTCATTCCGTTTGGACTCCATTTGATTTTTTTTCCTGCAAAACTCTGAAATAGGCAAAAAACAGCAATTCTGGGCTGGGCCTTCGGTTAATAGGTTAGTCCCAAAAATAATATAAAAGTGTATAATAAAGACCAATAATGTCCAAAACAGAATATATTATAGCATGGAACAATAAAAAATTATAGATACGTTGGAGACGTATCAAGCATCCCCAAGCTTAATTCCTGCTCGTCCTTGAGTAGGTAAATGATAAAAACAGAATTTTCGATGTGGAATGCTACTAGGCATAATTTCAATGTAATTCTTCTTAATTGTCGTATGAATATTTAGATCCGAAAGATTCAAGATAAAAGTTCAATATTGACATAAAAATAATAATACTTCAAGCATACTAACTAAGCAATTATGTCCTCTCAAAATAACATGGCCAAAGAAAGTTCATCCCTACAAAATCATATAGTTTAGTCATGCTCCATTTTCGTCACACAAGAATGCTCTCATCATGCACAACCCCGATGACAAGCCAAGCAATTGTTTCATACTTTAGTAATCTCAAACTTTTTCAACCTTTACGCAATACATGAGCGTGAGCCATGGATATAGCACTATGGGTGGAATAGAGTATAATGGTGGGGGTTATGTGGAGAAGACAAAAAGGAGAAAGTCTCACATCAACGAGGCTAATCAATGAGCTATGGTGATGCCCATCGATTGATGTTAATGCAAGGAGTAGGGATTGCCATGCAACGGATGCACTAGAGCTATAAATATATGAAAGCTCAACAAAAGAAACTAAGTGGGTGTGCATCCAACTTGCTTGCTCACGAAGACCTAGGGCACTTGAGGAGGCCCATTGTTGGAATATACAAGCCAAGTTCTATAATGAAAAATTCCCACTAGTATATGAAAGTGACAAAACAAGAGACTCTCTATAATGAAGACCATGGTGCTACTTTGAAGCACAAGTGTGGTAAAAAGGATAGTAACATTGTCCCTTCTCTCTTTTTCTCTCATTTTTTTGGGCCTTCTTTTTTTTATGGTCTTTCTCTCTTTTTTTATTCCTCACTTGGGACAATGCTCTAGAAAATGATGATCATCACACTTCTATTTATTTACAACTCAATGATTACAACTCGATACTAGAACAAAGTATGACTCTATATGAATGCCTCCGGCGGTGTACCGGGATATGCAATGAACCAAGAGTGACATGTATGAAAGAATTATGAACGGTGGCTTTGCCACAAATACTATGTCAACTACATGATCATGCAAACCAATATGACCATGATGAACGTGTCATGAGAAACGGAACGGTGGAAAGTTGCATGGCAATATATCTCGGAATGGCTATGGAAATGCCATAATAGGTAGGTATGGTGGCTGTTTTGAGGAAGATATAAGGAGGTTTATGTGTGAAAGAGCGTATCATATCACGGGGTTTGGATGCATCGGCGAAGTTTGCACCAACTCTCAATGTGAGAAAGGGCAATGCACGGTACTGAAGAGGCTAGCAATGATGGAAAGGTGAGAGTGCGTATAATCCATGGACTCAACATTAGTCATAAAGAACTCATATACTTATTGCAAAAATCTACAAGTCATCAAAAACCAAGCACTACGTGCATGCTCCTAGGGGGATAGATTGGTAGGAAAAGACCATCGCTCGTCCCCGACCGCCACTCATAAGGAGGACACTCAAAGAACACCTCATGTTTCAAATTTGTTACATAACGTTTACCATACGTGCTGTAGCGACCCGACCCGAATGGATCAAGTCTCTGTGCTTAAGTGTCATCCCTGGATCGGTATGCTGACACACACAGTACTCGAAGATTTATAACAGAGGTAAATCACATGTATAAAGTAACGTAAATACTATTACCTCAATCCAAATAGCGGAAGTAACAAGGTTGTGGATTCCCATCAACACCAACGGCAAAGTTGAGTGTAGAAATCGTAACCCTAACGTATCACTTACTCGTCATAAGATATCCTGCAACATGAAACGTTGCAGCCCGAAAACGGGTCAGCACATGGAATATGCTGGCAAATTCACACCATAGGGAAATGATGAACAAAGGCTATCACTACATGCATATATGGCTGGTGGAAAAGCTCTATGGTTATAATGTTTTTGCGAAAAGCCAATTTTTCCCTAATGCAAAGGAATAAATTTTATTTAACTATCATGGTGGTAGTGAAACATTGAGATGGTTGACAGCATCTCAATCCCAATTAAGTATCATTATTAACCCAACAAGATTAATTAAAGTAACATGATGAGATCAACGGGATAATCCAAGAACTAGATACTCAGGATGTCCATAACTGGGGACACGGCTAATCATGATTAGTTTGTACACTCTGCAGAGGTTTGTGCACTTTTCCCCACAAGACTCGATCTCCTCCGTTGGATTTCTCGCACTACAAGGTGTTTGAGAAACGGATGACCGAGACACAGTCTTTCAGAAGCGTTAGCACCTTACGATGGGTAGACCGTTACACCTACTTTCCCCTACATCTGCTAGTCTACCACTGTAAGAGTTCACACAACTTAATCAACTATGCTAGAGCCCATAATAGCTTGCGGCTGCACACGGAAGTTTCTAGCATGAACAATCTTATGATCCCTTTGAACCTGGGTGGCGGTCCAAAAGAAAAACAGGCAATCCTGGAATACCCAGGTACCTCAATCCACCCAGATGTGAGTTTTAGTTGCCACCTTAAGTAAACCATTAATTAACCATCTCACATCTGTCATGAATATCTCTCAAACCCAATCCACGTCTACGAGCATAGCCTGGCAATATAAGCAAACATAGAAGTAACTCCCAAAGGTTTGATAATAAACAAGGCAATAGGTACTACCTCATCTACTTCCCAATACCCACAATTTAATTAGATCCTAATCATGCAATGTTTAAGGGTTGATCTAATGCAATAAAACTGGGTAGTAAAGAGGTATGATCAAAGTGTGAACTTGCCTGCAATGTTGATGAAGATGATTCGCACTCAATACTCTGGATAGATCTACTCGTCACACTCCGGTCAATCTATCGTAAGCAAACAATAGTAACCACACATAAGCAGTCACTCAAAAGATCGAGAAGAACGAAGAAGACACTTCGAAAAACATCAAAACCAAGCAAATAACTCTTGCAACATAAAACAATTTCTAACAGTACCAAAATTATGTGAATTTGGCCTTATCAGAAAGTTTAGGTCAAGAGCTTCGGTTTGCAAAAAGAATCAACTCAAACGGAGTTATGGAACTTAAGTTATGAACAAAAGAAGTTTCAAATTCAAATCTGATCAAATTCAAATTTTAAAATTTTAAAAAACATGTTTGAGTTGGATTACTGGATAGAGGAGATCATAAAGAAGATGAGGGCGTTGGTTTCATTGGATTTGGATAAACGAGTAAAAAGTTGTAGACGTTTGAAAATCAGGGGCTAATCGGTAAATAAATTATTCACAGATGGGTCCCTGGCAGAAAATAATAGAAAAAGAAAAAGCTAAATGATGAACGTTCGTTTATAGGATCTAAACAGTGGACGTTCGCTGTTTAATAAAACCTAAAAAAACAGATCTAGGTTTTCTTAATAAAACCAAAACGAATAAATAAAAAAATAAACTGGGGCGGTTCATGGTTTATACCGGTTGGGTTTTCATCGAAAACCGGCGGTTTTCGGCGGCGGATCGGGTCCGGCGAGGTCGGGGCAGTGGCGTGCTCCGGCGAGGGCGGCACGCGGGCAAGGCGAGGGCGGCGAGCTCCAGCGCGGCGGCAGCAGCGGGCTAGGCGAGGCGCGGCAGCGGCGGCGGTGGTTGGCAGCGGCGGCGGCGGCGATGCAGCTCGAGGCGGCGGCGAGGAGAGAGGAGAGAGAGGGGCCCGGGGCGGCGCTATTTATAGGCGCGGGAGGCGGGGCCTGCCGTGGGCGAGGGGCAGCGGCGGCGTGGCGGCGCCGGACTCCGGGAGGAGTCCCGGTCGGGGACGACGGGCCAGGCGGCGCGGAGCTGGGCCTTGGCCGGGCTTCGGCTGGGCCGGCCTAGTTCGGGGAGAAGTTTTTTTTAACAAACAGAGAAATAAATAATAAAACAAAAGAAAATGAAATGAAAATATTATATAGGCATATAATATATCAAAATTTTCAGAAAAAGATTTCCTACAACGTGAACATTTTTGTGAAGTCAAATAAAATCCTCACAAATTTAAATAAAGCAAAGAGTGCTACTGCCTTAATAAAATCCAATAAAAATCATTTTTAAAAATACAAAATGTTTTCAAATTTATTTCTCTCCAATGTTTACAAAATGTTACCCTATTTTCTGTATATTTTTATTTTGGAGAAAAATAATTTGAATAAAACTCAAATAAGTCCAATATTGGAAAATAATTTCAATGGGACTTTGAATTTAATCCTTTGAAACTCCCAACTCCTATTTCATATGTTTTGAAGAAGTCATTTTATCTTCTCTCGTGAAAATCATTGAGTTGCATAAAGTTTCAGAATTGGAAAATATTTTCAAATGAAATTCAAATATTTTCAACACCCCTTGTCATTTAAATAAATGGAAGAAGTCATGTCATCTTCTCTCCAGGGTTTTGTGATGAAAAGAATTTGAATTCATGGAGAACATAAAAGCAAAATGGAAGTTTGGGAAAGTCCTTTTATTCCCTCTCATTTAACTTTCAAAAGTTTCAAATTCCACTCAATTTCACTCAATCAATCAAACAATCAATCCAATCTATCTGTTTATTATAACATTCCAAAATTTAGAATTTTGGGATGTTACTCGTGCATGCTACGGGACTTGAAAACTTCAACACAAGTATTTCTCCAATGCACAACTACTCAACTAGCACAACTTTGATATCACTACCTCCATGTCTCAAAACAATCATCAAGCATCAAACTTTTCTTAGTATTCAACACACTCATAAGAAAGTTTTTACTAGTCTTGAATACCTAGCATATTAGGATTATTTAAGCAAATTACCATGCTATTTAAGACTCTCAAAATAATCTAAGTTAAGCATGAGAGATAAATAGTTTCTATAAAACAAAACCACCATCGTGCTCTAAAAGATATAAGTGAAGTACTAGAGCAAAAACTATATAACTCAAAAGATATAAGTGAAGCACATAGAGTATTCTAATAATTTCCGAATCATGTGTGTCTCTCTCAAAAGGTGTGTACATCAAGGATGATTGTGGTAAACTAAAAAATAAAGACTCAAATAATACAATACGCTCCAAGCAAAACACATATCATGTGGTGAATAAAAATATAGCTCCAAGTAAAGTTACCGATGGAAGTAGACGAAAGAGGGGATGCCTTCCGGGGCATCCCCAAGCTTTGGCTTTTAGGTGTCCTTAGATTATCTTGGGGGTGTCATGGGAATCCCCAAGCTTAGGCTCTTGCCACTCCTTGTTCCATAATACATCAAATCTTTTACCCAAAACTTGAAAACTTCACAACACAAAACTCAACAGAAAATCTCGTGAGCTCCGTTAGCGAAACAAAACAAAACACCACTTCAAGGTACTGTAATGAACTTATTCTTTATTTATATTGGTCTTAAACCTACTGTATTCCAACTTCTCTATGGTTTATAAGCCATTTTACTAGCCATAGATTCATCAAAATAAGCAAACAACACACGAAAAACAGAATCTGTCAAAAACAGAACAGTTTGTAGTAATCTGTAACTAACGCAAACTTCTGGAACTCCAAAAATTCAGCCAAAATAGGACGACCTAGAAAATTTGTTTATTGATCAGAATCAATTGGAATAAATATTTTATCACGTTCTTGTGATTTTTAACAATTATTTTCGTGAACAGAAAGTTTCTGGAATTTTCTGCAAGATCAAATAACTATCATCCAAGAAGATCCTATAGGTTTAACTTGGCACAGACACTAATTAAAACACAAAAACAAATCTAACCAGAGGCTAGACCAAAGATTTATTCCTAAAAAGAAGCAAAAATCAAAAAAACTAAAAATAAAATTGGGTTGCCTCCCAACAAGCGCTATCGTTTAACGCCCCTAGCTAGGCATAAAAGCAAGGATAGATCTAGGTATTGCCATCTTTGGTAGGCAATCCATAAGTGGCTCTCATGATAGATTCATATGGTAATTTTATTTTCTTTCTAGGGAAGTGTTCCATGCATTTCTTTAATGGAAATTGGAATCTAATATTCCCTTCCTTCATATCAATAATTGCACCAATCGTTCTAAGGAAAGGTCTACCAAGAATAATAGGACATGAAGGATTGCAATCTATGTCAAGAACAAAAAAATCTACGGGTACATAGTTCCTATTTGCAACAATAAGAACATCATTAATTCTTCCCATAGGTTTCTTAATAGTGGAATCCGCAAGGTGCAAGTTTAAAGAGCAATCATCAAAATCACGAAAACCTAGCAAATCGCACAAAGTCTTTGGAATCGTGGAAACACTAGCACCCAAATCACACAAAGCATAGCATTCATGATCTTTAATTTTAATTTTAATAGTAGGTTCCCACTAATCATAGAGTTTTCTAGGGATAGAAACTTCCAACTCAAGTTTTTCTTCATAAGATTGCATCAAAGCATCAACGATATGTTTAGTAAAAGCTTAATTTTGACTATAAGCGCGAGGAGAATTTAGCACGGATTGCAACAAGGAAATACAATCTATCAAAGAGCAATTATCATAATTAAATTCCTTGAAATCCAAAATAGCGGGTTCATTAATATCTAGAGTTTTGATCTCTTCAATCCCACTTTTATAAATTTTAGCATCAAGATCTAAAAACTCCAAATTTCTGGAACGCCTTCTAGGTAAAGGTGGATCATATTCAGTCCCATCATTATCAAGATTCATATTGCAAAACAAAGATTTAATAGGGGACATATCAATAACTTTTAGATCTTCATCTTTGTTTTCATAAAAATCAGAAGAACACGCTTTTATAAAGCAATCTTTCTTAGCACGCATCCTAGCGGTTCTTTCGTTGCACATATCAATGGAAATTCTCATGGACTTGAGAGACTCATTGATATCATGCTTAGTAGGAATGGATCTAAGTTTTAAAGAATCAACATCAAGAGAAATTCTATCAACGTTCCCAGCCAATTCATCAACTTTAAGAAATTTCTCTTCAAGCAAAGCATTAAAATTCTTTTGCAAATTCATAAATTCCTTAACACTAGTCTCAAATTCAGAGGGCATCTTGTTAAAATTTCCATAAGAATTGTTGTAGGAATTACCATAATTATTAGAGGAATTACTAGGATAAGGCCCAGGATTAAAATTTCCTCTATACGCGTTGTTACCAAAATTATTCCTACCAACAAAATTCACATCCATAGGTTCATTATTATTCTCAATCAAAGTAGACAAAGGCATATCATTAGGATCAGAAGAAACACTCTTAGTAGCAAATACTTTCATAAGTTCATCCATCTTTCCACTCAAAACATTAATTTCTTCTATCGCATGCACTTTTTTATTAGTAGATCTTTCAGTGTTCCATTGAGAATAATTAACCGTAATATTATCTAGGAGTTTAGTAGCTTCTCCAGTGATTTCCATAAAAGTGCCTCCCGCGGCCGAATCTAAAAGATTTCTAGAAGCAAAATTCAATCCAGCATAAAAATTTTCTATAATCATCCACAAATTCAAACCATGTGTAGGGTAATTACGTATCATTAATTTCATCCTCTCCCAAGCTTGTGCAACATGTTCATGATCAAGTTTCTTAAAATTCATAATATCGTTTCTAAGAGAGATGATCTTAGCGGGAGGAAAATACTTAGAGATAAAAGCATCTTTGCACTTATTCCAAGAATCAATACTATTTTTAGGCAAAGACGAAAACCAAGCTTTAGCATGATCTCTAAGCGAAAAAAAGAATAGCTTCAATTTAACAATATAATTATCTACATCTTTCTTCTTTTGCATATCACACAAATCAACGAAGCTATTTAGATGGGTAGCGGCATCTTCACTAGGAAGGCCGGCGAATTGATCTTTCATGACAAGATTCAACAAAGTAGTATTGATTTCACAAGATTCAGTATCGGTAAGAGGAGCAATCAGAGTGCTAAGGAAATCATTGTTGTTGGTATTGGTAAAGTCACATAATTTGGTATTATCTTGAGCCATCGTGACAAGCAAGCAATCCGACACACGAGCAAACAAGAAGCAAGCGGAAAAAGAGGCGAACGGAAAAAGGCGAGGGCGAATAAAACGGCAAGGGTGAAGTGGGGGAGAGGAAAACGAGAGGCAAATGGCAAATAATGTAATGCGGGAGATAAGGGTTTGTGATGGGTACTTGGTATGTTGACTTTTGCGTAGACTCCCCGGCAACGCAACCAGAAATCCTTCTTGCAACCTCTTGAGCACTGCGTTGGTTTTCCCTTGAAGAGGAAAGGGTGATGCAGCAAAGTAGCGTAAGTATTTCCCTCAGTTTTTGAGAACCAAGGTATCAATCCAGTAGGAGGCCAAGCACGAGTCCCTCGCACCTACACAAACAAATAAATCCTCGCAACCAACGCGATGAGGGGTTGTCAATCCCTACACGGTCACTTACGAGAGTGAGATCTGATAGATATGATAAGATAATATTTTTGGTATTTTTATGATAAAGATGCAAAGTAAAGAAAGTAAAATAAAAACGGTGCCAGAAATAGCTTGTTGACGGGAGATAAATATGATGGAAAATAGACCCGGGGGCCATAGGTTTCACTAGTGGCTTCTCTCAAGAGCATAAGTATTTACGGTGGGTGAACAAATTACTGTTGAGCAATTGAAAGAATTGAGCATAGTTATGAGAATATCTAGGTATGATCATGTATATAGGCATCACGTCCGAGACAAGTAGACCGACTCCTGCCTGCATCTACTACTATTACTCCACACATCGACTGCTATCCAGCATGCATCTAGAGTATTAAGTTCACAAGAACAGAGTAACGCTTTAAGCAAGATGACATGATGTAGAGGGATAAACTCATGCAATATGATATAAACCCCATCTTGTTATCCTCGATGGCAACAATACAATACGTGCCTTGCTGCCCCTACTGTCGCTGGGAAACGACACCGCAAGATTGAACCCAAAGCTAAGCACTTCTCTCATTGGAAGAAAGATCAATCTAGTAGGCCAAACCAAACTGATAATTCAAAGAGACTTGCAAAGATAACCAATCATACATAAAAGAATTCAGAGAAGATTCAAATATTGTTCATAGATAAACTTGATCATAAACACACAATTCATCGGTCTCAACAAACACACCGCAAAAGAAGATTACATCGAATAGATCGCTACGAGAGAGGGGGAGAACATTGTATTGAGGTCCAAAAAGAGAGAAGAAGCCATCTAGCTAATAACTATGGACCCGAAGGTCTAAGGTAAACTACTCACACATCATCGGAGAGGCTATGGTGTTGATGTAGAAGCCCTCCGTGATCGATGCCCCCTCCGGCGGAGCTCCGGAACAGCCCCAAGATGGGATCTCATGTGTACATAAGGTTGCAGCAGTGGAATTAGGTTTTTGGCTCCGTATCTGGTAGTTTGGGGGTACGTAGGTATATACACTACAAAAAAAATACACTTCCGTGATGATACGTGTTTGTCACAGTAGGTCATGTTTTTTGTCATGCATGTACATCCGTGACAAATTTATGACAGAATCAAGATAGTCATACATGTGCTGTCGTAGAAGTGTTCCATGACATTACCAAAATTATCATCACGGAAGTGTCCACTTCCATGATGATAAATCGCGCGTCACACAAGTGCTTTCGTCAAGGGTGACCGACACGTGGCATCCACCGTAACGGACCGCCGTTAAGCTATCGGGTCGGGTTTTGGATCCGATAACCCGTTAACTGCCCCGACCAATGGGGATTTTCCACGTGTAAAATCATCATTGGTTGGAGGAAACACGTGTCGGCTCATCGTTGGGACAGATGTCATCCACTCATTGGATGGAAGGCGCCTATGATACATCGACACGTGGCACGGCACAACAGAGGCCCATTCCTGTGAAAAGGCCGGCCCGTTTGACTTGGTTAAAAGCTGGCGGGCCGGCCCATGGAAAGCCTGCTAACGGCCTGTTCGCATATAGCCCATTTATAGCCCGCTAACCCAAGGCCCGTTACGCCCTATCCTAATTAGGCCTAGTAGCGTCATCTAGGCCATCCAATATGATTCCAGCCCGTTTTCACTTCTGGCGCATGTATGGCCCATGACGTCTTTCGGCCCATATGAGGCCCTATGTAACTCTTGGCCTATTAACGGCCCGTGGTGAAACTGGCCCGTAATGAACAGTGTATTACTTTACACCCATTAACGGCCCGTGGTGAAACTGGCCCGTAATGAACAGTGTGCCACTTTATACACATTAATGGCGCGTTATTCCGTTGGGCCGTTTCCAGCCCATGTTATCTTTCGGCCTTCTCAGAGCCCATTTATTCTTGGGCTCATTTCCAGCATTCGGTTACTTACGGCCCATTACTATCATTTTCTGCTTGTGGGCCAAATTCAGCCCGTCGTTATAGTCGGCCCGTTTGTGGTCCGTTAATACGTTGGGCCGTTTTCATAGCGTCATCAAATACGGCCTATTAACGATGGCCCGTTATGGTCAGCCCATGAACGGACGATTCCAACTCTAGCTCGTTTACGGCCATAATGCGGTCTGTTTGGCCCATGTTTGGCCAATCGATCATACGGCCCGTATAAGGTCCATTGATGATACAGCCCGAAGAAGGCCCATTGTTTCTACAGCCGTAGAAGGCCCATTGTTTCTACAGCCGTAGAAGGCCCATTGTTTCTACGGCCCGTAGAAGGCCCACTATTTCTACGGCCAGTAGCAGGCCCAGTGTCACTACAGTAAATATTAGCCCATGGTTATTGTGGCCTAGTTTTAAAAAATAGGTTATTGCAGCCACTAGCTAACCGCGGAAAAAGAACTGCAATGACTACAAGCAAGCAAATAAACAAGACAACAAGGAAATAAATAAGCAAGCAACTAATGCTAGGCTATCACGGCTATTACACATATTACATCCACTGGGCATCAAAGTTCGCCACCAGTGCAAATATAGGGAACAAAGCAGCATATCATGTACACTGGTTGTCAAAGTTGGCGACCAGCGCAAATAAACGCCGCAGCAAAACAAATCCAGAACTGAAACCACTTCAGAAGATCTCAAGAAACAATATCCTGGGTACCCATAATGCTGGCAAGATGCTTAGCAAGCTTATTAACTTTCTCTTGTTTGGCGCTTAAATCCTCCAGCGCTTGCTGTTGCACCAGAAAATATGCATCTGAATTCTGCAGGGACTTCCTCGGTCCTTCAGCTTCCTGTCGCAGCACATCTGATCGATGTCTTTCAACTTGAAGTTGAGACTCAAGAAGACGAACTGATTCAGGCAGCAAGTTCGAAGAGCTTGTACCAGCAGTAGTGGCCAGTAACTCGAACACTACATCAAGACAGGACTTTTGGGTTCCCTCACTGTCGTCAAGATAGTTTTTATCAGCTTTCTTGGAGACCAACAGGGATGTCTCGCTATCTTGAACCTTATCTGCATTACTTCCTTTACCATTGGATAACGCGGTACTGTTCTCCAATATTTTGTCCGCATTCTAAAAGAGAAACAAGCAGACACATCACATGTTTACCATGTTGTATATGAAACTCATTTTGGTAAATGAGTTCAGTAGTAAAGTGGACAGGATAACAGCATGAAACAAACATATATCTATGTACCATGGTCACTTTATGGTCTATATCATTCTAGTTTTTGTTGCCAAATCAAGATAGAGACACAGTTCAAATAATATTTGTTCTAGACAAAGCAGAATAGACAGAATATAAGTGTAGGTAACTATAGAGCAATAACAACACTTGTAATGTGCATGACATGAGAACATAACTGTTTATTCAATTGAAACTGAAATCAACATAGAGCAGGTTACAACAGCAAACCAGTTAAAGAAACAGGTTTAAAACATACCTATTGCGCCATTGGAGTTTCAATTCCATCCTTCAAATTTGAAAATAGTTGGTATGAGTAAATACAGTAATGCAAGAGCAAAGGAGTATGAACCATAGCTACAGAACCTGACCTGAGAACAAATCTTCTTCTCCTTTAAGTGTTGAGTTGGGATTCGGAGTGGTGGTCCTCGTGCTTTGGGCACTGCAGTTCCCTTACTAACTGCTCGTGTTTGGGTGCTCTGTGGTGGAGACGGTGCTGTGTCAACTGGAACTGGGTTACTATCTGCCGGGGTTGGGGTTAGAAGGGGTGTAGCTGGTTCTCTGTCCAACTGGGTAGGGGTACAATCTGCGAGAGTCTGGGTTATGTGTGGTGGATCTGGTCCTTGGGCAAGTACAACCGTGGTTCTACCTGCATCAACTGGTAGCACTATCTTTTCTGAAGACCGTGTTGTTACTCCCTTAGATACTGCCATCACGCTCTCCAATTCAAATGGCTGATAAACAAGAAAAGTAATTGAAAGTATAGACATTGTATGATAGACAGGTGCAATGGATAGTGGGGAATAAAAGAGGGCATGAAATAATTCATATTTATGTTGTCTAACCAAACAGGATAGCATGACACAATTTCACATATATGATGGCTAACTAAACAGGATAGCATGACACAATTTCACATTATGATGGCTAACTAAAAAAGATGGAAAGACATAGTTCAAAATATGAGACTATGTAAACAGGATGACATGACATAACTATATAATGTGTTTATTAAATAGGTTGGCATGCCATAATTCACATACATTCACGGATAGAATGCCATAATTCAAAATATGATGACTGTAAACACTAAACAGGATGAGATGATATAACTATATGATGTCTTTATTAAATGGGTTGCCATGCCATAATTCAGATAGATGATGTGTATGTACTATGTAAACATGATGGCATGATATAATTCAAATATATGATTTATATAGTAAGCAAGTAAGCAGATGGCAATCCATATATGATGTAAAAACTAAGTAATGCAAGACAACATGCATGACATGGGTAATATAACCCTGCCAAGTTTGAGCATAGACCTCAGGGGGGAAATAGGACTGGTCATCAGTCTCTTAATCCTCCTCTGAGGAGCTCTCTGTAACCAGCAAGATGTCTGCTTCAGCAGGTAGCATTGTCTGCTCTGAATACATTGTTTTCACTCCAGATACTTCCATCACCGCTTCAAATGGCTGATGCACAGGAAGATTAGTTGAATATACAAACGCTGTCGACAAATGGAACACGTAATACAAAAAAATGATAGCATGATATAATTCACATACATGATGATTGGCTAAACAGCATGGCATTGCATAATTCACATATATAATGCCTTTGCAACAAGATAGCATTGTATAATTCACATATATAATGTCTTGCAACAAGATGGCAATGCATAATTCACATATATGGTAATTAGACACTGAACAGATGGCATTCACACAAAGCATGTCTAAACTAATCAAATGACATAGCAATGCGAGACACCATAGGCACGATATGAGCAACATAACCCTGCCAAGTTAGAGCATACACCTCAGGGGGGGAATAGGACTGGTCATCTGTCTCTGGATCCTCCTCTGAGGAGCTATCCGTAACCAGCGAGATATGCACTTCGTCAGATAGCATAGTCTGCTATGAAGACCTTGTTTTCACTCCAGAATTTGCCATCATCGTGTCAAATGGCTGATGCACACGAAGAGCAGTTGAATGTACTAACATTGTTGACAAATGTAATATGTAACGAAAAAAAGGATGGCCTGATATAATTTACATATAAGATGACTGGCTAAGCAGGATGGCATTGCAAAATTCACATATATGATGCCTGGCTAAACAAGATGGCGTTGCATAATTCACATAAACGATGAATAAACTAAACAGATGGCATTCGCACAAAGGATGTCTAAACTAAGCAGATGACATATTTGATGTATAAAGTAAGCAATGCAAGACACCATATGCATGATATAACCAACATCAGCATGCCAAGTTAGAGCGAAGACCTCATGGGGTAAATAGGAGTTGTCTTCTCCTTCTGAATCCCCCTCAGGATAGATATCTTCCTCTCGATTACAATCCAAAATGCATGGAGGGGTTGCCTTTGCGCCTACCATGGAGCGACGTCTGCATGAAATTTTATTGCCACGCAAGGAATTTTGTTCTACATGTTCAGTTCCATTGTTTACAATAACTGCATGCATAGGAATAAAACATAGTGAGATTATGTAAGGAGTGCATGCAGAAATCTAGAGTGATGGTAGCAACCTGTGGATAGACCCAAAACCAATAATAGCAGGCAGATAATGGCTTCAGTTAAAAAATACAGATAATGGCCTCTTTACTGTTTGTTTCCCACCCAACATGAAACTCATAGTAGACACCGGAGATTAACCAGATAGTAGATAGATACTATTGATAGTCGCCCCGATATGTACCCCACAACTATTTAAAAACTCAAGTTTGACCATTAGTTTGGAGCTAACACAGAGTCTAATCAGTGAACAGGACGAGAAAGTAGCATGTAATATTAAGCGATGCATAACATAAGCAGACACGAAAGAGTGTGACCTCTCTTGCGGACCCGTGTAGTCCTCGAGGTCATATGCTCGGTTGATGATGGTAATGCAGTTTTCATGGCTGCCAACGGCGGGGAAGAAGATCTAAGGCGGCGAAAGACAGTCTGGAGGCCGGATCCCTGCTGTGCTGGACCCTTCTGTCGTTGGAGCAGCTGAGCTGGGGTGGACGACGGCGCAGCAGGAGCGGGACAAACTACGCAAGGTTTTCTTTGACAACTATCTGTAAGAGAAGTAATTCTGTAAGGGCTCGTTTGAATTGGAGGATTCCAACAATGCAGGGATTGGAAATAGACAGGAATAGGATAGGAATGCACGTGCAAAACAGAGAAAACACAGGATTTCTGCCAATCTGGGTGTTTGATTGACAACAATTGGAAGATCACAGGATGCAAAGAAGCATGGTGAGATTAAGTCAAACCACAAGAAAATGTACGGTTATAATGCTATTATGCTACTATCTCTTAGTCTTGTGCTTCATGAATAGGAATTTGAAAAGGAGGACAAGTGGAAACTAAAATTCCTACGGTTTTTCTTTCAAGGAGACACTAAAGGAACAAATCCTACAGTTTTCCTTTGCTCCATTCCTTTGCACCAAATTCATGAAAAGTAGTACCATAGGAAACTTTACAATTCCTATGTTTTTCATTCACTTTGAAAAGGTTGAGCTACGTCCCTCAGGTACAACTCCCTTTACAGCTGGCTTGCACCACTGCTCCAGCTGCCCACATCACTCCCTGTGGATATTTCTCTACTTCTTTGCCTCGCACATACCTCTACTGGCTTCTACGTACTGTATTTGTGATGAGTTTATGTCTCATCAACTAGTCCCAGTAATCTTATTCTAATCACACTTCTTCAATTTCTTTGCCATAGGGATGCTCATCTCGATTTTGGTGAAACTGCACAAAATGATCCGATGGTCAAAAGGTTGCAAACTTCATTTATTAGGAAGCTCGAACGTTGCCAGCAAATTGAAGCCAGGTCAGGGTTCACGGTTCAAGGGCTAGGGACTGCATGGATCATTTTTTTCTTTAGCTGCCTCTGTTCCAAAATAAGTGTCAACTTTAGTAGTAGTACAACTTTGTACTAAAGTTTGCACAAAGTTGAGACACTTATTTTGTAACGGAGGGAGTACATATTTGCTATGATCTGTCAATCATTGAGATGCAATAGCATGCATGTTAGTCTCCTTTGTATTTGATGAAATGTTGCAACGGGCAACCTTGGACGCAAGATACATGTAACAGAAGCTGGAAGCTTCATAGCATTGTACAAATTTATCTCGCTGATAAATTACAGTACGTACTATACTAGTACTTCCTCCGTTCCTAAATATAAGTCTTTGTAGAGATTTCACCATGAACCACATGCGGATGTATATAGATGCATTTTAAGTGTAGATTCATTCATTTTGTTCCGTATGTAGTGGAATCTCTACAAAGACTTATCTACTAGTAATAGCTAGCCCCCACTACTAGGAATTCTCTATCCTCTCCTAGAGCCACATCATCAAAATTGATGTAGTCGTTAGATGAAGTAAATCAGTCCATAATAGCCGTCTGATCTAGATGTTGAGAGGCTCCGCACTAAGCCACATGCAAGCATGCAGAAATACCGTGGCACATGCATGTGAGTGGGTTTTAAATCACATCAACATGTCTGCATGCAAGCATGCACCGGTAGCATGCATGTAAGTGAGCTTTTAAGTCCCATTAACATGTCAAAAAGAAAAATATAATCCCATTATGCAGTAGGAGTTGGCTGATCTTTATTCCTTACGTGGGATGACCTAAATGATGATGGGAGTTTATTTAGTTTGGCTACCACATTTGTCATGCGGTTATAGAGTTTTTTAGTTCTATGAAATCGATAATTTTGCGCAGAGAGATATACCGCTGTTCCGCGGCAACGCGCGGGGACTCATCTAGTAATATTTAGGAACGGAGGGAATACTATGTAAAGAGTTAGGTGTCGCACGGTGATAGTGTGAGGTGGGCCATGTAATCACTGAGCCTGCGTGTTTTCACTGCTCTTGCACGCCTCCGCTGTAAGAATGGAGAAAATTGTAATCTAGTAGTAGTACCTCCTTTCGCCGAAAGCGTGGGACATCCAGCAGTCCTACCACCTTAGTAATAAAGACCAATGAGCCGTCAAATCACATAGACCCAGCAGTAAGTTGGACGGACGAAGCAACCATCACTCTTGCGCCAGTGAGAGGTTGCGTCCGCTCTGCCCGGGCATGAATGCGGCACCGATTCTTTGGAGCGGCGCTGACTGTTTCGGGCAGGAAGCGCGCGCGGGCGATGGAGGGGCTTTGGGTGGGCCAGGCTAGTCAGGAGCGGGCGTGGCAGCTGTCCGCATGTCCCTACCGGACACGCCCGGAAACGAGAGGATGCACCGACTCTCGCGGCTAAAATCGTACACTACACAACATCTCTCTGTAGGAGTAGGTCGATCTGTCGCTCTCTATAACACACACATGCTGTTAAACACACAAACACACACACACACGCGCACGCACGCACCTTGGTCCCGTTGCACCTTCTAACGTGACTTATTACACCTAGACGGAGGGAGTAGTAAGTATACGAGATACGGTGGCACACTGACTTAAGTCGAATACAAGTGCCCAAAATTTGTGTGCATGTTATAATAAGGATTCACTTAAAATAGTACGTGAGCGATTAGAGGGATCAATTGGACAGTGTTCCCGAGCAGTAGCGAGATGTGTGAGGTAAGATACACCGCTGGCGCTTTTAATTTTTCTTATTAATTTGTTTGTTTCACCCTCTGACTCATGGGACCCAACGTACTACGTGGAGAGAGGTAAGGTGACTAAGGCTGCATTATTTCTGCACCACTGTGGATAGTCTTACCACCAAAGCCACATGACACAATTATGATTGAAATCCCAATGACTCCCACACACAAAAAAAAACACGGCATGCTTGACACACGAATGCAGGAATGTATAAAAGGTTATTTCCCTCTCGTTGAACATAACGGGAGGGTTGTGTAGCTGGTTAGCCTGTTCGCTCATGAAACTGGAGGTCTCAGGTTCGATAACTACACTTGAGCATAATTTGTGCCAGGAGGATTCTTTGACTGGTCAAAATATTTTCTATGGTTTGCACGCTTCACACTCTCTCTCCAGTATATATATACACGGTGGAGCCTCAGCGCTTGTAGTTGCTCTCTTCACACTCTCTCGCCCTCTCCCGCTGGAGCCTCAGCGCTTGTAGTTGCTCTCTTCACACTCCCTCGCCCTCTCCAGATCTAAACAAGACTTCGTTGGCCTCTCTCTTCCCTCACTGATGCTCAAAGAGCCGGCAGGATTCGTCCGCTGGGAAGGGAAGGAGGCTTAACGCTGTCGCCGTCGGCGAGGGACTACCGGCGCAGCTGTTCACTTTCCACCCAACGGCGGCGCGGGAGGGCCTCCGACCCCTTCTTCTTCGCCGCCGTCCCATCGCCCACCGAACCACGCCCCAAGAACCTTAAGGTATAATTTACTTACTCCACATGCATTGCTCTAGCTGCATGTATACCATGAATCTAGGACGTGGTTCAAAGAGGAAAGGAGTGGGGGAAAGTAGTGGGAAAAGTTGTATATAGCATGAATCTAGGACGTGGTTCAAAGAGGAAATGAAGGGGGAAAGTTGTATAGCATGAATCTAGGACATGGTTCAAAGAGGAAAGGAATGGGGGAAAGTAGTGGGGAAAGTTGTATCGCATAAATCTAGGACGTGGTTCAAAGAGGAAATGAAGGGGCGAAAGTACTAGTTCAAAAAGGAAAGGAAGGGACAAGGCTGTAGAGTTTGAGCAGGACTAGATTTGCTGCGCTCACATAGGGAAAGGTGTCTAAAGATAACAAAATTGGGACCAACACAAATATGCTCCTTGGTTGTTTGTTCTTTGTTGCAACAGACTATGCATGACCACAGTACATCGGTAGATGCACATGGTGCTGGTGCGTCCACTGTACTGTGCAACTCATTAGTTGTTGTTAATCTAAGGCCCTGTTTGGTTAAAAACTCCCTAGTCCCTACCTGCTTGGTTCCAGGGACTAAACATGGACTAGAGGTTATTAAATGACATGCTAAAATACCATGTTATCCCTAGTAATGAACTAATAGAGACAAGGTGCGATGCGTGGCAGGGGCAATTGTTGGAAAAAGTCCCAAAAAGACTCCCTCGGGGTCTTCTTTCTTTAGTCCCAAATGCCCACTTTTAGTCCCTAAAAGTCCCTCCTGTTTGGTTTAGATGGGACTGACACGGAGTTTTTTTAGTCCCTACACCAAAATGTCCCTGTAAACAAATACCCTCTAATAATGCCGCTGGAAAATTGATGCAATGCCACAGTTAAAAGCAAATTACATGTTTAACGAATTTTATTGTTAATATAATCTCTATGTTAATATTAATCAATGCCACCGTTTGAGAAATGCTACTATCTTGCTTTCTTTCCCATTTAGATAAGGTAGATGCTTCTTTTTGTTGGCTTCTGTGTCATCCACCGTTATTGACCACTAATTGTTTCCTTTGCACCTTTGTGTAAACAGGGTTATCTACTTCACCTCGTTGCCATTGTGACCTTTTGTTGCACTTCACAAAACACTTTTGTTTTAAGAGTGTTTTGTGAAGTTCAACCAAAATGTCACACCGACAACGTTGCTTGATCTTAGTGGAACTGCACAAGAGGAGATCTTATTTCCTATCCGTTAAGGCAAATTTGGTTTAGATCTTCTTCTTGTGAGTTGTTTGAATTCTGCATCATGAGAGGTCAGTACTAGCCTTCTTTCACATGATTCTGCAGTGTGCTTTCATATGTTGTGCTACTTGTACGATAATGTTGCTTGATTTTAGTGAACTGCACAAATGGAGACAAGACTTCCAATCTGTATGTGCACCGTAATATCCCATTGAGGTAAGATAAGGATATTTCACAACTGCTGGCCTGTATTTTGCCACTTTCATCAAAAAATTAAGTTTAGTACTATACTTGTGCTCCCTAATTGACATGCCAAATCTTACATTGAAGGCGAAGCTTGTCTGTTATTGAACCAAGTGATGAAGGGGAAGAACAAGCGGAAGAAAAACAAAAATCAACTCCCGGTGCTGTAATGAAGCACTGGAACTGTGATGACACAAGTAATGATATAGTTTCGCATCTTAATTTATTGCTATGGCTGGAACGAGTAATTGTTTTGCCACTTATTTGATGCCACTCTTAATGTAATATGTAATTATCTCTACTTGTGCAAACAGGGATCTTCTTTGAAGATAACATATATTTTAGTGGAACTGCACAAAAAGATGTTGGAAGCATTAAACTAATCGAGGAGTATATAGTAAGCATGGCCACCACCGTAGATAGCAACAGATGGTTCCGGAGAAGTGCTTCATTTGTATGCTCTACACAATAAGCCTCCTGACAAAGGTTGGTACTCGCCCACTGATTTCATCAATATGATTGAGCTTTGTCATCTCTATTGGTGTTGTGCTACTGTTTAGATACTGTCATGAAAAAGTGGTATTGTCCTTGAGAAGTGCTTCATCTGTGTTGTTTTAAATATTTCCTTTCCTTTTTTTCGAGCAAACAGGGATGCTAGCATTTAGTAGTCCTCTTGTCTTTGCACAACAGGATCATCTTCCTATGAAGAAGAATATGGAGTATGTGAAGTGACTAGTTCCGATTATGCCAGGATGAAGAAGCCCTGTCTATCTTCTCATCAGAAGGACCAGTTGAAGGATGGTTACATTACTCCCCACAAGAGCAAACTAACTTCAGCTCAGAAGGACTAACAAATCTCCATTTTTTTGCTGTGATGCGCGAGTACAATGTCGTTCTAGGATTCTTTCTGGTGAGTTCCATTTTTCTAAAAGTGTGCTCTACATGGACCATGTATGTGCCTGTTGAAACTATCATTTCATAGTACAGTTTGCTTTATACTAATCACTTTTTTGTATTTGTGCAAATAGGGGTGCTCAGCTTGATTTCAATGGGAAGTGCACAAAATGTTCATGAATACATCAAATCATTCATTTCCACCACAAGAAAGGAGGTGCCGATAAGTTCAAGGCGTTGCAACATATAAGGGCGAAATCATACAAGCTACGCGCAAATTTGGTTGATTTTGGTGGAACTGCACAAAAAGAATAGCTGGTTTATTTAGCATGAGGTGCCATGTCAATGTCCGAACTGATGGCAAACCCTGCCCATTCCACAATCGCAGGCATTTGATATTTTGGAATGGGACAACCTTGTCAAATTTTGCTCATTGATTTTAGCAAGACATGCGTTTGATATTTTTGAATGGGACGCCCTTTGCTGTCAGCAGCGTCGATCAATTTTTTCTTTATTCTTTAGTTGTGAAGTAAATATTGCCTCTGACATGTGAGTCACTGAGATGCATAATCATCGATTGTTTTGAATGTTCTCTATGAATTGCCAGGCCTGTGTGTTTGATTGCAATGTACAGAAACGCTAAAAAGGTGCTCAAACTCTTTGTACTCCTTCTGTTCCTTTTTACTTCGCACATTGTGAAAGTGCATACTTTTTTTGTATAAGATTGGTCAAAGTAGAGATACTTTGACTGCAGACAAAACTTGTATGCAGACTAGAAAGGACCGGAGGGAGTACATGTGAAACTGCTGCAAACGAGGTGATCACCCTGGGAATAATGCTACTACGTATTGTCTTGCATGTTCATCCAATGCCAGTGATACAGGAATTCGAACTAATCGAAATAAATTCATTCATACACGGTCGGATTTCATATAAACATGCCGGATTTCATTACATTTCATACATTCTTCAACTAAAAAGGGGTGCGCTGGAGGTATAATTAATTAACCGAAGCTACCCACCTGTGTCCCGTTGAGCCGAACAGAAGCTTCAGTGACTTAACTGCAAGTGCAGTTGCGTAACTGACATGTGGCCTGTTGGGCCCACGTGTCAGTCAGCCAACTGCACCAGCAGTTAAGTAGAAGCAGCGTTCTTCTCCAGCGCAGCTCTCCGACTCCACGTCGCCGCCAAGAAGCTAACCGGCCGTCAATGGTCAACCCGCCTAGCTTGGCTTCAACCGGAGGGTAGCAGCGGTGGCCTTACTTGGACCCGAGCGGTGGCAACCTACCGTGTTCTACTCTTCCTCGTTTTCTGTGTGGCGCGGCCTTGTTGGCAGCGGGGCGGGGCCTCGGCGGAGCCGGCGATGTCCTCTGTCTCATTGCCGGTGGGCGGCGCCTCAGCGGAGCGGTGGAAATCCTCCCCCACGTTGCCGGCAGGGTGGGGCCTCGGCTGAGCCGGCGATGTCCTCTGCCTCATTGTTGGCGGGGCGGGGCCTCGGCGGAGCCGGCGGTGTCCTCTGCCTCGTTGTTGGCACCGCGGGGCCTCGGCGGAGCAGGGCCTCGTCGACGCCAGCGGAGCGGGGACTTGTCGGAGCCGGCATTGTCCTCTGCCTCGTCCTCGGTCTCGCCAAACAGCGCCTCGCTCGCTTCATTGCCCTCTTTGCTAGCCTCTTTGTAGGCGGCCACAGCCTCCGCCACCTGCATGTGGTACTGCCAGCGCTCGAGGCGGCCCTTGCGGGCGGAGCGGTACGAGTCGAGAAGCGCCTCCTGCTCCGCCCGCTCCGCGGCGATCTGCTCCTCCGCTTGCAGGTGCTCCTGGAGGAGATGGTGGTTGTAGGCGGCGTCGGCCTGCGCCTCCCGGAACTGCTCCTCACGCATCTGCCTCACCCTATCCATATATTGGGCACGGGCCTCGCCGATGGTCATGCTGCAATGCACCAGCGAGGATGGCACGGAGGAGGGGGTTGGCGCCGGATCGTCGACTACCATGTTCTCCATTGGGACGTCGTCATCCTCCGGCTGCCTGCCGGCCAGCCGGTCGGCAGCAATGGCTGCCATCTCCTTGTGGTCCGTCGTCCGCCCATCCCGAAGAGCGCTGGAGCGCGAGGAGGCCATGGTGGGCAGTAGTGGTGTGGACAGGAGAAAGGGAACGGATGCGGATGACTGCGGCTATGGCCGGCGTAGCAGTTTATATAGAAATGGTGGGCGGGCGGAGGGACGGACGTGTGGCGCCGGAGTAGCCGCCTCGGCAACCGTGTATCATTAATGTGGGCGGCAGATGGACGGACGGATGACACTTGTGTCATTTGAAGGCGGAGCAATCGCCTGCACCGGGAAGCGGGGCGGGCGGCGCTGACTGTTTCGGGCGGAAAGCGTGCGCGGGCGAGGAGATGACTTTACTTGGAGAGGATGACAATGGGGACCCACCAGGTCCATAGCCTCACGTACGCAAGTGGCTCCTTATTATATATATATATAACTATAATTTATTTTGCTTCCTACTGGTTTCCTGACATCACGGTCCCACACCATTGTCAACCTATGTAGTAGTCAATAAACGAGAGAATTGCACAAGAAGCGGCCGATAGCTGGGACCAAGCAGCTCAAGCAGTATTTGTGTTTTTGAGGTGTGAGCACTGCAGAGTTTTTCGATGTTTAGCCCAGATATTAATTTTTCTCCTCTGAACAACAACGAAAACATCGCTGCAAGTATTAACTGGGCGGGCTGTGGCCCGTCTAGCCCAGGCCAGATATCCAGCCCAGATATTAATTTTTTTCAAGCTGAAAATGGCTAGCCCAGCTATACTTTTTTTTAGGAATACCCAGGCAAGGTCAAGTTGTTATTCTCCGCCCCACTGGGCTACAAATCTTTCCTAGGAGGGATGCATTAGGCTTAACAAGAAAATGGGCTTTAAGAAATAATAAATGGGATGTAATTATAAAAATTGGGCAGTAACTATAAAAAATGCACCAAACACGTGATTACTTTATAAAATATTATTTTTGGATATTGAAAATTTTAATTTCATTAATTGTTGCGAGCGCAATGTTTCGTTGCATTTTTACGTAATATAAATTTATATTGAAATTGTATTTAATCTGACTAGAAATTTCAGGATAAAAATATTTCGGATCCCATCAAAATGTGGGAAATTTTATTGAATTCTGTTTTGAATGGTTGGTTGAAATGGGCTGTACTTTTAACAAACTGTAAATGGGCTGTAGTAAATTCCATTAGAATTCAAAAATGGGCTACACATTCTTACAAATCTCAAATGGGCTATAAGTTCTCTGCCACACACTTCTGGCCTTACTAAGTTGACGCGTCCCATAAAAAAACAGAGTTGACGCATATGCAAGGCTTTGTCAACTTATAGTCAACACACGGTTCTAGCAGCAGTGGCCGCTGGATGTCCATCCAACGGATGCCGTGCTTCTTCTTCAATCTCGGATATTCTAGCTTCACCCGCCCAAAAAATGATTCCTCCCCCTGACATCTGGGGCACACCGTTTCGGAAGCTGACCTGTGCGCCTACTAAGTTGACGTACCAAGGGCTTTGTCAACTTAGTCAATATAAACGATTCTAGCTGCAGTGACCGTACGATGTCCATCCAACGGCCGTCGTGCTTCTTCAACCTCTGGTCTTCTTGCTCCAGCCGCCCAAAGCAGCGCCGGTCGTGCCGCCTGCTCCTGCCTCCCGTGGCCGGCTGTGCTGCCGCGGAGGCCTCACCACCCCCAACTACTCCCACCGCTGGCCAGGCCATCCCTCCACTCACCCACACCCCCTGTTATTCTGCGGCGACGGCAGCCTCACACCGCAGCCGAACCAGTGAACCCTCGTACTCCTCTCCGCGCGGGCTTCCACTGCTGCGTCTTCCCCGGCTCCACGTCATCCCCTTCCTAGGCCTCGCCGTCGTCCAGACCACCGCCCTGGTGCTTTCGGCGCGGCGTGGTCAACGTGGTCAACGACCGACTTCCATCGGAAGAGTACTTTACGTGGAGAGGCTGACAGCTGGGTCCAGGCGGCCGCAAGGAAGTGCCTCCTTATTACGCGCAAAATAATTATTCCTCCACCTGACAGCAGGGACCCACCGGACGGGCCACCTTATTTCGCGAAAAAAACGTTTCCCCCCTGACTGCTGGGACCCACCAGACGGGCCCGCGTATTTTGCAAAAAAAAGTCCCCCCCCCCGCTGTCAGCTCGGACCCACTGGAAGTGCCTCCTTATTACGCACAAAAAATGAATACTCCCCCTGCTAGCTGGGACCCACCATGGTGGGAGGCTGACTTGTGGGCTTACTAAGTTGACTGGGATGGGGGCCTTTGTCAACTTTAGTCAATATGAACGATTCTACCTCCAGTGACCGTACGATGTCCATCCAACGGCCGTAGTGCTTCTTCAACCTCTGGTCTTCTTGCTCCAGCCGCCCAAAGCAGCGCCGGTCGTGCCACATGCTCCTGCCTCCCGTGGCCGGCTGTGCTGCCGCGGAGGCCTCCCCGCTGGCCAGGCCATCCCTCCACTCACCCACACCCCCTGTTATTCTGCGGCGACGACAGCCTCACACCGCAGCCGAACCAGTGAACCCTCGTACTCCTCTCCGCGCGGGCTTCAACTGCTGCGTCTTCCCCGGCTCCACGTCGTCCCCTTCCTAGGCCTCGCCGTCATCCAGACCACCGCCCTGGTGCTCTCGGCGCGGCGTGGTCAACGTGGTCAACGACCGACTTCCATCGGAAGAGTACTATACGTGGAGAGGCTGACAGCTGGGTCCAGGCGGCCGCAAGGAAGTGCCTCCTTATTACGCGCAAAATAATTATTCCTCCACCTGACAGCAGGGACCCACCGGACGGGCCACCTTATTTCGCGAAAAAAAACGTTTCCCCCCTGACTGCTGGGACCCACCGGACGGGCTAGCGTATTTCGCGAAAAAAACGTTCCCCCCGCTGTCAGCTCGGACCCACCGGAAGTGCCTCCTTATTACGCACAAAAAAATGAATACTCCTCCTGCTAGCTGGGACCCACCATGGTGGGAGGCTGACTTGTGGGCCTACTAAGTTGACTGGGACGGGGGCCTTTGTCAACTTTAGTCAATATGAACGATTCTAGCTCCAGTGACCGTACGATGTCCATCCAACGGCCGTAGTGCTTCTTCAACCTCTGGTCTTCTTGCTCCAGCCGCCCAAAGCAGCGCCGGTCGTGCCGCATGCTCCTGCCTCCCGTGGCCGGCTGTGCTGCCGCGGAGGCCTCACCGCCCCCTACTATTCCCACTGCTGGTCAGGCCCTGCGGCGACGGCAGCCTCACACCGCAGCCGAACCAGTGAACCCTCGTACTCCTCTCTGCACGGGCTTCCACTGCCGCGTCTTCCCCGGCTCCCCGTCGTCCCCTTCCTAGGCCTCGCCGTCGTCCACCGCCCTGGTGCTCTCGGCGCGGCGTGGTCAACGTGGTCAAGGAACGACTTCCATCGGACGTGGACTGTACGTGGAGAGGTTGACAGCTGGCTCCACGGCCGCAGCAAGGAAGTGCCTCCTTATTACGCGGAAAATAATGATTCCTCCACCTGACAGCTGGGACCCACCGGACGGGCCACTGTAATTTGCAAAGAAAAAACGTTTCCCCCTGACTGCTGGGACCCACCAGCTACATCTTCGCACGCAAGGAAGTGTGTCTGGGCAAAAAAAAACGATTCGCCCCCCTGACTGCTGGGACCCACCAACTACATCTTCGCAGGCAAGGAAGTGCCTGACAGTCGGGACCCACCTGGTCGAAGTGTATGTAGCGTTGTCATTCTGGTCGCGAACGTGTACGTACATATATACTGGTGGATGTAGAGGCGCGCACGTGTCGTAGTAGAGGCGCGTACGTGTCGTAGTAGAGGCGCGCACGTAGCATGTACATGTACGTACAGCGGCCAGGGTGCAAGAAAGAAAATACGGCCACGTATGTGTACATACGGGCGGGGTCTCGAACGCCTACTCGCGCATACGTACGACCAGGGCTCGTGTACATGGCTGGGTCGGAACGGAGAAACAACGTGGTCGTCGTGTTCATGGGGCGGCAACGGAATGCGTCGTGTTCATCGGGAGGCAACGGAACGCGTGGGAGCCAACCGGCTGGGTCGGAACGGAATGCGTGGTCGTGTTCATTGGGAGGGCTTGGACGGAACAGGCGATGGAAACGAGGCCTGGCGTACCGCACAACGGAGGAAACGGACCTCCTACGTTCGGAACGGGGTCCTGTTGATCGGGATGGGTCTGGCGTACCGCAAAATGGAGGAAACGGACCTCCTACGGTTGAAACGGGGGTCCTGTTGATCGGGAGGGGTGTGGCGTACCGCAAAACGGACAAAACGGACCTCCTACGGTCGAAACGGGGGTCCTGTTGATCGGGAGGGGTGTGGCGTACCGCAAAATGGACGAAAGGACCTCCTACGGCCGAAACGGGGGTCCTGTTCATCGGGAGGGGTGTGGCGTACCGCAAAACGGGACTCCATGGGATACTGTTCATCTCCACCGTCGACCTCCTCTAGCCTCCACGGGCTACCATCGACCTCCTCCAGCCTCCACGGGCTCCTGTTCATCCAGCCTCCACCGCGCGCTACTCCACCGGCTACTGTTCAACCACCCCTGCACGGGCACCCCTCCATCGTCTACTGTTCATCCAGCCCTCCACACCACGGGGTCCTGTTCAACCACCCCTCCATGGGAACCCCTCCACCGTCTACTGTTCTTCCAGCCCTCCACCACACCACGGGGTCCTGTTCATCCAGAGGCAACGCCACCGCTCACTGTTCATCCAAACCCCCCCGCAACGCTCACTATTCATCCCAGAGGCAGCATCGATCGGCTTCAGTTAGCAGCAGTAGCGAAGGAATCGCTCGATCGGGTTCAGTTAACAGCCATCGATTGATCGCTCGAGTTCAGTAACGCGTAGTCTGCAGTGCAATCGCTCGGATTCAGTTAGAGCCCAACGCCTTGCTCGGGTTCAGTTAGAGCCAACGCCTCGCACACACGCGCGTACATGTATGAGAGAAACGCGCATCGCTCGGCCCCCGACCTCCCACCGTAACCGGGAATTCCCCGAAATTTTCCTCCCCCTCGCTTCTACCACGGTTTTTCCGTCATGGACGGACCAAAGAATGTCATGCAGCTGCGTCTCCGGCCCGCCCAGGACGAAAAGCCCATTTTCTGTCATGATTTTTTGTCATAGAAGTAGGAGCCCACCACATCTATGATGATACCGGGTTTTGTCACATTTATCGTCATAGAAGTGTCATATGTATGACAGAAAAAAAAATTGTTCGGCCCAAAATGTAATGGATGTGTCTTTTTTTGTAGTGATATAGGAGGAAGAAGTACGTCGGTGGAGCAACAGGGGGCCCATGAGGGTGGAGGGCACGCCTGGGGGGTAGGCACGCCCCCTACCTCGTGCCCTCCTTGTTGAATTCTTGACGTAGGGTCCAAGTCCTCTGGATCACGTTCATTCCAAAAATCACATTCTCGAAGGTTTCATTCCGTTTGGACTCCGTTTGATATTCTTTTTCTGCGAAACTCTGAAATAGGCAAAAAACAGCAATTCTGGGTTGGGCCTCCGGTTAATAGGTTAGTCCCAAAAATAATATAAAAGTGTATAATAAAGCCCAATAATGTCCAAAACAGAATATATTATAGCATGGAACAATCAAAAATTATAGATACGTTGGAGACGTATCACATGCTTGTCCAGGATATTGTAGCGCTTTTTGATTCCAACGAGTATTAGTGGACCACCAAGGTTCCATGCCCTTGCCCTCTCTTCTTTCCAGCCACGGCAAGGACGCGCGATCCCGCTAAGGACCCGGCTTCGGCAAGAAGTTGGGAAGACCGCCCGGCATGGCGATCCCCGGCAACCCAAAACAGATAAAGTTTACCTCTTGCCCATTCGTGTTCGTAACCTATGACTTGTGCATTAGGAAACCTCACCACTCTCCTTTAAAAACTCGGATGCTCCCATTTCCGGCCCGAACGCTGCTTCGGTCGGGGTAGTCGTAGTAGCCCTTGCTAAAAGGAGGTGGACGGGGGGCTGGACCCTTTGTCTGTAACCCGACAGATATGATTCTCCGGCAGGCGCAGAGGGTGCCGGCAAGGCAGCTTGCCAAGAGGACTCGATTATCTACATTAAGGAGGCATTTCTCCTCTGTACGAACGTACGCGTGCACGGGTTCCCGGCAAGGCTAGACTTTTTCATTAACATGCTGATGCAAGAACAGAGGTTACAGGACACAAGCATGGGCTCGAGAGATTACATTATCTAGAAATTAAGATTTGGCAAGTGCCTACAATTTAAAATAAAGATGGGTGCCCCGTGATCTCCGTTCTTGCCCCTTTCCTCCTAGGTGCGGCAGGTGAAGGCAAAAAGGAAGCAACGGGGAACGCGCCGATGGAGAGCTTGACGAGGAAGACCCTCGGCAAGGCGCGTGGCTGAGGGAGGAGGGCGGCGCGGTCAGTCGGAGTCGGCGTCCTCCCGCTTGACGCCGTCATCGTCACTGTCGCTGTCCTCCTCGTCACTCCCGCTCGAGGAGGAGGTTTCGTCATCGGAGGAGCTCTCCATGCAACACCTTAGGCAAGTTCCCAAGTGCCCAAAGTCCTTGACGGAGAGCAGGCCATTCTCCATCAATTTGAAGTGGAGGACGAGCCCCTTCGATAGGCTATGGGCACGAGCGAAGGTTTTCCATCCACAGCGGAGATACATAACGTGGGGGCGGGGAAGTCGACGTCGACCCGCATGCTGCAATTCCCGCAGCCCCTCATATGCAGCCTCAAAGCCTGTGGCGGGTCGAGTTCCATCTCCCGAACGAACGAAGTGGGGAGATGAAGGCGACCACGCACTGGCTTGTGCAGCCTGATGAAGAATTCATGGGGCTGTTCTCCGACATGGCCCTCCATTGGGGGAGGAGCTGCTGGCGTAGGCGAGGCCGGTGCACCGCCCCGTCCTCCTCTCCCCCGAGCGCCATGGTGGCCTCGGCCTCGCCCCTCCCTCTTCCTCTCATGGTCGGCTCCGCTGCCACGAGCTCTTGGGAAGGAGGGGCACGCTGTCGAGCAGAGACCCTCGTCGCTGCCATCGGAGCGCCGACGCGCCCTCTCGCCATAGCGAAGGGAAGGAAGGAGTCAAGATGGAAGGAGATGGATGTTGAAGGATTGAAGGGTACCATCCCCCTCCCCTTCTTATATAGGGGTAGGGCCGGGGCTCGGCTGCCCCACCTAACCAATCCGGCCGCTAGGGGCGCAGGGAATCGGGACCGACCTGCTGCTCCAATCAGCGATGACCCTGTTTCCCGCCTCGCCATGAAGGCCCGTGTCCTCCGCATCCACCACCTACCATCCTTGAGGCATGGAGGAAACGCGGTGAGTAGGCCAGGATTGAGAAGACAACTGAAGCGACTGTTTTCCACCCCGTGATCATGGGGCGCGGGCGCCTTGAAGGCCACAACCCGAGTCCACCTAGTAAATAAGCCGCGCCCCTGCGCTTTCCTCTTTTTATGGGGAAGGCACGACCGCCTCTTTACAATCCGCCACGATGTGACGCAAGCGTGCTGCAACCGCCCCACGCACGACCCCCACGTCACATTTAATGTGGGTCGTGGGGAAGCGCAACTGGCGAGGGAGTTACTGCGGTAAAACTCTGCCACGCGTACCCGCGCACCGTTCTAGGCCTGGCCCAATAACGCTCCGCGCTTATATGTGGCCCAGGCCCGGGAGCTCCTGTCAGTGTACAACAGTAGGGGTCCTTTTGGTACCCCTTTACTTGTGCGCGGGCTGTCGCAGCCACACACCCGCGGCCACGCTTGGCGGGGCAGAGGAAGCGAAGACACAAGACTACCAGAGCAACGCCAAGACAGAGGCGCGAGGAGCGAAGGGACAAGGTGGGCTCTCCCCGGCAGGAGCCTTGCCGGGGCAGTTTACGTAGCCCCGGCAAGGGCCTTGCCGGGGCAAGTTGCCCAACACCAGCAGAGCTGCCACCCTTGAGCCTAAGAGTTCCGACACCGTCGACAACATTGGAACCAAGGCTCGGGAGGCGCCTACATGGTGGCATGCAGATCTTTGTGAAGACCAAGGACATACAATACCAGATGAGAACCAATGAGGGAAGCCCCGGCAAGATCCTTGCCGGGGATGCTCACAAGACCCCCGGCAAGACCCTGGCCGGGGACGCCCGCGAGACCCCGGCAAGACCCTTGCCGGGGACATCTGCGGGGCCACAGCCAGGCCCCCACCTGCTAAGGCTCCACCGCCGTTCCAATACAGTTGTCAACCCGC
Organism: Aegilops tauschii subsp. strangulata; assembly: GCF_002575655.3. Lineage (NCBI taxonomy): Eukaryota > Viridiplantae > Streptophyta > Magnoliopsida > Poales > Poaceae > Aegilops > Aegilops tauschii. Next base: position 99,754,283 of record NC_053035.3, on the reverse strand, counting down.
CAACAAGGCAGGCACCTGCGTGGCGACGTGCAGTTTCCAGGCCAACTCAGCAAGCACCTGCGTGGTGGCATGCAGATCTTCGTGAAGACTCTGCCACCGCACCAACTCAGTAGCTAGCCAGCCAGCATGGCGCTGCATGCCTAGTCATCCTGGACATGCGTCGGAGCGAGGGGAAGCGGCGGCGGACGGGACGAGTTTCCTTGCCGTCCCTGATAAAGTGAGAGGGCACGTCGGCAGCGCACTAAATGTGTTTGTCCTGCGGTGCCAGGCGATAGGCTTGTATATAGTACAAACTTTCCACCTCCTGTGTGCCACTGTGGCGACCCCTTTGGATATAAAAGGAGGCCTGAGGCATACTGGAGGAGGATTCGGACTTTTTGGACCCTACATGCTTTGTAGCTAGTCCAAGAACACCAGATAAACACAAACCAGCAGGAGTAGGGTATTACACATCACTCGCGGCCCAAACCTGGATAAACTCCTCGTGTTAATTTTCTAAACCTGCTCTTTTCACAGCCCCGCGCCCGCCATCCATAGAAGGGATTCCCCGTGATCCCATAGGTGTCGTTTCCACCGACACAGAGGATGGCGAAGAGGGCCAAGACCTCGACGGGCGACGAGCCCCCGGCAAGCACCTCGAGCGCGCCGGAGGTGATCACGATTAGCCCAGGCCCAAGCCCATGACGCAGCCCCCGACTCAGCCCCCAGCATGAGTCCACTACCCACTTTTTGTTGGCGAGTGCCGGGGCGTGTCTTTTCACCATCATCCTTACCGGGTTTGCAGGGGAGGAGCGGCAACAGGAGGGGCCGTCAAGGGCCACCCCTAACATGCCTCCTCCATCAACTACCGCACCACCCAAGGATGGGTCCCCGGCAAGGGCTTCTACCGGCGAGCCCACGCCGGCAAGGGAGAGATCTCTGGCAAGGCCCTCCCCTGAAGAGCCCACGCGTGCGGAGGAGGAGTCGGCAAGCACAGGCGCCGACGGTTCCATCCCGGCAATGAGCGTTAGCGGGGAGGGAACCATTCCTCCCCAAATCATCGTAGGTAAGCCGCCTGCCTTCTGGCCTTGATCCATTCTCCAGAGTAATCTTTTCCTTCTTGCTTTAACTTTGATCCTGGTCTCATCTTCTTCCCCTCCTTGGTTTTCAGACCTCACCTCGGTAGGTCAGATGGATGTTGATGGCACCGTTGAGGAGATCGCCAAGGATGCCACCGCTCAGGCCAACGAGGTTGCCGCCAACGAGGCCGCCAAGGAAGCACATGAGGAGGACGCCAGGGGATCTGCCGGGGAGGCTAGCGATGGGACCGGTGACCGTACTGATGGCATCCCTGCCTCAGGAGCGCCTTGTGCTACACCGGTCCCGGAGCCCTCAGCTGCCGGGCGACGGTGGCCGACGACCGACCGTCCACCTCCGAAGCCCCCCACTCGAGCAGATACCTGAAGATCGGCGAGGATCTGTTTGTCACCATCCCTGGGATGGCAAGCACCGGAGCGCCTGCCGAGGGGGAGGTCTTTAACGAAGAGGTCATCGTCGCCACTGGGCTCCAAGTCGTCGACGAGCCAAGCGCCAGCGGCGGTAGTTCCAAGGAGGGCCAGCTCCTCCAAGAGATTAGCAGCAACTTCCACAAGCTTCAGGCGCTTCACCGTGCCCGCAAGGAGAAACTGGACTCTAGGATGGCGGTCGACGATGCAGCGAAGGCAAGCCTCCAGGAGCGCGTTGAGCAGACACAAGTCTGGTTCACAGAGGCCCGGCGGGATTTGAAGGCCAACCAGGAGCAGCTGGGTCAGCAGTGGAACGAGCTTCTTCTGAAGCAATCGGATATCGAGAAGGCCCAGGAGGAGGACGCTGCACGGATCACCAAGGAGGATGGTGAGCTAAGGGAGTGCCTCATCTCACTCGACGCCCGAGAAGAAGACCTTGCCGCTAGCGAGGAGGCGTTTGCCGCCAAGCTCCGTGGCAAGGATGAAGAAATCAAGAAGCTCGTCGCGCAGCAAACCCAGGAACTGGAGCAGAAACACAAAGACGCACTCGCTACTCTGGTTCGGGTTCACGCCGGCAAGCTGAAGGAGGCCGTCGATGCTGCTGAAGCGGCAGAGGCCGCCAAGAGCGAGCTGGCCGGCAAGGTGGAGGAGCTAGGGCGGAGCTGGAGAAACACAGCAAAGAGGTCGCGACGCTCAAGAGCGACAGGGAAAGGACCATCGACACCTTGGTGGGTTTGCAGGTCACCATATCCGACAAGAACAAGCTGCTCTACAAGGCCAATGACTCCATCGACGACCTGAAGCTGAAGCTGGCCACCCTGGAGGAGACCCTCACGAGTAGCAGAGCCCGCGAGAAGACCCTGACCAAGAAACTTGAGGACGGGGAACAACTATTCGCGAGCGCTGCCGCCGAGCACAAAGACTATGTGAGCGGCGTGAAGATCTGGACCGCACGCCTCATCGACGTCTCGGAGAAGCTCACTGCGCAGCTATCCACCATGGGCCTGCTTCAGGGTACTCCAACGATGACAGGATTTCTGAGAGCGCCAGGGTGACCATGTTCCTCAAGGCCGTCCTTGATGCCTTGAAGCTACTCCACGACGGCCGAGCGACCCACCTAGCCAACGAGTCCCGGAAGCTTTGTCGGGGCACCCTCTTCAAGGTGCTCACCAAGGTCGCGCACAGGAACCCCAGCGTCGACCTCAACCAAGACAGTTTGCCGGCGGATGCGGACTACAGGGCGCTCGAGGAGCTTGTCACGCCCGTCGTCAACCTGATTGAAGGCGTCAAGAGGGTGGAAGGCCAGCTCCGGGACTAGGCGCTCTGCTTCTTCTTGCTGACATTGATCCGTACCAGAAAAACAATTCCACTTAAGTTAGAACTGTAGCAACTATCATTGTAATATAACTTGCTACGTTTTGAACTGAATGCATGCTATCTTCCTTGTTTGATCTCCCTTTTGTATGGTACACACCCTACGCATTACTGGGAAAGGCTTGCCGGTGCGCGCACCCTGGTCGCGAGCGCTTTGAGGATGGATCCTTAGCAGGCTGCTCGGGGTGCCGCCGCTGGCAAGGCACCTTGCCGTTTCTAGTGCAGCCACTTGAGCCGTTGAGCAGACTCGAAACGGGGCAAGGGCGCAACCAAAACCGACAAGGTTCCTTTGCGTGCAGGTTTTCCTTATACAAGAACCGAGACCATTCAAGGAAAATAAACCTGATATAAAAAGGAATTTGCTCAAAGTCTTGTGACTTAGCTTTTTTTTTGCTGTTGTATTCTCCTTCGCAAGCTGCTGGCGTCGCCTATTGGTGTCCACGATCCCTATTCCCCCTGGCAAACTTGCACGCAAGGGAACCTTCCGTCCTTTGCGAAAAGGAAAGAAGTGAAAATAGGAATACGGAGCCTTGGCTGCTCATTAGTGCTTGCTGGCCTTGTGCATCTCGGGAACGAGGCCGTGGCTCTTCCCACGGCGGCGTCCAGGGTCACCAACGTCGCGGCGCCGTTTGTCGCACACGACTTCACAGGACCGCAGCACAGACGCCGGCGGGGACGCCTTGGAGGTCGCCGCGCCGCCCATAGGCAGCACGGCTCCGGACGGACTGACCGCCATGGTCCCCTTCTTCTTGGGAGCCATGGTGATCAATGAAACGACGTGCTAGCCGCTAGATCAGGTTTTCAAAGCTCTCAGCCTCGCCTACCCAGCGCGCCAAAGATGTCGGGGAAACGACACCTATGGGACCACGAGGATCCCTTCTACGGTTTGGCAGGGAGCTGGGGCTAAGCAAAGAGCAGAGCTAGTGATCAATACCATGGGTCTTTACCCAGGTTCGGGCCGCAGAGATGCGTAAAACCCTAGTCCTGCTTGGTTGTGTATTGAGTGTTCTTGAGCTTCGGCTCGTTGCTGCGCATGCAAGCTGGGCCGAGAGGTCCAAAAAGCAGAATCCTCCTCCAGTACGCCGTGGGCCTCCTTTTATATGACCAAGGGGCTGCCACGGTGGCATACAAGAGATGTAAAGTAGCTACACTGTATGCAGGAGCTGTAAATCGCTACAGTACACATGCTTATCTTGGTTATCTAAGGACAAACACATTAAATGCGCTGCTTACGTGCCCTCTAGCTTTATCGGGGGCGGGAAGAGAGCCCGTTCCATCCGTTGCCGCCCTGCCCCGTCACGACATGCGTCCATGCCGATGGGGCATGCAGTGCCAAGGTGGCCGGCCAGCTGCTCCATTGGAGAGGTGGCAGGGTCTTCACGAAGATTTGCATGTCACCACGCAGGTGCTTGCCAGGCTGGTAGGTCAGCCCCCACACTGGAGTGGTGACTGGGCAGCCGAGTCTGGCCACGGTCTTGCCGATGTCCCCGGCAAGGATCTTGCCGGGGCCTCATGGGCGTCCTCGACAAGGATCTCGCTGGGGCCTCGTGGGCGTCTTCGGCGGGGATCTTGCAGGTGTCTCGTCTTCTGGCCACAAAGATCAGCACGCCACTACGCGCGTGCCTTTGGATTCTGGCCTTAACATTGTCGATGGTGTCAGAGCTCTCAACCACAAGGGTGGTGCTTCGTAGGTCGTCCCGGCAAGGACCTCGCCGGGGTCTCGTGAGTCACCCCGGCAAGGCCCTTGCCGGGGATCCAACTCGTCCTTTGCACGCCTTGCCGCGGAGGTGGCTGCGACTGCTCGTGCACAAGTATGGGGTGCTAAAGAGCCCAAACTTTAGTACACCAACACATCAAATAAAGTCATGACTTCTTCAAGCCCACTTTTATCAAAAATTTCATAAGATTGATCATTATCCAAAGTAGTGGGATTATTATTACCTAGAGTTGACACTCTTCCAAACCCACTTTCTATATTATTGCAAACACTATTGTCAATATCATAATAATCATGAGGCTTAAATAAATTTTCAAGATCATAAGAAAAATCACCCCAATCATGATCATTGCAACAAGTAGTGGACATAGCAAAATGAGCATCCCCAAGGTTAGGGTTTTGCATAGTATTAGCATAATTGACATTAATAGAATTAATAACACCATTGCAATCATGCTTTTCATCCAAGGAGCTATCGTGAATCACTTCATAAATTTCATCACAATTTTCAGATTCACGAATTTCAAGCAAAACTTCATAAAGATAATCTAGTGCACGCAACTCACTAGCAATTGGTTCATCATAATTGGATCTCTTAAAAAGATTAGCAAGTGGATGAGGATCCAGAAACTTTTTGCTTTCTGATTTTTAATAAATACACAAATGTTCCAAGCAAACAAGCAAACAAGCCAAGTAAGACATAGACGCAAACGGAAAGATGGACGAAAGAAGGGCGAATAAAAAGGCAAATATTTTTGTGTTTTCTGAAATCTTTTTAGAAGTGGGGAAGAGGAAAACAAGAGGCAAATGGAAAATAATGTAATGCAAGAGATGATAGTTTATGATGGGTACTTGGTAGGCTTGATGTAGATCTCCCCGGCAACGGCACCAGAAATTCTTCCTGCTACTTCTTGAGCTTGTGTTTGTTTTTTCCCTTGAAGAGAAAAGGGTGATGCAGCAAAGTATAGATAAGTATTTCCCTTAGTTAAGAACCAAGGTATTAATCCAGTAGGTGAAACATGCAAGTCCCCAATATATGCACTGATACGTCCATTTTGCATCATGCTTTTATATTGATATTTATTGCATTATGGGTTGTTATTACACATTATATCACAATACTTGTGCCTATTCTCTCTTATTTTACAAGGTTTACATGAAGAGGGAGAATGCCGGCAGCTGGAATTCTGGACTGGAGAAGGAGCAAATATTAGAGAACTATTCTGCACAACTCCAAAAGTCCTGAAACTTCACGGAGCATGTTTTTGGAATATATAAAAAATATTGGGCGAAGAAAGTACCAGAGGGGGGACCACAGCCAGCCACAAGGGTGGAGGGCATGCCCTACCCCCCCGGGGCACGCCCCCCAACCTTGTGGGGCCCCTGGCAGGCCTCCGGTGCCCATTTTTTGGCTATATGGTGACTTTCACCCTGGAAAAAAAATCAGAAAGAGCTTTCGGGATGAAGCACCGCCGTCTCAAGGCGGAACCTGGACAGAACCAATCTAGGGCTCCGGTGGAGTTGTTCTGCCGGGGAAACATCCCTCTGGGAGGGGGAAATCATCGCCATCGTCATCACCATCGATGCTCTCATCAAGAGGGGGTCAATCTCCATCAACGTCTTCAGTAGCACCATCCCCTCTCAAACCCTAGTTCATCTCTTGTATTCGATCTTGGTCCCAAAACCTCAGATTGGTACCTGTGGGTTGTTAGTAGTGTTGATTACTCCTTGTAGTTGATGTTAGTTGGTTTATCTGGTGGAAGATTATATTTTCAGATCTTTAATGATAATTAATACTCCTCTGATTATGATTATGAATATGCTTTGTGAGTAGTTATGTTTGTTCCTGAGGACATGGGAGAAGTCTTGTTATAAGTAATCATGTGAATTTGGTATTCGTTCGATATTTTGATGAGATGTATGTTGTCTCTCCTCTAGTGGTGTTATGTGAATGTCGACTACATGACACTTCACCATTATTTGGGCCTAGGGGAAGGCATTGGGAAGTAATAAGTAGATGATGGGTTGCTAGAGTGACAGAAGCTTAAACCCTAGTTTATACGTTGCTTCGTAAGGGGCTGATTTGGGTCCATATGTTTCATGCTATGGTTAGGTTTACCTTAATACTTCTTTCATATTTGCGGATGCTTGCTTGAGGGGTTAATCATAAGTGGGAGGCTTGTCCAACGAAGGGCAACACCAAACCACCGGTCCACCCACATATCAAATTATTAAAGTAACGAACGCGAATCATACGAGCATGATGAAAACTAACTTGACAACAGTTCCCATGTGTCCTTGGGAGCACTTTGCTTTATACTCCCTCCGTCCCGAAATTCTTGTCATAGATTTGTCTAAATACGGATGTATCAAGTCACGTTTTAGTATTAGATACATCCGTATCTAGACTAATCTAAGACAAGAATTTTGGGATGGAGGGAGTATAAGAGTTCGTCCAGGCTTGTCCTTTGCTACAAAAAGGATTGGGCCACCTTGCTGCACCTTAGTTACTTTATTTACTTGTTACCCGTTACAAATTATCTTATCACAAAAGTATTTGTTACCGATAATTTCAGTGCTTGCAGAGAATACCTTGCTGAAAACCACTTGTCATTTCCTTCTGCTCCTCGTTGGGTTCGACAATCTTACTTATCGAAAGTACTACGATAGTTCCCTATACTCGTGTGTAATCAAGACTCTTTTATGGCACCGTTGCCGGGGAGTGAAGCGCCTTTGGTAAGTGGAATTTGGTAAGGAAACATTTATATAGTGTGCTGAAATTTACTGTCACTTGTTACTATGGAAAGTAATCCTTTGAGGGGCTCGTTTGGGGTATCTTTACCTCGACCAGAACCACAATTAGTTACACCTCAACCTATTGCACCTACTGAAAATATTTATTATGAAATTCCTTCGGGTATGATAGAGAATCTGCTAGCTAATCCTTATGCAGGAGATGGAACATTACATCCTGATATGCACCTAATCTATGTGGATGAATTTTGTGGATTATTTAAGCTCGCAGGTATGCCCGAGGATGTGGTCAAGAAGAAGGTTTTCCCTTTACCTTTAAAGGGAAAGGCATTGACATGGTATAGGCTATTGGATGATATTGGATCATGGAACTACAACCGATTGAAATTGGAATTTCATTGGAAGTTTTATCCTATGCATCTAGTTCATCGTGATCAGAATTATATATATAATTTTTGGCCTCGTGAAGAAGAAAGTATCGCTCAAGCTTGGGGAGGCTTAAGTCAATGTTATATTCATGCCCCAATCATGAGCTCTCGAGAGAAATTATTATTCAAAATTTTTATGCTCGGCTTTCACATAATGATCGATCCATGCTCGATACTTCTTGTACTGGTTCCTATATGAAGAAGGATATTGAATTCAAATGGGATTTATTGGAAATAATTAAACACAACTATGAAGATTGGAATCTCGACGAAGTTATAGATTGTGTTAAATCTTTTATGGATACCGATGCTTTTCATGATTTTAGCACTAAATATGGACTTGACTCTGAGATAGTAGCTTCTTTTGTGAATCTTTTGCTACTCATGTTGATCTCCCTAAGGAGAAGTGGTTTAAATATCATCCTCCCATTGACGTTAAAGTAGTTGAACCTATTAAAGTTAAAGAAGAAACTATTACTTATAATGTTGATCCTATTGTTCCTACTGCTTATATTGAGAAACCACCATTCCCTGTTAGAATAAAGGATCGTCCTAAAGCTTCAACTGTGGTTCGTAAGAGTTATACTAAAACACCTACACCCTCTGAGAAAATTAAAGTTGAACCTAGTATTGCTATGGTTAAAGATCTCTTGGTTGATAATATTGATGGGCATGTTATTTATTTCTGTGATGAAGCTACTAGAATTGCTAAACCTGATATGAAAGATAAACATAGACCTGTTGTTGGCATGCCTGTTGTTTCTGTTGAAATAGGAGATCATTGTTACCATGGCTTATGTGATGTGGGTGCTACTATGAGTGCAATTCCTTATACCTGATACGTCTCCAACATATCAATAATTTATGAAGTATTCATGCTGTTTTATTATCATTCTTGGATGTTTTACAATCATTTTATAACAACTTTATACCATTTTCCGGGACTAACCTATTGACCCAGTGCCCAGTGCCAGTTGTTGTTTTTTTCTTGCTTTTTTACATCGTGAAACTTTTTGTGAATCTTTTATGGACCAGAAGACCACCAGTGGGCCAGAGAAGCACCTAGGGGGTGCCCCAAGGGGGGCACAACCCACCAGGGCGCGCCCGGGGGCCCAGGCGCGCCCGGGTGGGTTGTCCCCACCTCGGTTGTTTCCTGCACCCCCTCTTTACCCTATAAATTCTCAAATATTCCAAAAACCCTCGGGGTTAACCTAGATCAGAAGTTCCGCCACCGAAGGCCTCTGTAGCCACCGAAAACCAATCTAGACCCCGTTTTGGCACCCTACCAGAGGGGGGAATCATCAACGGTGGCCATCTTCATCATCCTGGCGGCCACCACAATGAGGAGGGAGTAGTCCACCCTCGAGGTTGAGGATTCGTACGAGTAGCTATGTGTTTAATCTCTCTCTCTCTCTCTCTCTCGTGTTCTTGAGATGTCACGATCTTGATGTATCGCGGGCTTTGTTAATCTAGTTGGATCATATGGTGTTTTCCCCTCTCTATCTTGTGGTGATGAATTGAGTTTTTCCCTTTGAGATTTCGTTGTTATTGGATTGAATACTTTTATGGATTTGCGAGCACTTGATATATGTCTTGCATGTGAATACTCATGGTGAGAATGGGGTATCGTATTGATTCACCTGATATATGTTTTGGCACTCAACTCGTGGATTCCCGAGGTGACATTGGGGTAATCTACGCATAGGGGTTGATGCACGTTCTTGTCTTTGTTTCTCCGGTAGAAATCTTGGGGCACTCTTTGAGGTTCTTTTTGTGTTGGATTGAATATTATGAATCTGAAATTATTTGGTGTTATTTTAGTACGAACTCTTGGATAGATCGATCGGAAAGAATAGCTTCGAGCTGGTTTCGTACCCTACAAATGATTTCTTTTTATGTTCTTCGCTAGATAGGAACTTTGGAGTGATTCTTCATCGCACTTTGGGGGGGTGGTTATATGATCCAATTATATTAGCACTGTTGAGAGATCGCACTAGCGAAAGTACGGACCCTAGGCCTCATTTTCAAGCATTGCAATACCATTTTTTGCCCATTTACTATTTGCTACCTTGCTACTTTTGTTTATTCAGATTACAAAAATATATTTCTACCATCAATATTACACTTTTATCACCATCTCTTTGCCGAACTAGTGCACCTACATAATTTGTCATTGTATTGGGTGTGTTGGGGACATAAGAGATTTCTTGTATTTGGTTGCAGGGTCGTTTGAGAGAGACCATCTTCATCCTACACCTCCCATGGATTGATAAACCTTTGGTCATCCACTTGAGGGAAAATTGCTACTGTCCTACAAAACTCTGCGCTTGGAGGCCCAACACGAGTCTACAAGAATAAAGTTGCATAGTAGACATCAAGCGCTTTAATGGCGCCGTTGCCGGGGAGGTGAGTGCAGGAAGGTATATCTTTGGATCTTGCAATTGAATCTTTTAGTTTCTTTTTTTATCACTAGTTTGGTTTATAAAAAGGAAACTACATAAAAATGGAATTGAGGTTGCATCATATTATTGATCATCTTTACAATATCTTTCTTGAAAACGATGGTTCGGAAAATTGTGCTCAATTGTTAGAAGAAGAAGTCGGTAAAATCTTTGGCACAGAATATTTGAATGATGAGCATGATTGCAATGTTGTTAGTATGAATTCTTTGAATATCCATGATGATAATGATATGCAAAGCCATAAGCTTGGGGATGTTATATTTGATGAATATGATATTTTTAGTCCCCCAAGTTTTGATGAGAAAATTTATTATGATGATTGCATGCCTCCTATTTATGGTTATTATATTGATGAAAGTGGATTTGGAGAGGTCGTTACTTTATTTAATGATGAATCCACTATTTTGGAGGAGGTTGCAATTGATTATGACAACAAATTTCCTATATATGATGATTATGGTGATGACATGTATCCTATATTGAATAGTTATAAACATGAAACTTGTCATCATGATTTTAATTTCCAATCACATGATAGTTATTTTGTTGAGTTTGCTCCCACAATTATTGATGAGAATAAATTTGCTTATGTGGAGAGTAATAAAATTTCTATGCTTGTGAATCATGAAAAGAATGCTTTATGTGATAGCTATATTGTTGAATTCATTCATGATGCTACTGAAAATTATTATGAGAGAGGAACATATGCTTGTAGGTACTGCAATAATATAAAGTTTCCTCTCTATGTGTTGAAAATCTTGAAGTTTTGCTTGTTTTGCCTTCCTATGCTAGTTGATTCTTGTTCCCATAAATTTTTTGCTCACAAAATCCTTATGCATAGGAAGTGGGTAAGACTTAAATGTGCTTGTCATGTGCTTCATGATGCTCTCTTTATGTTTCAATTCTTATCTTTTATGCGAGCATCATTGAAATCATTATGCCTAGCTAAAAGGCATTAAAGAAATGCGTTTGTTGGGAGACAACCCAACACTTCTACCTACTGTTTTTGTGTGTTCACATGATTAGGCTACTATAGTAATCATGTTTTATAGATTTTGTTTCAATAAAGTGCCAAGTAAGACCTTTGGGATGGCTTACGGTGATAGTTGATTTGATCTTGCTGAAAAACAGAAACTTTTGCTCCGAGGAAAACAATTCTCATTTTTAACAGAAGCATGATAAAATGCTGATTCTTTTTGTGTGTTCACATGATTAGGCTACTGTAGTAATCATGTTTTTCTATATTTTCAGAATTTTTGGAGTAGCAAAAATATGGTTGGAGTACAGATTACTACAGACTGTCCTGTTTTTGACAGATTCTGTTTTCAATGCATAGTTTGCTTGTTTTCTAGTTTCCATGGCTTATATTGCTCAATATAAATTCTGGAAATGATATGCTACAGTAGGCATTGTGTGAGAACAATTTTGAATCTTGTCTTTGACCGTACCAAAGTGAAATGGTTTTCTCTTTATCATACTATCCTATCTCACAAAGTTTCGTTAAGTTTTGTGTGATTGAAGTTCTGAAGTTTTGGGTGAGATGGCGATATGAGGAGAATAAGGAGTGAAGAGACCATAAGCTTGGGGATGCCCAAGAGTGACAAGACCCTAATCTTGAGGATGCCCAAGGCACCCCAAGGTAATATTCAAGGAAGATCCAAGCAACTAAGCTTGGGGATGCCCCGGAAGGCATCCCCTCTTTCATCTCCAACAATATCGATAACCTCACTTGGACCTATATTTTTATTCGTCACATGATATGTGTTTTGCTTGGAGCGTAAATTTTTTTTGTTAGGATTTTCTTGCTGTTATATAGAATAATGTTTTGCATCTTTATTTTCAATAAAAATGTCAAGGATAGCCTTTACCTTGCTAATTTTGCAAGTATACATGTTGCTGTTCGAAAACAGAAAGTTTATTGCTGTTGCAAAAATTCCCAAGAAAGGTCAGAATGTGATAAAATGTTGAAACTTTTTGCAAAATAAGATCAGATAAATTTTCTACAGGGTGGTAAATTTTCATAATCTTTGGAGTTTAAGAAGTATTGATACTCTTGCATTCTTTACACACTGTACTGTTTTGGCAGATTGCTGTTATGTTTGCATTGTTTGCATAAGTTTGCTTGTTTAATGATTCTATTTGAGGATAGGAGTATTAAATATGAAGAGGCATTTAGTATGCAATGTTGAAAAATAATTTTAGTGATTTGCTACAGTAGAGAATGATAAGGGTTTTGCATTGGTTTATACTAACTTATCTCATGAGTTCTTGTTGAGTTTTGTGTGGATGAAGCTTTTGAGATTTAGGAAAACCGTGGTATAAAAGGAATTAAGGAGACACAAAAGATCAATATTGGGGATGCACAAGGCACCCCAAGATAACATTTCAAGAGGTCTCAAGCATCTAAGCTTGGGGATGCCCCGGTAGGCATCCCACCTTTCTTCTTCAACAATTATCGGTTAGTATCGGTTGAGCCTAAGTTTTTGCTTCTTCACATGATGTGTGATATTCTTGGAATGTCATTTTACTTTGTTTTGCTTGCTCTTTTAATAAAATGCTTAGATCTGAAAGTTTTTGAATAAGAGAGAGTCCTCAATTAGCTACCGATTTACTTAACTACTTGCATGATCTTCACTTATATCCTATGAGTAAATTGTTCAATAAATTGAATGTCATGAAGTTGAAATCATATCATGCCTACTGGTAGTTTCATATTGGGTTTAGAAAGTGAATCTTTTGAGGCTTGACAATCACAATATTGGTCATATAAGCAATTCACGAATAATTAGTATAAGGAAGAGAACTTTCACATGCAAATACACTATCTTGGAAATCTTTTGTGATTGTGAGCCCCCATAAAAATATTATATGCCAAAATTGTTGACGTTGGACAAGGAAGACAACATAATGGTTTATGTTTGTTCATATTCACATAGAAGTTATATTGTCATATATCCTTCAACATGTGGTGCTTGCCCCCCATCTTTGCTAGCCAAAAATTCCGCACCAAGTAGAGATACTACTTGTGCATCCAAAATCCCTTAAACCCAAATCTTATTTTCAAGAGTCCACCATACCTACCTAAGGATTGAATAAGATCCTTCAAGTAAGTTGTCATCGGTGCAATAAGGCAATGAAAATTGCTTCTAAAAGAGATCATTTAGTGTAAGAGAAAATTGAGCGTTGTACGAACTTGAGATGGCAAAGGATAAAAGTGACAGACTGGATAATAAATGTTGCTATCATAAGGGGCAATATAACGTGACATTCGTTTGCACTAAGGGGTTGAGCATACAAACAAATAAGCGTATGGCAACCTCTGCTTCCCTATGCGAAGGGCCTATCTTTTTCTTTTATGTATTTTCTTTTATGCAAGAGTCAAAGTTTTTCTCTCTATTCCTTTTTATTTTTCTCTTTTGGCAAGCATCATGTGTTGAGGAAAGATCTAGGCACATATATCCAATTGGATATGGGTAGCATGAGTTATTATTGTTGACATCACCCTTGAGCTGAATACGTTGGGAGGCGAAATTATAAGCCCGGCCCTATCTTTCTATGTGTCCGGTTGAAACGTTTTGCTCATGTGTATGCGATGAGTGTTAGCAATCATAAAAGACTATATGATGGTTGAATATGTGGATATCTTACTTAGACTCTATTGAATAAGTTGAATTACAATTGCTTGGTGACTGAGAACAAAGGTTGTTGAGTTTCAAGATAATTCATTGTTTGAACCTTAACATGTGAATTGGTTGCTACTATAACATCAGAAGTTTTATAAGAAAGAATTGTTGTTATGATAATAGGAAAATTGATTCAAATTATCATTGATCAAACTTGTGCACCTTGCTAGCATTCACACTTCATAAATTATTTCTTTTATCATTTACCTACTCGAGGACGAGTAGGAATTAAGCTTGGGGATGCTGATACGTCTCCAACGTATCTATAATTTATGAAGTATTCATGCTTTTTTATTATCATTCTTGGATGTTTTACAATCATTTCATAGCAACTTTATATCATTTTTTGGAACTAACCTATTGACCCAGTGCCAGTTGCTGTTTTTTGCTTCTTTTTTTACATCGCAGGAAATCAATATCAAACGGAGTCGAAACACCGCGAAACTTTTTTGTGGATTTTTTATGGACCAGAAGACCACCAGTGGGCCAGGCACAACCCACCAGGGCACGCCTGGGGGCCCAGGCGCGCCCAGGTGGGTTGTGCCCACCTCGGTGGCCTCCCGCACCCCCTCTTTACCCTATAAATTCTCAAATATTCCAAAAACCCTCGGGGTTAACCTAGATCAGAAGTTTCGTCGCCGCAGGCCTTTGTAGCCACCGAAAACTAATCTAGACCCTGTTCCGGCCCCCTCCCGGAGGGGGGATCATCACCGGTGGCCATCTTCATCATCCCGGCAGCCACCACAATGAGGAGGGAGTAGTCCACCCTCGGGGCTGAGGGTTTGTACTAGTAGCTATGTGTTTAATCTCTCTCTCTCGTGTTCTTGAGATGTCATGATCTTGATGTATCGCGGGCTTTGTTAATCTAGTTGGATCATATGGTGTTTTCCCCTCTCTATCTTGTTGTGATGAGTTGAGTTTTTCCCTTTGAGATTTCGTTGTTATCGCATTGAATACTTTTATGGATTTGAGAGCACTTGATATATGTCTTGCATATGAATACTCGTGGTGAAAATGGGGTATCATATTGATTGACTTGATATATGTTTTGGCACTCAACTCGCGTATTCCCGAGGTGACATTGGGGTAATCTATGCATAGGGGTTGATGCACGTTCTTGTCTTTGTTTCTCCTGTAGAAATCTTGGGGCACTCTTTGAGGTTCTTTGTGTTGGATTGAGTATTATGAATCTGAAATTAGTTGGTGTTATTTTAGTACAAACTCTTGGATAGATCGATCGGAAAGAATAGCTTCGAGGTGGTTTCGTACCCTACAAACAATTTCTTCTTATGTTCTGCGCTAGATAGGAACTTTGGAGTGATTCTTCATCGCACTTTGGGGGTGGTTATATGATCCAATTATATTAGCACTGTTGAGAGATTGCACTAGCGAAAGTACGGACCCTAGGCCTCATTTTCAAGCATTGCAATACCGTTTTTGTGCCCGTTTACTATTTGCTACCTTGCTGTTTTTATTTATTCAGATTATAAAAATATATTTCTACCATCAATATTACACTTTTATCACCATCTCTTCGCCGAACTAGTGCACCTATACAATTTGCCATTGTATTGGGTGTGTTGGGCACACAAGAGATTTCTTGTATTTGGTTACTGGGTCATTTGAGAGAGACCATCTTCATCCTACACCTCCCACGGATTGATAAACCTTACATCATCCACTTGAGGGAAAATTGCTACTGTCCTACAAAACTCTGTGCTTGGAGGCCCAACACGAGTCTACAAGAATAAAGTGGCGTAGTAGACATCAATACCTTATATAAAGTAATTATGAATGATATTGCACCTGCTGAGATAGAAGATATTGATGTTACTATTAAGCTTGCTAATGTAAATACTATGTCACCAATTGGGATTGTTAGAGATGTTGAAGTCTTATGTGGGAAGATAAAATATCCTACTGATTTTCTGGTTCTTGGTTCCCCACAAGATAATTTTTGTCCCATTATATTTGGTAGACCTTTCTTGAATACGGTTAATGCTAAGATAGACTGCGAGAAGGATATTGTTACTATCGGTTTAGGGGATATGTCTCATGCTTTAAATTTCTCTAAATTTCATAGACAACCCCATGATAAAGAAATGCCTAGTAAGAATGAAATTATTGGTCTTACTTCTATTGCCGTGCCTCCTAATGATCCTTTAGAACAATATTTGCTAGACCATGAAAATGATATGTTTATGAATGAAAGAAGAGAAATAGATGAATTATTCTTTAAACAAGGACCTATTTTGAAACACAATTTTCCTGTTGAAATCCTTGGGGATCCTCCTCCACCTAAGGGTGACCCCATGTTTGAGCTTAAACAATTACCTGATACTCTGAAATATGCTTATCTTGATGAAAAGAAGATATATCCTATTATTATTAGTGCTAACCTTTCAGAGCATGAAGAAAAGAAACTATTGAAAACTCTAAAGAAGCACCGTTCCGCTATTGGATATACTCTTGATGATCTTAAGGGCATTAGTCCCACTCTATGTCAGCACAAAATTAAATTGGAGAAAGATGCTAAACCGGTTGTTGATCATCAATGACGGTTAAATCCTAAGATGAAAGAAGTGTAAGAAATGAAATACTAAAGCTTCTGGAGGCAGGTATAATTTATCCTATTGCTGATAGTCAATGGGTAAGTCATGTTCATTGTGTCCCTAAGAAGGGAGGTATTACTGTTGTTCCTAATGATAAGAATGAATTGATTCCACAAAGAATTGTTATAGGTTATAGAATGGCAATTGATTTTTGGAAATTACATAAAGCTACTAGAAAAGATCATTACCCTCTACCTTTTATTGATCAAATGCTAGAAAGATTATCCAAGCATACACATTTTCGCTTTCTAGATGGTTATTCTGGTTTCTCTCAAATACCTGTGTCAAAAGACGATCAAGAGAAGACAACTTTTACTTTCCCATTCGGTACCTTTGCTTATAGATGTATGCCTTTTGGTTTATGTAATGCACCCGCTACGTTTCAAAGATGTATGACTGCTATATTCTCTGACTTTTGTGAAAAGATTGTTGAGGTTTTCATGGATGATTTCTCCATTTATGGAACTTCTTTTGATGATTGCTTAAGAAATCTTGATAGAGTTTTGTAGAGATGTGAAGAAACTATTCTTGTATTGAATTGGGAGAAGTGTCACTTTATGGTTAATGAAAGTATTGTCTTGGGGCATAAAATTTCTGAAAGAGGTACTGAAGTTGATAAAGCTAAAGTAGATGCTATTGGAAATATGTCGTGTCCTAAAGATATCAAAGGTATACGAAGTTTCCTTAGTCATGCTGGTTTCTATAGGAGGTTTATTAAAGACTTCTCTAAAATTTCTAGGCCTCTCAATAAACTTTTGCAAAAAGATGTTCCTTTTGTTTTTGATGATGATTGTGTAGAAGCATTTGAAATACTTAAGAAAGCCTTGATTTCTGCACCTATTGTTCAGCCACCTGATTGGAATTTACCCTTTGAAATTATGTGTGATGCTAGTGATTATGCTGTTGGTGTTGTTCTAGGACAGAGAGTTCATAAGAAATTAAATGTTATTCAGTATGCTAGTAATACTCTAGACAGTGCCCAGAGAAATTATGCTACCACTGAAAAAGATCTTTTAGCAGTTGTATTTGCATGTGATAAGTTTAGACCTTATATTGTTGATTCCAAAGTAACTTTTCACACTGATCATGCTGCTATTAAATATCTTATGGAAAAGAAATATGCTAATCCTAGACTCATTAGATGGGTTCTCTTGATACAAGAATTTGATTTGCATATTATTGATAGAAAGGGAGCTGAGAACCCCGTTACACACAACTTGTCTAGGTTAGAAAATGTTCTTGATGACCCACTGATACGTCTCCAACGTATCTATAACTTTTTATTGTTCCATGCTATTATATATTCTGTTTTGGATGTTTAATGGGCTTTATTATACACTTCTATATTATTTTTGGGACTAACCTACTAACCGAAGGCCCAGTGCAAATTGATGTCTTTTTTGCCTATTTCAGTGTTTCGCAGAAAACGAATATCAAACGGAATCCAAATAGAATGAAACCTTTGGGAACGTGATTTTTGGAACAAACGTGATCCAGAGGACTTGGAGTGGATGTCAAGAAACAACCGAGGAGGCCACGAGGCAGGGAGGCGTGCCTGCACCCCTCCCCCGGGCGCGCCCCCACCCTCGTGGGCCCCTCGTGGCTCCACCGACCAACTTCTTCCTCCTATATATACGTACGTACCCAAAAACTATCCAGGAGTACCACGAAACCCTATTTCCACCGCCGCAACCTTCTGTACCCGTGAGATCCCATCTTGGGACCTTTTCCGGCGCTCCGTCGGAGGGGGTGTCGGTGTCAAAACCGGAGGATCTTGGGTAGGGGGTCCCGAACTGTGCGTCTAAGGCGGATGGTAACAGGAGGTGGGGGACACGATGTTTACCCAGGTTCGGGCCCTCTCGATGGAGGTAATACCCTACTTCCTGCTTGATTGATCTTGATGATATGAGTATTACAAGAGTTGATCTACCATGAGATCGTAGAGGCTAAACCCTAGAAGCTTGCCTATGGTATGATTGTTGTTGTCCTACGGACTAAACCCTCCGGTTTATATAGACACCGGAGGGGGCTAGGGCTACACAGAGTCGGTTACAAGGGAGGAGATCTACATATCCGTATTGCCAAGCTTCCTTCCACGCCAAGGAGAGTCCCATCCGGACACGGGACGAAGTCTTCAATCTTGTATCTTCATAGTCCAACAGTCCGGCTAAAGTACATAGTCCGGCCGTCTGAGGACCCCCTAATCCGGGACTCCCTCAGTATCCCTTGAACCAGGCTTCAATGACGATGAGTCCGGTGCGCAGATTGTCTTCGGCATTGCAAGGTGGTTTCTTCCTCCGAATACTTCATAGAAGATTTTGAACACATGGATAGTGTCCGGCTCTGCAAAACAAATTCCACATACCACCGTAGAGAGAATAATATTTCCACAAATCTAACCTGCTGACAACTTTTCATAACGTGACATCACACCATGGCCTGGTCATTATTCGAACCATTTTTCTCAACCAGCCTGCCATTGCACGTTTCGCGAGGCGGTTTTATTGGCACGTCTTGTCGAAGCAGAGATCGTGTTCCCCTTATTACGGGATTCTCATCAATACGGATATGGGTAACCCAATCGTGCCCGTTGGTATGACTCCTCGATTTTAGGCAAGTCCCAAACGGCCACGCGGAGGACGCTTGATATTCACCCTCTTTATGAAGAGGCCAAGGCATGTCCTTTTCTTCTCGCACTCAATCGAACCCTTCCCCCACCTTGAGTTCCAACACCCAAGGCTCAGGCTAGGCGCTTCGAACCTTCAACCATGTCCGGATCCAACCTTCAAGGTCGGTGGATGCCCTCCTGTGTCACAGAGGAGGACATCAAGAAGCTAAGAGAAGCCAGGTATCTGACCGCCGAAATCTCGCACAGGCTACCTGCTCGAGGGCAGGTCATTCCCACTCCCGAACCCGGCGAGAGCGTTGTATTCATCTCTCACTTCCTTCGAGGGCTAGGCCTTAGTCTAGATCCCTTTGTTAGGGGGCTCATGTTCTATTACGGGCTGGATTTCCATGACCTGGCCCCGGATTCCATCCTTCACATCTCGTCATTTATCGTCGTGTGTGAGGCCTTCCTCCACGTCACCCCGCACTTCGGCTTGTGGCTCAAGACCTTTAATGTGGAGCCGAAGACGATTAATGGGCGACACGCAGAATGCGGAGGAGCCGTAATAAGCAAAGGCGTCGATGTTCCATGGCCAAAGGGTTCCTTCCTGGAGGTATCCAGCTTATGGCAACGGGAGTGGTTTTACATCACAGCTCCCCGCGGTACTAAGTGGGTGGCTGCCCCTGCCTTTCGCTCGGGCCCCCCGCCACAACTGACGTCACGGATCAACAAGGGGCCGGAGTGGGGGCCAGTAAATGATGTGTCGATATTGCAGAGTCGCATCCTAGATCTCCGAGAGAGAGATGTCAGCCTGGTCACGGTAATGCAAGTCATGCTAGTTCGTCGAGTCCCGCCTTGCAAACGTCGACCTCTCCGTATGTGGGAGTTCAACCCGGAAGGACCACGAGCTATTCAGCACTTCCTCGGCATGACGCTCGAAGAGATGTACAGATTGTTCTTCGGATCACAAATAAAGTGTCCGGACACCATCGAGGATGCGGGTCTGAGCTGCAATTGTCCAGATACCCAAGTAAGTAGTCCTTCCGCCGAACACGTTGTCTCTTTATTTATCACAACATCATTTTGAAAAGTCGCTCTTTGACCAGGACTGGGTAAAGAAGGCGAAGATGATCAGGTGTTCGGCCCCCCTTCCCGAAGGCTCAGTAGATCCAGTACTGACCAGAATGCTTGAGCTTGCGCCTTATCAAGCGCCCTCAGGGGAAGATTAAGGGGGGGATAAAGAGGCTGAATGCGGGCCTCACTCATTATTCATCCAAACTGGGGGAATTAGTGCCTCCGCGAAGGAGGATAACCGGGGAGAAGAATCTGAAATTCCCTCTCCCCAGGGAAGGAAGAGGACCGCCTCTGAAGACTTGGAAACAATGGTTTCCAAACGAGGGAAGAAATCTTTGCCAGAGGGTCCTGCCCCGGAGGGTATCCTTACCGCACAGTGCCCGCAAGGGGATCAGCCCTCCACCGAGCTGTAAGTAAACAAAAGTACTTCATAGTAAAAACATCCTGCTTTATTTCTGAGGACAATAACCGAAGCATATGTCTTGTAGTTCGGATCGTAGCCCTTCTCGACAAAGTTCGCCTTCGGGGGATCTTCTTCCGGAGATGATGGAGAGCGAAACACCTCCCCATGCCTCCCCGCCTCTTGAGGCGGGCAACCCTGAGGTGTCGTCATGGAGGGTTTCTCTTGATCCGCCAAGGCCAGAAGGTAACCCTTCGGCCACCCGAAGTCCAGAGTATTCGACTCCTAAGGAGAGCAACAGAAAGAGGCCGGGACTGTCCGGTGCGCGACCCGACACACTGATGAATCTTCTGGAGCAAGCGGCTATCTCAGAAGCGCATCGTACGCTAATGGGTACGGTGGTTGACAGGATTTCATCCGCCGAAAGCGGGTTGCATGAAGCTTTTATGAGCCTACTGAGAGGCTTTGAGGTACGCAAAGTAGTATATGTTTTTGACGATACCGCACACGCTAGGTGTGCCCTATGCAGATAGTAGCCCCTGAGACTCTGGTTGCTGTAGAAAACGGCGGCAAACAGAGGATCATAGTCCCAGGTAATAATCATGCCGCCTTCATGTGCAGGTGGCTGAAGGTCCGGTGGCTAGCCGGACTGGTGAGTTTGCTGAGCTAAAGCGGCAACTTGATGTGGCAGATGCCGACATCGTGCTTGTAAACAAGCGGCTTGACGAGGCACAAGGTATGTGTTTTCTCCAGTGATCAATACATATTAAGAGGAGCATGACGCTAGTATCTTTAATATGTTGTGACTGCAGATGGGGTTGCCGCCGTGGAGACCCTTCGGGCGGAACTTGCCCGAGCCAAGGAACAAGCCAGGAAGAGTGATGCGGCCGCTCGAAAGGCAGTCGAAGAGCTGGGAGCCGAACAGGCTGCGCATTGCCAAAGCAAGGATAAAATAGCCAAGATGGCTGTTGAGTTGAAAGATGCCGCCGACCGTTACGAGCTTCTTGAAAAGGAAAGCCGAACGAAGATGACGGACCTGGAGAAGGCCATGGTAGCAGCCAAGGAAGCCCGCTCTAAAATCAGAGCGGCGAAGGAGGAGCTATGTCAAGCCGGAGATATCGCGGCTGGGAAGCCCTTTTTGTTGCGGAAGAAATTCGGAGATCCTAAGTATGCCCCTCTTGATCAATTATGGAGTTCTGCAGACGCATACGTGGATTTGGCGGCGAGTGTTGCTGATGCTGCCAAGTTTTTCAAAGATCAAAAAGATCGTGAAGTGGAAAAGCTGTTATGGTCACAGTTCAATGTTCCAGTGCGTCCGCTGCTGTTAAATGAGCGAATGGCCGAGTGGGCCGAGCTCCATAGATTGTCCGGGCTTGCCATGAGGTCTGTTGTGGATCATCTTTGGCCGGAAGGACCAAGGCCGAATAGTTATTTTGGCTTAGTGCAACGATTCCTTGGTGCTGTGCCGCATATCGACGCTATGAAGAGGTCGGCGTGCATAGAGGGTGCGCGGATGGCTCTTGCCCGTGTCAAGACATACTGGGCAGAGATGGAGGCCACCGCTATTGCAACCCAGAGTTCGGCCGTAGGCCGATTATCGGCCAAGCACTACTTTGAAGAAGTCCTTGAAGGCGCTCGTTTAATAGAGGCTCAGTGCTCGAAGAATATTATGTTCTAGTGACATGTATCCCCATTGTAAGAACAATGTTATCTGAATTATAAAGGCTGTGTTTATACTTTTGCCTGAAAGTATTATTATGCCTCTAGTGCGGTCGTTTATGTATATATATATATATCCTGAAAGTTTGCAGTCGTCGGCTTCATCCCCCACGCATATAATGCGGGGGTGTTCGCAAAAGCGCGTCGTCACACTTGATCCAACGTCTTGGTCCATTAAGGAGGTGGTAGCGCGGCGAACGAGGCAATCGGACTATATTGCTTTAACACTTTCACTTAACCATAGGAGTTTGATAGTGGGGCTACTATATAGCCCCTGGTATCTCCGCGGCTATCCGAATACGGTGCGCGTACGTTCATGACCGGGAAAACCGGTTCTTCGTTAACGCGGAGGAATCTCGAAGATTCCGATGAGTCTTCGAGTGGTTGACCAGTCTCACGCTTTATCATGACAGTCAGTTTTAGCAAAACACAGGAGCCGGATAAACCCAACATTTGACCAAAGACATGATTCGAAGCTGATGCATATAAGGCCAAACTCGCGACGTCGAACACTCCCTAAGGTATTCAGTCTTTATAACATATACCGGGCTGAGCAATGCCCTTGATAATGAACCCCGAGTGTCCAGGTACGTGCAATATTTTGACGTGGCGAAATGCCAATAACGTCAGCATCCTTCTCGGTTATACTGAGTATCCGGAGGATGTGAAGCAACAAAAGACAGTAAAAAAGGTTTACACAGGGTCTTAATCTAAAAAGAAACCTTTGAGCGGGTCCCTGCTGCACGTCTGCGCCTGTGTATCCGTTGTGCCGTATCCTGGAAGGGTGTAGCATGATTGTCATCTGTAAAAGAGAAGAACTTAGGTGAAAGTTGTCGTGCGAAAAATTGGTCATTCTCAATAAACCATTAAAATTCAGGATAAGTAAAGTTGAGCCAAACTAGTCCTTTTTACACGCGGCAAGCCCCTGGTACCGCCTATGGGGGTATAATGATCAAACCAATCTCAGGTTTATCTAAGCTGTTACAGCTAGTAATGCGCCGGACTCGTCTAGCCGTGTCCGCGGTCTTGACAACCGATCATTTATTCTGGTTGGAGAGGCCGTTTAGCGTTCGGCTGTTAAAGCCGCCGCACGTTCTTCCGCGCGTAAGGAACGCTCAATATTTCCACTAACTGTGATGATGCCACGTGGACCAGGCATCTTAAGCTTAAGAGAAGCGTAATGCGGTACTGCTTTAAGCATTGACTTCAGGTTCGGAGTGGTGGTCCTCGTGATTTGGGCACTGCAGTTGCCTTACTAACTGCTTGTGTTTGGGTGCTCTGTGGTGGAGATGGTGTTGTGTCAACGGGAACTGGGTGTGTATCTGCTGGGGTTGGGGTTAGAAGGGGTGTAGCTGGTTCTCTGTCCAACTGGGTAGGGGTACAATCTGCATGAGTGTGGGTTATGTGTGGTGGGGCTGGTTCTTGGGCAAGTACAACCGTGGTTCTATCTGCATCGACAGGTAGCACGATCTTTTCTGAAGACCGTGTTTTTACTCCCACAGATACTGCCATCACTCCCTCCAATTGAAATGGCTGATAAACAAGAAAAGTAATTGAATGTACAGACATTGTAAGGTAGACATGTGCAATGGATAGTAGGGAAGAAAACAAGGCATGAAATAATTCACATTTATGTTGTCTAAGCAAACATAATAGCAGGACATAATTTCACAAATATGATGGCTAATTAAAAAGGATAGCATGAATCAATTTCACATGTATGATGTCTAACTAAACGGGATAGAATGACATACTTCAAAATATGATGACTATGTAAACAGGATGACATGATATAACTATATGATGTGTCTATTAAAGTGGTTGGCATGCCATAAATCACAAACATGTCGTCGATGGAAACATGATGGCATGATATAATTCACGGATAGAATGACATAATTTAAAATATGATGACTATGTAAACAGGATGAGATGATATAACTATATTATGTCTTTAGAAAATGGGTTGGCATGCCATAATTCAGATACATGCTGTCTATGTAAACATCATGGCATGACATAATTCAAATATATGATTTATATACTAAGGAAGTGAGCAGAGGGCAATCGCATATATGATGTGTCAACTAAGGAGGTGGCATTAAATATTTTGTATATGATGTAAAAACTAAGCATTGCAATACAACATATGCATTATATTAGTAATATAACCTTGCCAAGTTTGAGCATACACCTCAGGGGGATAATAGGACTGGTCATCTGCCTCTGAATCCTCCTCTGAAGAGCTATCTGTAACCAGCAACATATATGCTTCAGCAGGTAGCATTGTCTGCTCTGAAGAACTTGTTTTCACTCCAGATTTCTCCATCACCAATTCAAATTGCTGATGCACGGGAAGAGCAGTTGAATATACAAACATTGTCGACAAAAGCAATGAGAAATACAAAAAAAGGACGGCATGATATAATTCACATATATGACGCTTGCCTAAACAGCATGGCATTGCATAATTCACATACATAATGCCTTGCAACAAGATAACATTGCATAATTCACATATATAATGTCTTGCAACAAGATGGCATTGCATAATTCACATATATGGTAATTAGACAGTAAACATGTGGCATTCACACAAAGCATGTCTAAACTAAGCAAATGACATAGCAATGCAAGATACCATACGCACGATATGAGCAACATAAACCTGCCAAGTTAGGGCATGCACCTCGGGGGGGAAATATGACTGGTCATCTGTCTCTGAATCCTCCTCTGGGGAGCTATCGGTAACCAGCAAGACATGCGCTTCGTCAGATAGCATTGTCTGCTCTGAAGACCTTGTTTCCACTCCAGATTTTTTCCATGACCGTGTGGAATGGCTGATGCACAGGAAGAGTAATTGAATGTACTAAAATTGTTGACAAATTTAACACGTAATAAAAAAATGATGGCATGATATAATTCACATATAAGATGACTGGCTAACCAGGGTGGCATTGCAAAATTCACATATATGATGCCTGGCTAGACAAGATGGCATTGCATGATTCACATATACGATAAAGAAACTAAACAGATGGCATTCACACAAAGCATGTCTAAACTAAGCAGATGACATCTTTAATGTATACAGTAAGCAATGCAAGGCACCATATGCATGATATTACCAACATCAGCATGCCAAGTTAGAGTGAAGACCTCATGGGGTAAATAGGAGTGGTCTTCTCCTTCTGAATCCCCCTCAGAACAGTTATCTTCCTTTTGATTACGATCCGAAATGGGTGGAGGGGGGCTGCCTTTGCGCCCACCATGGAACGACGTCTGCATGAAATTTTATTGCCACGCAAGGCTCGTCTCTTTTGCTCTACATGATCAGTTCCATTGTGTACAATAACTGGCATGCATAGGAATAAAACATAGTGAGATTATGTAAGGAGTGCATGCACAAATCCAGAGTGATGGTAGCAAACTGTGGATAGACCCAAAACCAATGATAGCAGGCAGATAATAGCTTTAGTTAAGAAATACAGATAATGGCTCCTTTAATGTTTGTTCGCACCCAACATGAAACTCATAGTAGACACCAGAGATTAACCAGATAGTAGACAGATAGTACCGATTGCTGCCCCAATATGTACCCCACAACCATTTAAAAACTCAAGTTTTAGCCTTAGTTTGGACCTGACTCGGAGTATAATAGGTGAACACGACGATAATGTAGCATGTCATCATATTAAGCGACGCATAACGTAAGCAGACACGGAAGAGTGCGACCTCTCTTGCGGACCCGTGTAGTCCTCAAGGTCATCTGCTAGTTGATGATGGTAATGCAGTTGCCGTGGCTGTCGGCGGCGGGGAAGAAGATCTGAGGCAGCGAAAGACAGTCTGGAGAGCGGATCCCTGCTGTGGTGAACCCTTCCGTCGTTGGAGCAGCTGAGCTGGGGTGGAACACAGCGCCACAGGAGCAGGACAAACCGCACAAGGTTTTCTTTAACACATATCTGTAACAGAAGTAATTGAGTAAGGGCTTGTTTGAATTTGAGGATTCTAACAATGCAGGGATAGGAAATAGACAGGAATAGGATAGGAATGCACGTGCAAAACAGAGAATTTAAAAACACAGGATTTCTGCCAATCTGGGTGTTTGATTCACAACAATTGGAAGATCACAGGATGCAAAAAAGCATGGTGAGATTAAGTCAAACCACAAGAAAATGTACGGTTATAATGCTATTATGCTACTATCTCTTAGTCTTGTGCTTGATGAATAGGAATATGAAAAGGAGGAGAAGTGGAAATTAGAATTCCTACGGTTTTTCTTTCAAGGAGACACTAAAGGAACAAATCCTACAGTTTTCCTTTGCTCCGTTCCTTTGCACCAAATTCATGAAAAGTAGTACCATAGGAAACTTTCCAATTCTGATGTTTTTCATTCACTTTTCCTTTCAAGCACTGGCGATTCTAGTAGGCAGGCTTGAGCAAGGAAAATCCTACACTAAAAAAATGTTTTTGTGCTACTTCTATTACTTTGGACCCAGGCCACTGCCATACTAGCTCAACTCCCAGGCCCATCGACAAATGCACAACTCAAACGCGCAGAGATAAATAATGATGGCGTTCAAGAGAGTCCATCACGGATAGCTAAGTTGCCCGGTACCTCACTGCTTGTCATATAGTAGGATAAAATAATCGTATTTCCCGTTACTACGAGTGCTCAGTGGACAATATATATAACATGTAGAGTAAAAAAGAGATGCAACAAGTGTACAACCTCTTTGGCGAAGCCATGTCGATCTCAGCGTGATTGGGTTGGCCGGTGAGGATGCTCCGGCTGACTTGGCTGTCGGAGGAGGGGAAGAAGATCTTAGGCGTCTGGAGATGGAGCCCGAGGTACTGCTCTGCTGTGATGGAGGGTTTCGTCGTTGGAGCAGCTCCGGTGAGTTGTACGACGCCGAGGCTGAAGCAGGACAAGAGAGACAACGAACAATGTTAACCAGAGTGGAATTCTAATAGCATCTCCAATACATGACGTAAAATACATAACCACAAAGTGCTAGATGTAAAATACATCAGCCGCTCATCTCTGAACTTAACTGTCGAAACTGAACTTAATTGTCGAAACTGAACTTAACTGTTGAAACTGAATTTTGCTGTCGAAAGTGAATTTTGCTGTCGAAATTGAACGCACTAGCAAGGTGAGGCTACACGTCGGTCGACTGACTTTTTCATCTCTGGTTAGTCGATTTTCCAGCCGTTGGATACGAAATCAAGGGCCTGCGGTTTATCTTCAACCTCCACCCCCCTGAGCCGCCAGCCACCACCGGCCAAACAGCAGCCCCCCGCCGCCCGCGGCCGGCGGTGCGCCGCCCCGCCCGCCCCGAAAACACTCCCCACCGTCGGTCCGCCGCCGCCCCGGCCATCCCTCTAGGCCCCCCGTGCCGAGCTTTTTCTCCGGCGATCCCCACGCCACCGCCCCGCCACCGCCGGCGACCACCGCCCCCATCCTGAACCCTAAGATAGATAGTGGGGTACCTCTCCGGCGAGCCCCCGTCCCCGCTGCGGCTGGTTCTTCCTTCACCCCGGCGAGCCCCCCCCACCCCCTGAAAATCGACTGACCCAAAAGTCGATTCAGTCGACTGAAGTGTAGCTAATTCGGAGCAGCATCACAAGCAAGAGCAAGAGCGTGAGCAGCAGCGCGAGCAAGAGCAATAGCAAGAGCAGACCAGGCAGGGGACCGAGAGCAAGAGCAGAGCAGCAGCACGAGCGAGAGCTAAAGCAGCAGCAGCTCCTACTGATGTGGACGTCGCCGCCGAGGGAGCGACGTCGTGGAGCAAGTGGCCGGCGACGCCGCCGTGGATGGAGCCGCACCGTGTCGGCTCGGGACCGAGCGCCGGCAGCACCGTGAGATCCAATCAAGAAGAAAATGCGGCGATTAGTGTACAACCTCTTTGGTGGCGCCGATTAGGCCGCAGCTTCATCTGAGGACACGGTGATGATGATGCTCTTCCGGTGGTGCAGGTGAAGACGGCGGTGTGGGAATGGAGGTGGCGCGAAAGACGAGGGGAACGTCGGGGCAGCTCCTTGGAGGTGGAGGACGGGGTGGCTGAACCGGCGGGACGATGAGATCGACGACGGATCCTCATCAGGTACGGTGGATGAGGGATGTCGAGGTGTTGCTGTGGACGACGTCGTCGGGGAAGAGGCTCCGGCTGGGTGGTGGATGGAGCAGGGTGTGGGGTTTCGTCGCGGGTTTTCGCGGCCTCGGTGTACGAATGGGTGGGCGGATGGGATGGCAGTGGGGAACCATGGCTTAGAGACGCGCTTGTCCGAAATGTGGGGTAAGTTACGAAAGTACCCCCACTGATTTGAGGCGGTTCTTTCGGTTCAGGGGTACCACGGGCATTTCGCGTGTCGGGATTTCACAGGAGGTGGGAGTTTCGTAGCACGATAGACAGAGACGCTAGCTTGAATTTTTGGCATAACAAGGCACGGCTTGAAATTTCGGAAGAACAAGCTTAACGTGTACCCAAAAAAAGACAATTTGCACCTCAACACGCACAACACACACAAACACCATTTAGACTAGGGTAAGGTACACGTGCATTGCACGCATGAGATTTGGCAACCAAATTATGAATAAATACCACATTATAGCATGCAAGCTTTGAGTCATATATGCATGATGTAGATGTTCGTTTAATTCTTATAGTTCATTTCATTCAAAATCATCTAGTTTTCATAAGAAAGCTAATCTATTTTAAGATTCATGGAATTGTGCGTCGTAAGACATAAAGTAAAAACAAATAATGGCAAATCATGTAGAAAAACATTTGGGCAATTCTGATACGGAAGATTCTAAAACAAATAAGAAGTGCTTGTGTTTGATGTTTGTGCATTATGCTTAAGTTCAACCATGGAGTCTTGTAGATTATACATGTGGCGAAATCTGGTGGAATCTAGAAGATATCCAACGGCCAGTAGTTCTCAAATTTGCCATCTTTGGACCATCGGATTCGCCTCATCCAACGACCATCTTTCAAAGTTAAAGTTACCCGCACACAATAAAAAAAAATATAAAATGTAGTATATATATATAGGGGTATAGATATAGATATGTGATGCGAAAGCCGCCCATCATCTCCAATTAGAATAGTGTGTCCATGCACGGATGCGACGTGGCCAAATGATGTCTGCCATCGGTATCTCAAATTCAAATCAGTCTGACCTTGTTCAATGTGTATACATTACAACATGCTCGTTTCCAAACCACACCGCGCAGATCTCCGTTATATTCATGCATGCATGGGTTTCAAACATCAGGATCTCTTATTCAAATATTTGAATTCAACTTTACATTGATTATGACCTCACCTATTCTTTTACACCCACACAGTAGTCTTCTCTTTATAATTGTACCACTAACTTTCC
This sequence comes from Aegilops tauschii subsp. strangulata, assembly GCF_002575655.3. NCBI lineage: Eukaryota > Viridiplantae > Streptophyta > Magnoliopsida > Poales > Poaceae > Aegilops > Aegilops tauschii. The sequence continues at coordinate 99,724,579 of NC_053035.3, read as the reverse complement.
CTCGTGCATGCATGCACACACACACTACCAGTCGGCATTATCCATCGCACGCATGCAATCTTTTTCTTCAGGTCGGTCTCCCATGAAGGCACACACCCACACACATCCCCCTCTCCATCATATCGGGCATTCTTTATCTCTCACGCGTGCATGCGCAACGATCGATGTTCCTCTATGTATGTGTGTATATAGCTAGGTCTTTCATAGTTTTCCACACAAACCGATCAATCGATATATCCAGTGAGGTCTCACCCTCTTTCCCACGTCCACATCGATCAATCTATACCTCTCTATATAGGATTAACATATATAGCTAATACACCCACATTAATTACATATCCAACGTCCCCCTCTCATCATCCATGCCTTCCGCTTCATCTCTCAGACGCGTGCACAATGGCGAAGACAGGGGGCAGTAAGGGCCCTGCCCCCCTCCCCCCTAACATCACTATATATCGAGGCTAATATGAATGTGATCATTAGACAATTGCTGCTAAAAATGGTTTAAGTTCATGAATTGACCCTCCTCGTAAAGGATTAGCAATGCTTGGCCCCCTAGCTCATTTATTTTTCATGGCTCCGCCACTGCGCGCAACAGCGCACGTGTTCGCCCCCTCTCTCTAAATATCCATCTCGCACTTGTGCATTCCTTCATAGTCTCCCTCCACTCGGCCCCTCGCACCATCTTCTAGCCCACCACCGGATTTTGCCACATGTACAATCTAGCAGACTCCATGGTTGAACTTAAGCATAATGCACAAACCTCAAAACAACAGTAGTTCTCTTTTGTTCTAGAATCTTTCGTATCATAACTGCCCAAACTTTTTTTCTAGTTGAATTGCCATTATTTGTTTTTACTTTATGCTTTACAACGCACAATTCCATGAATCATAAAATAGATAAAGGGCTTCTTTGATTCAAAGGATTCTCAAAGGAATTTTGGAGGATTCTAATCATTAGGAATTTTTCCTATCTTGGTTGTTTGATCCGTAGGATTGTAAACCATAGGAATTTTTCCATATGATTCATTTGCACTAGATTTCATAGGAAACATCCCATCCACTCAAACCTCTTTGAAAGAATTCTGCGTTTTTTCTATGCACAATCAAACACTCGTACAATCCTGTAGGATTCAAGACGACATTCCACTATAATCCCATGTTTTTCCTATTCCCGCGTTCTTAGCTTTTTTATAAAAACTAATTGATTTTGAATGAGATGAACTATAAGAATTAAACGAAGGGCTACATCAGGCATATATGACTCGGATCTTACATGCTATAGTGTGGTATTTATTCATAATTTGGTTGCAAAATCTGATGCGTGCAATGCACGTGTACCTTACTAGTACTTCGAGTATGTGCAAAACACGTAAATTAGAATACCAATGGCACGCTACACAATGTCTCTCTTACAGTTCATGAAGCCACGTGGCACATGTGGAGGCGTTGTCGCGACCTCCTTGCGTGGATTGATCATAGTGATGTGCTGCTGGTTCAAGAAGAATGTACTCGTCCTCCCTGAGCCATCCTGGCGATACATGCACGAAGCGAAGATGTGCACGCACGCCACGCACGCACTCATTCCCTCGCACGCACACGCGGGTACACGGGCGGACGCAATTTTGTACCAAGATCCACCCCATGTGATAATTTGACGCATGTAAAGTCGTTCACTTCATTGATGGTCAATTAATACAGCGCATGCAAATTGAGTGGACGTGAGGGTGGAAGAAAGACATTATTACTCCACTGCACGCATGCGAGTAGTTAAATCGTGGGTTGCTAGTAGTACTTCCATGGGCCTCCTTCGTATTTTGTGCCATTTTTTGACAGTAACATAATATTTACGCATTTGAGCAGTGTAGTACTTGAAATTTATGTTCCGCTAAACTCATCGGGAGCTGTTTCGGGCCTCGAAACCAAAACCATCAATTAATCTTTACCTTGTTCCCATCACATTCGAAAGCCTGCTCACACCTACTAGTACGTACCAAACCTGAACGTGTTTCCACTATGCAGGTATTAGTACTAGTGCTAGTACTTAGGTTATAAAAAGGGGAACTACCTAACCGAAAATTACTCTACCTTTCCTCCTCATAAGTGCTTCTTCTTCGTCCGTCGTTGCCATGGCCGGTGAGCAGAGCTCTAGGTCGAGAACTACTCGTAACAAGGGAGCGGCAACCAAGGCTGCAGAAAAAAAGAGGGCTCGCTGCCATGCAGAGACCTCGAAAGATCTCTCACGGGCAGGCGATGGCTCCCAGGAGTGCCCTAGCCGCAGAGGCAAACATGCCGAGCCGGCGGAGCTGGAGTCGTTATCCCTCGACGGCATGCCCGATCAGCTCAATAAGCAGAAGGAGTTCATCCAAGGCTTGATGGAGTTGCTGAAGGAGAGCCAAGACGACATGCCCGCTGAGCTCAATCAGCAGGGGGAGTTGACCGCCGGCTTGGTGATGCTACTGAAGAAGAGCATTGCCTCGGAGAAGAAGGCGACCGGCGAAATCCTGCGACTTCAGGAGGACAAGGCGAAGCTCTGCCATGAGATCGACCTGTTGAAGGAGAAGAATGTCGGCTGGAAGAAGCTGCATGAGAATAGTAGTTCCTCGATGAAGATGTTGCAGGCCCTCGTCATGGAACAGAAGGAGGAGTTGGCGAAGCTCCGCATCGAGCACCCGGCTGCTGTCAAGGTACGTAATGCGGCCGTGGAACAGATGATGAAGGCTCGCGTCGAGAAATCCCGCGTCATGGACAGAATGAAGAAGATGGCGGAGGAGACGCGCAAGGAGATGGAGGTCGTGGAGGCGATGAAGAAGCAGTTACGACTCCGCGGTGAATTAGATCATTTGGGGTGATAATCTTTCTTCTACTTTTGCTCTTGTGTTTCATCTTTTGCTTCGGGTGTTTCGCCGCACGTGTCACGTTCTCTGCGAGGGATGAATAGAACAATGGTTTTTTTTAGGGAATGAATAGAACAATGCTAACAATGAGATGGCTAGCAAATTAGATCATTTCTTATCACCATATGGCACTGGGCTGCCGTGTTTCGTGCTCCTCCGTCGCAGTACTACTCCAGTGGAAAACTTGAGTATACCGCACGGTTCTTTGCTCCTCCTCGATCAGGTCGTCGGCGCATTTATATGAGCAGTCAAATCACAAGGCCCCGCCTTCCAGCAGTAATGAGCCGTCAAATCACAAAGGCCCTCGCCTCTCGTGAAATCGACCAAGCTAGACTGCCCCGCCCTCTAGCCTTTTAAAAAATGTGTACTTTTGTACAACAGTAGTATCGATGGATTGCGCCATGGAGCAAAACTTGAAATTAAAAAAAAAGGTGGTACATATAGAGAGCGCTCGTCGCCAAATTATGCATATAGTACTATTAAAAAGGCTAGTCACAATAATGGTGTCCAGCACAACCCACCCGTCAAATAAAACTAAGAGGGTGCTTGGATACGTTTTAGTCCCATGACTAAGAGTAGTGGGACTAAAACATGCTAGCCTCACCCATGCTTGGATCCAAATACTAAAAAGGCTAAAATCAAGTTAATGAGAATTTATTATCCTCCAAACCCTCCAATCCAGAACTCGCCTGTGTTAAAGGAGAGGACTTAAATGAGTAGAGAGAGGACTAATCCACATTTTAGTAGGGGTACCCCTGACTAAAAAAATTTAGTCTCAAGACTAGTTTTAGCCCCTGTTTAGTCAGGGGTGCTTGGAACTTTAGCCTCTTAAAGAGACTATTTTTAGTCAGACTAAAATAAGTCCCTTGGATCCAAGCACCCTCTAAGCATCCTGGTATTCTTTAACAAAACTAAGCACCCTGAAATTCTTTGACAACTAAACTGCTGGCTATATGATGTTGGCCATATATATTGTACGTATATAATGTGAAGAAACGAGTGGTAGTACTATACCAACTAAAAGATGAAATGTAAGAAATACTAGTATGTACGTATTGAAGAGTTAAAGTAACAAGAAGAAACATAACATAGTTCTGCTGGGGGCTCAGCACAACACACCCCTCAAATTAAATTAAGCACACCTGAAATTAAACTTTGCAACTATTCCGGTAGACACTGCATTAGAACCACCATGAGCAATGGCACTGCCACCTTACTCGGAGTCCTCGTCCACGTCCTCGACTTCGTCCTCGTCCACGTCCTCGACTTCGTCCTTGTCCCTATTCCTCTTGGCCGATACTTCTTTGCTTGAACCGCACACTTGGCTGTTGCTCTTCATCCAACCCTTGTAGATATTGAAGCAAAGGTAGCCATCCATTGCATCATAGTGGATGTGGTCTATATCTAGTACATTCCTCTGCCATGCATGACGATGAAACGTGTATGGAGGTTTCTCCAGTTTACCGTACGAAGGATGAACCATGGCTCCTGCCAGGGTCAGCATTGAAGGCTGACGAGAGGACACCAGCTGATTCTTCTGGAGATCGAAGGTGTTGCCTACAACGAGGCCTATCCGACGCAGGACTTCTTTGTCGTTACCAAAGTCTATAGTAACGAATTTGACTAGGTTGCTGTCGAGGAAGTCCTTAAAATCCTGGCACTCAACGTCGGCATGGCATATGTGGTAGACCAAGCATAAGTCATGCACGCAAACCTGGATCACGGCAGGCTTCTTCCTCTCTTCGTCCTTTAGATCCTTCTCTCATCCAGGACTGTGGTGTACTCAACATCTAGCCCAGCGACCCACTCATCATCTGAGTCTTCGAACATGCGTCTGAAGCAAGAAAGGCATCCTTTCACCGTCGCGGAAGAACGGGTGTAGATGACGTCGAACTCATCGCCGGTGATGGTTCTAACCTTGTACTCACCGCCGATCGGGGAGATTTGGGACGCCATGGATTTGGGAGGAGGGTTAGGATTAGTGGAACTGCCGTAATGTGAATGGACGGGACGACTAGGAGCGAACCGCCGTAGTATTGAAGGACGTGCGGGGACGAGTAGGAGCGAACTTCCAGCGTGCGAACGGCAGGGTAGTGGCTTTCCATTCTCCCATGATACGGGCTTCCGAGTGCCCTTGGATCTGAGATCGAACGGTTGCATGGCGTGATTCTAGACCTATGGGTGAATATCCTATCCTGGAGGGTTATTCTGCAAATTTTCAGCAACTTAGCATGCGACCGTTTGATCTCAGATCCAAGGGCTGCCAGCAGCCCGTATCGTGGTCGCGCCTACCACGACCATCGCGTCGCTCGTGCGGTCGCGCCCTTGGAGATTTAACACGGTGCGTTAGGCTATCTGATGTTGGCATGTCGTACATAGTCATCACTCAGTCACTCATACTACAACAAGGTTTTGGCTATAAGGTTGGCTATAAGTGTATTTTTTTTACTTCTCTCTATCTCTTTCTTCTTACTCCCTCCGTCCCATAATATAAGAACGTTTTTGACACTAGTGTAGTGCCAAAAATGTTCTTATATTATGGGACACATGGAGTACTAGTATTTATTGCATTTGCCAAGGAGTGACCTCTTCCAATGAAATGGTGTTGCTAAGTTTGCTTCATTTAATTAGCTATAGACTCAAAATTGTCTTTTCACCTAGGTACACGCGCTTAGCACCATTTCTTCCTTGGGTCACCAAACTAGTCTCTCTCTTCTTGATTAACTTGCCACATCAGACTTTATGCCTATGTGGGAAGCTTAAGCACCTGTAGGAGCAAGTAAAAGTAAGTACAATAGTGCGCTTTACATGGCATTTTTGCATATGTGGAGGAAAGAGAGGCAAGGAAAAAGTGGAGAAGTGGGCTGTCATGCAAGAGCCAGCCTCTACTATATGGTGGAGCATTGGGAGAGGCACCTGTATGGAGGTGGTCAGGAATCGTGAGACTCACGCCGGTCGTAGCGCCGCAGTTAAAATGATAATGGCAAGTCAAATCACGGGGCCCCACCTGTCCAGCAGTAACTCGCTATCAAATCACACACCCTACGTCTGCAGCAGCCTACTCCCTCGTCTTCTCGCGTCTTTGTCGAACCGACTAGGCAGAACTGCCCGCCGCCTACCGCGCAGGAAAAGCCCTGCCCTCGACTTTTAAATAGTATACAATATACTAATTTTGTATCCACGGATTGCGCCCGCGCCATGGAGCAAAGCATCTAGAAAACGGCGGTACACATGTACGGAGTATACAGCACGCCCGTCGCGTTCGCGTCGCACCCCAGACGGTCGGTCGGTCTGGCACGCTGCTCTCCAAATGGAACGCGCGTCATATTGCGTTTGCACACACTTGTGGGACGGCAATTGAGAACCGACCATAGGCACACTCCCCGGCCCCGCAAGTCGGGTGACTTAATAGAAGAGGGAGACGAGCGATAGTACTAGAGAAGTGTTGTACTACGTTGGTGCCTGGACGATCCCTGCAAGACACGGAAGATCAGTTCGTCCATGCATGTGACCAGACTCCAGCAGACACGCCTGGATTGGCTATCGTCTACATATCGTGTAGGCTGTGTTGTACATGGCTGTAGTTGTGGTGAGAAATCTAAAAAAAGGTTTCTTGTCATCTCGCAAAATTAGGTCTCATGTGCTTTGGATCACTGCGAGGGTTAAACAGCGACAACTGAGTTGGGCTAGTCATTGGGGGCACATGCACGAACAGTGACTACTCGGCTGCCATCTAGGTCAAGCCGGCTATGTTAATTAGGACATCTATCGACGGACCCCTTTTCTACGAGTTTATCTTTAATTTGAGCTTTGTTTCTCGTCTAGTTTGTCCGTCGGGATTCATGTTGTCTCCTTTGGGCAGTGAGGTTATGATTTCTTGTCATGTGGCATTTTTTCGCGTTATATGTTATAATCCGGCGCTTCAGATCAAAATGATGACAACTGCGCCTCCGGGCCACGTGCATCAAGACTTCTCAACAGTCATTGACGAGGTCAAGCCGGCTCCGGTAGACAAAAGAAAACTAGTACTACTCCACTATATAGGCAGGAGCCTCCGCGCTTGCTTGCTAGTGTTTCTCTCTTCACACTGTCTCGGCCTCTCCAGATCTAAACACGACAGCGGTGGCCACACACACTCTCTCTCTCTGCTCGCCGCTGGTCACAGATCCAGCCGGATCCTCTCCGCCGGGGAAGGTGAGAAGGTGCAACGTTCACGCGGTCGTCCTCGGCGACGGCTCTTACCCACTGCTGGGCGCGTCCCGATCAGCCTGCCTTGTCGATCTCTCCCAAGCACCGCTGGCGAGGGAGGGCCTCCGACCCCTTCTTCCTCGCTACCGTAGTGTGGGCAGATCCGGCCTCCCGCCGCCCACCTAGCGACATCCCGGCGACCATCATGTATATCTTCCTTCGAAACCGGCCTTGCTCTACTTCCCGAGCTCCTGACGTCACTGCATTTGTATCTTTTACTATTTCTCAGGCCCCCTCATAGATAGGATCGATTGGCTGTTCGAAAACCACCTAATTTTTTTACGTTTAAGAGGTAAAACTAGTTCATGCACTCGAATCTAGTACTACTTGGTTCAAAAAAGTAAGAAAGGGGGGTGGGGGTGGGGGAGGATTTGTTACCTGAATCTAGGACTTGGTCGAAAGAGGAAATAATGGGGGCGAAAAGTAGCAGAGACTGGCTATCCAACTGGTCTCTAGGTCTAATAGGGAAATAAAGGGAAATGCAGTACAAACTCAATATAAACCCGATCTATTGGTTGAAAAAGGAAAGAAAGTGGGGACTGGGGAAAAGTCAACAGAGTAAGTCCAGCACTAGATTTGCTAGCCTCACACAGTATAAGGTGGCTATACCAAACAAAAATGGGACCAACCCAGATATCCTGTTCTAATGTTTGTTGCCCCGAGCCACTCTTATGTAATGCCACTGGTAAAATGTAGCATTCGCACTGTTAAAAGTAAGGACACGTTAAACCAATGGTGTTTTCAATGTAATGCCTCCAGTAATATGAATCAATGGCACTTCTTTACATGTCCTGCTAAAATTTCCCATTAAGATAAGTTGGTTCTTTTCGTTAGAAATGCAACTGTCCTGGTCCGCCTACTCTCCCGTGCCCAAAGTAATGTCGTATTTAACGGTTGTCATAGTTAATCCTAATGCCCACACTATTATCTAGCAATGCCAGTGCTTTAGAAATTGCTACTGTCCTTGTAGGATTGCCATTCAGATAAGGAACATGCTTCTTTTCATTTGATGCATGTTTCATCACTTTTTAGTCACCCTCCTTTCCACCTTTTTTGTGCAAACAGAGATATACATTTCATGCTCGATCTTAGTTGAACTGCACAAATGATATCCAAATTATAGTTGAGCATTCCAGGAGCTTCACAACCAACCTTGACGTTGCTCAATTTTATTGCAACTAATGAAGAAGAAGCTCTGTGGGTTTCATTTTCTGATGGAAATGGAACCGGGGCTGGAGCCCTTTTTAAAAAAAAATTGAAGAAGAAGCTGCTAGCTCACAGGACATTGCTTCATTTTAGGTGAACTGCACCAAAAGGTCCCATGAATTGAATCATCCATGTTGGTGACTAAAATAGCCACCTTCAGCATCCCAGTCTAAGCACCCCCGGCCTCCATCCTTGCGACGCACGGTACACCTCGTTTGCCACCTGCTCGACCCTAGTGTCACTGATAAAATGAAGTAATAATACAGTTAAAATAGAGCGAGTGTCATCTCTATCATTTCATTTCCAATGTAGATAAAGAAAGTGCTTCTCTTTGTTAATGTATGTTTCATCAACTAGTCCCATTGTTAATGTTTAAGCGTTTCTGCAAACTGGGGTGCTTAATTTTAGTTGATATGTACAAAAATAGAGATTTGAATGTCTCAAGGCGCCTCCTTGTACTACCAATGTACACTGATGTTCATCACTGGCAGAAGGTGTATCTGGGAGACTTGGGACGATGTCCAGTATGAGGCGTACCATATGAGGCGTCGCAGGGCCCATCTCGCCCTCGCAGCATGGCATACTATGATACTATCGCAATATTTTCTTCTATTTATTTAGTGTGTTTCATCAACTAGTTCCACTATAATGTAATCATGCTTTTTCATTATCTATGCAAACAGGGTTATTCAGCTGCATTTTGGTGGAACTGCACAAATGTACGTATGGAACCGGCATATATGCAGAGTGCGAGGTGTGCCAAGTAAAAATTACCGACACCAACCATGCTGCATGCATGCATTGGCATCCACCACCACCAGTGGGATGTGTGGCGCTCTCTGTGGACGGATCTTTCTCGGCAGCAAATAATCTAGCCAAATACTAGTAGCTTATATTGGTAGTTTTCTAGGGAGTACTCTTTTCTGAAAGAAGCACCAATCTATTTTTCTTTATTTGTACACTGTGTCACAACTTTGACCCAAAGGTCCAGAGCTATTTTAGGGTGATTGGCGTAGTACTCGGAGACTGATTGTAAGCATGATTTTCATTAGCTTTCACACTGATTGTAAGCATGAGCAGGTGGAAGATTAGGTTAGTGCGAAGATTACCTTAAACCCTACCGCCGCCGTTGAAACGAGGCGAGCGTCGAGGGAACCGTGGAGAACGGCGGGGAAGCGACGTCGCGCCATCCGGCCTCCTCTGGCGGTGGGAGAACGAATACCCCTGTGGCTCCGGCTGGCTCTGCACCCTCACGAACGGCACACCATACTCGATCGATTCGTTATCCTCTGGGTGCTCGACCTTCGACCTATACGCCCACCACCTCCGCCTGACTGTCGCCTCGGGCGAATCTGTCTGCTCCATCGCCCAGAGGAGATACTCGATGAACTCGTAGGACTGCGGCGTGACTGCCGCTGAGGAGTACATGTACATCACCGCCGTCTCGCCCTTTCGCATACATTGCCACATGGCCCGCACCGTCCTCGAAATCTCCCACTCATTGTCAAACCAACTAAGGATCTCCTTCAACCTGGCTAACTTTGACTGGTCGCCCCCGGCGATCTGCCTGATTCGCTGCTGCATCCTCTCCATAGATGTCCTTCTGAGTGGTCCGGTGCTAGCTTTGGAAGATGGGAGGAGAGACGGTGGTCTTGCAATAGAGAAGAGGGAGAGGCGAGACGGTGGTTTTGGAATGGAGATGATGGAGAGGAGAGGAGGTGGTTTTGCAATGGAGAAGATCAGAAGAGGGAGAGGCGAGACGGTGGTTTTGGAATGGAGATGATGGAGAGGAGAGGAGGTGGTTTTGCAATGGAGAAGATCAGAAGAGGGAGAGGCGAGGCGGTGGTTTTGGAATGGAGATGATGGAGAGGAGAGGAGGTGGTTTTGCAATGGAGAAGAGGGAGAGGAGCGTGCGACAGCGATTTAGGATTGGACGAGAGGGCCGGCGCGCTGTGACTGGATCAAAATCAAAATCAATTTACCCTTCAATTAAGAAAGCGACCCCACATTAACTAGTCTCCCTTTTATTCTGGGTCATAATTGACCATGATTTTCGCACATAAAATATATGTTATATGTTGCAAAAATAATATAATTTGAAAGTACATTTAGATACGAACCAAACGATACAATCTTTGGTGACATGCATTCACATTTTGCTTGTCAAATACAGTACGTGGTGAAAATTTGACCCAAAATACGCAAACAACAAAAAAATACTTCCAAGACCAGCGCCGCTCTTCCGCTCTTCTCCTCTTAAACCACCCCCGCTCCTCTCCTGTTCCAATCTAAATGCAGCGCCGCTCCTCTCCTCTTCCATTTCAAAACCACCGCCCCTCCTCTCCTGTTCCAGTCCAAAACCAGCGTCGCTCCTCTCCCGTTCTAATCCAAAACCAGCGCTGCTCCTCTGCTCTTCCATTCAAAAACCACCGCCGGCGAGTGAAGGTGCTGTGGAGAAGTAGATCGATGGAGGAGTACAACCGATACGTGAGGATCGCAGACGGAGACCCTATGAAGCTAGCTAGGATGTTGGAGATACAGTCTTGGTTTGACAACAAGGACCAACTAGCGGCGACGGCGACATCCATGGCCAAATATCTGCAACAGAGCGAAAAGGCGGCGATACTCCCGGAGGGAGTCGCGCTGGAGTACATAGAGCTGCTCCTCTGGGCCATGGAGCAAACAGATTCAACGAATCCGATCGTGAGGGAGCGGTGGTGGGAGTATCGATCCCAGATGGAGCATCCACCGGAGATTGAAGGATCGAGCATCTACAGGGTGCCGTTTGTGAGGGTGTCCTGCCAGAGCGAGCCGGTGGAGTCTTCGTCGACCGAACCCAACTGCAAGAGGAGAAAAGCAGTTGGCCCGACGACGCTTCCCCGCCATCGTCTCCCTCGCCGTTCACATCGTCTCACGGGGCGGCTGTCTGCCGCCGAGGAATAGGAGGGGGTTGCCCCCCAACCCAATAGTTTGGCAGGTTGTGAATTGTCAGGAGGAGCTTAGGGTTGTCAGTATTTGCAGGTTGTGAATTGTGTTTTGTGTTGTGTATTTTGAGAGTACTTTCAGATATGAATGTCTTTTGAAATTCAGATTTGAAGTATTGAGCATATGAAGTATTTTATGAATTCTAGAGATCTATTTTTAGCACTTAAAAATGTAGTTTCATAGGAGTATAAAAGTGCAGACAATGTGATTCTCAGAGAAGAAACTGCAAGTTTTAGTTTCAGATAAGAAACTGCAAGTTCAGTTTCAGATAAGAAACTGCAACTTTCAGAGGCAGAGCATTTATATTAACACGGCCTTTTCAAATAGGGTTAACATCATGCTGGAAGTTTTATTCATGGTCGAAAATGGAACTACCAGCCAGTTAACATCATGCTGATCAACATTCATGCATAGCACATCTTCATATGATGCACAGTCAAAATGCCCACACAATGTCGAGTGTGCGAAACACAGAGAAAACGAGGGACGAAGTTTTGGCAAGTGTTGGACGTGGTTTTGGGCTGCCCCGTCTAGGCTTTCATTTTTAACATGCGCATCCCACGACCTCGGATGGGAGGTCCATAGGCCTGTTTGTATTTTTGTCGGGTGGTTGGTGCGACATATGCCAAGGGATGGCTTATTGTCGGAGATAATGGCCACGGGTAGCCATTCCGACTACCCCTGGCTCTTCAGAAAAATTTATCAGGCCTTTAGGCCTTCAAGCACTCCAAGCATTTGGGCCGCCTTCCCTGGCCGGCTACCACCAATGCCGACTCCTGGAAGGCGACCCTGCCTCACCGACTCCTCCCCAGGATGACTACGGGGTGGCTGACTCCAAGAAGCCGGCCGAGAAGGACGCCGACTCCTAGGAGCCGGCCAAGACCACAACCACTCCCACATAACGGCGACGTGACGGGGTGAGGCCACAGTGCAGCCCACTACCCCCGAAGCCCGAGGAGGGCGTGGCTGCAGGAGGCCGTACGGGACGGACGTCTCCCGTGCGGCTCGGCACTGTAGCCACGCTAGCCTCAACGTCATCCACGACCCACTCCTGTACGGCCCAAGGACTACGGGCCCCTTCAGCCAGAGAGAGGCGTGAAGGCGGCCCGGCTTTTCCTAGTCGGCCAAGAGTATAGCCGGCCTCCAGAAGCCGGCTACTCCCTTCCTCGAAGCAGGAGCCCCATTAATGAGACAAGACGAGGTAAGGCTACAGTGATAGCCCCCGAGGCGGCCCACTGTAGCCACGCTTACCTCGACAAAGCCCTCATCATCGGAGGCGCGGCTACAGTAAGCAGCCGCCGACAAGACCCTAGGCGGTGGGACCGGCCTGTCGACCAAGTAGCCGGCAGCCGGCGGGACCCAGCAGCCGGCGAAGAAGCCGGCGAGCGTAGACACTGACGGCTGGACCAGTTCCCAGTCGGATTACCATTGTACCCCCGGGGGGTAGGCCTATATAAACCCCCCGGAGCACCCATGCAAAGGGTTGGCTTCTAGGTCCGCACCCACGCATAATACACACACCATAGATAGAGAGAAGCAAGAGCTAGCCTTGTTCTTCTTCTCCCTTGAACTCAACAGCTCTAGGAGCGATTGTAGCTACTCTTTATCGATCTAGTGATCATGCGGAGACCCCGCAGACCAGGACTAGGGGTGTTATCTCCTCGGAGAGCCCCGAACCTGGGTAAGATTCGCCGGCGTGCATGTCTTCGCCTCATCCCGTTTCCGGGCACCGGCGACGTTTTATTGGCTCCCACAATGATAAGCCATCCCTTGTCATATGTCGCACCAACCACCCGACATTTGGCGCCCACCGTGGGGCCAGGTGCACCATCGTCCGGAGACCTGTTCTGGATGGGAACCCTCTTCCTCCCCCGCGAGCGCAGCCAGCCTGCTGCGCCCGATGGCGTTTGCCTCGACGCGCTGCAAGGCGTCGACGACGCCTGCGCAGCGAGCCGCCTCGCCGATCTGCTCGGCGAGACTCGCATCTCCGACGAGCCTGCGTCCGACGCAGGCACCGACTACCCCGAGAGCCGCCTTGTCAGCCTCCTCGACCAACTTCACGTCTCCAGCGAGCCCGCTGCGGACATGGAGTCGGTCGGCTCCACCGACCCGATGCTCATCGACTCCGACACCGCGTCGCTCGACGCCTACCCCTCCGACGTGGTGGTCTTCGACGACCCCCTCCCTCGAGCTGACAACGGCAGCAGCGCTGTCACCGAAGTGCTGGTCATCAGCCACGTCTCCAACTCGGGCGAGAACGCCCGCGACGCTCAGCAAGCGGCGATGCACGACCTCTCCGTCCCCATCCCGGCCGACGCCGACGCCGAGACCCTGGAAGCACGCCGCCTTGCCCTCATCGCGGAGGGCAAGTAGATAGCCTCGATGAGACGCCTCACCGAGGCCCACCAGCGCGAAGTCGACCGCGCCGCCTTCGGGACGCCGTCGCCTAGCGGCCCGAGCCGAGCCGGCTTCATCCAGAAGCGCGGCGCAGCCGTTGCCAGCATGCTGGGCGCAGATTGCCCCGTCTACGCCACCCCGCTCGAGAATCTGCGAGCCGCTCAGGCGGCTGCAGAGGAGCTCAATGGGCTGGGAGCCGATGAGCTCCCCTACATGACAAGACGGATCCAGCAGCTGATCGACGCGGCTGCAGAAAAGCACGAAGCCGGCGCCCGACCTGATAGCCGTCCCCCGCGCCGGGAGCACGCCGCGACGTCCCGCTCGCCGACTGCGAGCGGCGCACACCAGAAGAAAGACAAGGAGCCGGCTGCCAGCCGCAGCCGGACTCGCATTACCATCGAGCGCGACGCGGATGGCCGCCCTCGGGCTGTAGAGCACCAGGGAAACCTGCCTCCTCCCCCGCCTCGAAGAGAAAGACGCCTCACTCCACCGCCTGTCACCCATCCGACTCTTGGCGACCGACTCGGCCGCCGAGAGGGAGTCGGCGAAAACGACGCCCGCCACAGGATCGACCGCCTTGCTCGATCCTTGGCGCTAGAAGAAGAAGACGATGTCGGCCCGCCATGCTTTGGCCCCCGCATCCGCGACGAGCCCTTTCCCAAAGGGTTCTCGCTTCCCAGAGACACGCCCAAGTACAACGGCTCAGTGAAGCCGGAAGATTGGCTCATCGACTACTCCACAGCCGTCAGCATCGCCAACGGCAACCGGCGCGTTGCCGTGAAGTACGTCCCCCTGATGCTGCAGGGCACGGCGCGCACATGGCTCAATAGCCTCAAGCCCTACAGCATCAACAGTTGGCTGGACTTCACCGAAGTTTTCGTCCGCAACTTCACTAGCACCTACAAGCGGCCTCCCAAGCCTCGCCAGCTCTCCCTCTGCGTCCAAGGGCCCAACGAGTCGACCTGCGACTACCTCACGCGATGGGCCGAGCTCCGCAACTCCTGCGAGGGAGTGCACGAGGTCCAGGCCATCGAGTACTTCACTGCCGGGCGCCGAGAGGGCACCCTCCTCAAGCACCGACTCCTCTGCGACGAGCCGGCTACCCTCGACGAGCTACTAGTCATCACTGACAAGTACGCCACTGCCGACTCCTCCATGAAGACCGAGCTCCGAGTAGACGCCTCGGGGAAAGTAATTGCTCCGGCTCCCAAGACGCCGGCTGGCGACCCTAACCGGCGCCCCTACCAGAACGACCACAAGCGCAAGGGCCCCATGCCGACTTCCTCCAGTCGGCAGGTGGCCACAATTGAAGACGAGCAGCCCGAAGAGCGGTCCACTCCCAAGAAGAAGGGTGGCCGGCCGCCCTGGCAGCCGTCCTTCTCCTACGAACAAGCACTCGATGCTCCCTGCAAGTTCCACAGCGGCGCGAAGCCGTCCAACCATACAACACGGAAATGCCACTGGCTCACCCGCATCACCAAGGGCGAAGGATGGTGCCGCCTCCGCCTCCCGGCCCGCCGCCTCCAGCTCCCCAGCAGCCGGCGGCCCGGCCGGCAGTCGGCGCCATCCAAGACGAGTTCCCCGAAGCGCACGACGCTTACGTCGTCTTCACAAGTCAAGTCGACGACAAGCGCAGCCGACGACGGCAGCACCAAGAAGTAAACGCAGTCGCCTCTAGCACCGCCGAGTTCATGCACTGGTCGGAAAATCCCATCAGCCGGAGCCAGGCCGGCCACCCAGAGGTGATGCCTTCGCCTGGCTCCTATGCTATGGTCTTGGACGTCACCCTTGCGACGGAGAGGCGAGCTGCCAGATTTTCCCGCGTCCTGATAGACGGCGGAAGCAGTATCAACATACTGTACCGCGATACCATGGACAAGCTGAACATCAAAGCGAAGCAGCTCATGCCGAGCCGCACCGTCTTCCATGGTATCGTACCCGTCCTGTCTTGCTCTCCAATCGGCAAGATCAAGATGGATGTTCTCTTCGGAGACAAAGATCACTTTCGCCGGGAAGCAATATGGTTCGAGGTGGTGGATTTGGAGAGCCCCTATCATGCACTACTTGGCCGATCTGCTTTGGCCAAGTTCATGGCTGTGCCCCACTATGCCTACCTGAAGATGAAGATGCCGAGCTCGAAGGGGATCATCACAGTAGCCGGCGACTACAAGAAGTCCATCGAGTGTGCCATGGCCAGCAGCCGGCAGGCCGAGTCCCTCGTGGTGGCAGAAGAGAAGAAGATGTTGGAGCGGGTTGTGGCCATGGCCGGCAAGCAGCCGGCCTTGTCCCCCAACCCCAAGGACTGTGATGCGCAGGGCTCCTTCCAGCCTGCCAAAGAGACAAAGAAGATACCCCTAGACCCGGAGCACCCGGAGAGGTTCGCCGTGATTGGGGCGAACTTGGACAGTAAATAGGAAGGCGAGCTCGCCGACTTCCTCCGTGAGAATCGAGACATCTTTGCATGGTCCCCAAAGGACATGCCGGGTGTCCCGAAGGATTTCTCCGAGCACAAATTACATGTCCGAGCTGATGCGAAGCCGGTCAAGCAACCCCTCCGCCGACTATCAGAAGAGAAGCGAAGAATCGTGGGAGAAGAGATAGCCCGGCTCCTTGCAGCCGGCTTCATCATGGAAGTGTTCTTTCCAGAATGGCTTGCCAATCCAGTTCTGGTTTTGAAGAAGAATAACAAATGGCGCATGTGTATAGACTACACAAGTTTGAACAAGGCCTGCCCAAAGGATCCGTTTGCTTTGCCACGGATTGACCAAGTGATAGACTCCACAGCCGGATGCGAGCTGTTAAGTTTTTTGGATGCATACTCAGGGTATCATCAGATCAAGTTGGACCCGGCTGACCGCCTGAAGACTGCCTTCATCACACCCTTTGGAGCTTTCTGCTACCTGACAATGACATTCGGCTTGAGAAATGCCGGTGCCACTTTTCAGCGTTGCATGCAGAAATGTCTCTTGAAACAACTCGGCAGAAATGCCCACGTCTACGTAGACGACATCGTGGTGAAGACAGAGAAGCGCGGTACCTTGCTGGAAGACCTGAAAGAAACATTTGCCAACTTGCGCCGATTCCAGATCAAGCTCAACCCCGAGAAGTGCGTGTTCGGAGTGCCAGCCGGCCAGCTGCTAGGCTTCTTGGTCTCCGAACGCGGCATTGAGTGCAACCCTGTCAAGATCAAGGCCATCGAGAGGATGTAGATTCCCACCAAGCTGCGAGATGTGCAGAAGTTCACTGGCTGCTTAGCCTCCCTGAACCGTTTTATCAGCCGACTAGGAGAGAAGGCCCTCCCCCTGTACCGACTCATGAAGAAGTCCACTCACTTTGAGTGGAATGATCAAGCCGACCAAGCCTTCCATGAGTTGAAGAAAATGCTGACCACTCCGCCTGTCCTGGCTGCGCCGACTGAGAAGGAGCCCATGCTCCTCTACATCGCCGCGACAAGCCGAGTCGTCAGCACTGTTGTTGTGGTCCAGCGCCCGGAGGAAGGCCGAGCCCAGCTGGTCCAGAGGCCGGTCTACTATCTCAGCGAAGTACTGTCCAGCTCAAAGCAAAACTACCCGCACTACCAGAAGATGTGCTATGGGGTGTACTTTGCTGCCAAGAAATTGAAGCCCTACTTCCAAGAGCACCCCATCACGGTCGTGTGCACTGCCCCGCTCGCCGAGATCATAGGCAGCCGGGATGCATCCGGCCGGGTGGCCAAATGGGCCATTGCCTTGGCGCCCTACACGATTTTCTATCAACCCCGCACCGCCATCAAGTCGCAAGCATTGGCCGACTTCCTCGTCGACTGGGCCGAGACCCAGTACTTACCGCCGGCTCCTGACTCTACCCATTGGCGGATGCACTTTGATGGGTCCAAGATGCGCACCGGCTTGGGAGCCGGTATCGTCCTCACCTCTCCCAAAGGCGACAAGCTCAAGTACACGCTGCAGATCCACTTCGCCGCCTCCAACAACGTGGCCGAGTACGAGGCGCTCGTACATGGGCTCCGGCTAGCCAAAGAACTCGGCATACGCCGGATCCTGTGCTACGGCGACTCAGACTTGGTGGTCCAGCAATCATCTGGCGACTGGGACGCCAAGGACGCGAACATGGCGAGCTACCGTTTCCTCGTCCAGCAGATGAGCGGATACTTCGAAGGGTGCGAGTTCCTTCACGTGCCAAGGGCCGAGAACGACCAAGCAGATGCCCTAGCACGGATCGGCTCCACCCGACAAGCCATACCGACTGGCGTCTCCCTCCAGCGCCTCCTCAAGCCGTCCATCAAGCCGTCTCCAGAGTCGGATTCCATCTTCGTACCGCCTGCGCCAGAACAGCCGGATCCGGCTCAAGAAACCCCGCAGGCGGCACGGGGACTTCGACGACCGCCCCGGGGACTGACGTAGTCGCACCCGGCCCAGGGACTTCAGAACCCGGCCCGGGGACTGCAGCAGTCGGCCCGGGGACTGCAATGACACAAGAAGCGGTGGTCGACTCCAATGCAACACCCAACCCGCCCACCCGAGTCATGGTGGCCACATTAACAGCAGAAGAAGTCACAGCTCCCTCATGGGCCTAGCCCATCCTCAAGTTCCTAGTCAGCAGAGAACTGCCGGCTGATGAGATCGCAGCAAGACTAGTGCAACGATGAGCCGCAGCATACACAATAATCAACAGGGAGCTTGTGAAGCGCAGCGTTACTGGAGTCTTCCAGCGTTGCGTCGAGCCAGAAAAAGGAGTGGCAATCCTCAAAGACATCCACCAAGGCGAATGCGGCCATCACGCCGCCTCAAGATCCCTCGTGGCCAAGGCTTTCCGCCATGGTTTCTTCTGGCCGACTGCCTTGGAGGATGCTAAAGAAATAGTCAAGAGCTGTAGAGGATGTCAAGTCTTCAGTTCCAAACAACACCTGCCGGCTTCTGCCCTCAAGACCATTCCCCTCACCTGGCCTTTTGCCGTCTGGGGACTGGACATGGTGGGCCCGTTCAAGACAGCTCGCGGTGGCTTGACACATTTACTCGTTGCGGTGGACAAGTTCACAAAGTGGATTGAAGCCAAGCCAATTAAGAAGCTGAACGGGCCGACTGCCATGACATTCATCACCGACAACGGCACGAACTTCGCCAAAGGCGCGCTGGCACGTTTCTGCGCGACGCAGGGCATCCGACTGGACTTAGCGTCCGTTGCCCACCCGCAGTCAAACGGCGAGGTCGAGCGAGCAAATGGACTTATCTTGTCCGGCATCAAGCTCCGACTGGTTGTACCACTGCAGCGGTCGGCCGGCTGCTGGCTCGAAGAGCTGCCGGCTGTCCTCTAGAGTCTGCGCACTACACCCAACAAGTCAACCGGCTTCACTCCATTCTTCCTTGTGTACGGTGCCGAGGCGGTCATCCCAACAGACATCGAGTTTGACTCGCCTCGGATCACCATGTACACGGAGGAGGAAGCCAAAGAAGCAAGAGAAGACGGCGTCGACCTACTAGAAGAAGGCCGGCTGTTAGCCCTCAGCCGGTCCGCCATCTACCAGCAAGGCCTGCGCCGCTACTACAACTGCAAGGTCAAGCCAAGATCCTTCCAAGAGGGCGACCTTGTGCTCCGGCTGATCCAACGAACAGCCGGCCAGCACAACCTCTCGGCCCCTTGGGAAGGCCCCTTCGTCGTCAGCAAGGCACTCGGCAACGACTCCTACTACTTGATCGACGCGCAAAAACCAAGAGCACGCAAGAGAGACGACTCCGGCAAGGAGTCGGAGCGACCATGGAACGCAAACCTTCTAAGACGATTTTACAGCTGAAAAGCAGTATGTATCACGCTACCCCTTTTGTATTAAGTACAAACCAACAGGCCCCCCGAACAGTACTCGGGGACTGCCTTTTATTTTCCTATGAATGACGAGTATCATATCCATGAACGTATTATTACATTTTGAATTCTTGTCCGGCACTGGGTCCGACTAGTCGGCCCGGGGACTGGCCGCCTTGAGCTATATTCAAAGTTCTTCCCGAAGTCAGCAAAGTAGTGCGCCGGCTCCCAAGTCCTCTCTTGCTGAAAGTCGCAGCTCAAAGAACTGACTGTCCGACTAGCAAGAGAGAAGACAGAAAGGACGCCCACACGAAAAACGGCTAAGGAACAACTAACCTATATAGCAAAGAGACGGCCTCCAAACATGCCTGCCGGCTGTCAAAGCAGCCGGCTGGCCGGCTTCCTAAAAAACTTAGCTTAAGTCCGGCAGAGCTAAAAGTACTTCCCCTCCCCAATCGGCCAGGCACTCCCCGGCCACAGATTGCAGAGCAACTATTTGACTGGGGAGGCGGCAACCAAGGGAGGGCGGCAAAGGAAAAAGGCAGAAGGACAAAAAGCGAAAGTACAAGGAAAGACCGATTGCATAACTTATATACATAAAGCCGCCCACAGGCTGGCAACAGAATTGAGTTTGAATACACCCAGTGGGTGGAATTGTGCAGACTTAACCAAACATTGTTCAAAAGTAACAAGACAGGAAAACAAAATAAAGAAGACTAAGGCGCGACAGGAAGGCCGAGCTGGTCGGTGAAGGCGGCCTCGCCGGCTGAAGGAGTAGCCGCCTAGCTGGTCCCGGCTTGACCACCTCCCACGGCAGGAGACGCACTCGCACGCGACGTAGTGCTGGAGGCGCGGTCAGGCTAGCCGGCTACTCCGCCAGCCGGCTCGGCGTCTTCACCCTCCTCCTCCTCCTCCTCTTCGCCCTCGTCGCTGGAGTCGATCTCCTCCGACGAGTCCTCGCCGTACGCCGGGTCCAGCCAGAACCAATCTTCCGGCTGGGCGACCCCATTGTCGTCCACCTCGGGGCCGAAGACGTTGGTGTCGGTGTAGTCGGCGATCGCTGAAGCCCGCCGAATGATGGCCGGCCGCGCCGGCTCCAGCTCCGTGTCGGCTTGCTGCCGCCAGGTAGCCAGCTGGTCCAGGTTCAGGCTGGGATACCAGGCCTTGACGAACTCCAGCGCCCGCCTGGCGCCGGAGCGAGCTACTGACGCCTTCCAAGCCTCGAAGCGGCCGACTGCCACCTCCAGCCAGTCGGCGGTCTGACTGGGGGTGCGAGGGACCACTTGGCCGGGCCAGAGGGCGGCCAAGACCTGCGATCCCGCGCGCTGAAGCCGGCAGAGCAGCCTGTGAGCCGGCTGGATGCGAGCCTGGATCGCCAGGAGCTGTTCTTCCAGCGAGCGGCCGGCGGTTGGCGAGATCTCGAAGCCGGCTTGCCTCTTCGCCTGGCGACGGGCTTCGATGGCCTGGTTGGCAGCAGTTGAGTAGCCAGGGAAGTACTCTGCGCGAAGGAGAAAAGAAAAGAAAAACACCAAAATCAGAAAAACAAGCCGAAGTGGCAGATGGCAAGAAAGGACGAAGGGGTGGACGACTTACCGTCAACCAGATCCTCAATCTGGCCATAGCCGGAGACCAGAGTCTGCCTGGCCTCTGCCCAGCCGGCCGCCTCCGTCTCGAACTCGGCCTGGAGGGTGGCTTCGCAATCCTGCACAGCCTTCAGCGCCGCCTTGTGGCCTTCCTCCTGGTCGGCCAGCTTCTTGACCAGGCGGTCGCGCTCCTGCACCAAGGCGGCGAGCTCCGCGTCCTTGGCACGAAGAGCAGTCTGGGATTCCCCCAGATGTGCCCTCAGACTGGCGTTGGCCGCTGCAGAGATAGAAGAAGAAGAAGAACGATGAGAAATCATCAAGGAAGATCCGAGCCGACTGCTCAGCAGTCGGCCCGAATCTCGGGGACTACACCCAGTGGGTGCGCTGACGCGCCCCCACATGAGATAAAGATCAAGTCACATACCTCGGCTCTCAGTAAGATCGGCGGTCTTCTGAGTCAGCTCCCGAGCCTGGGAGTTGAAGGCGGCCGCTCGGAGGTTGTGGTAGTCCTGCAAGACGGACAGAAGACCATAGTGAGAACAAAAACAGCAAAAACAAAATCTCCACGACGCGCCCCCACGAGAGAAATCAAGATCAAGAAGAGAAATCAAGATCAAGAAAGAACAAAATGAGAATACTAACCCGGATGGCTGCCCGCGTTGCGAGGAATTCGTCGGTGAACTGCCTCAGCGCCGAGGCTTGGCTTTGGAGCCGGGTCCGGACGTCTTGTGCAGCGACATTCACCACAGCTGTCCCTCCGCCCGGCGTCCACCCCGAGGTAGCACTGGCCGCCTCCGCGTCTCGGGCCGACGAGCTGGAGCCCATGGCCGGCTGTGGCTCCGACGCAGCCTTCTGCGGCTCCGACGCGGCCTTCCCTGCACGCCGGCTTGGCGGAACCCGGACCGCCACCTCAGCTCCCGCGGCCGGCTCGCCCTTCGCCGACTGTGCGGGCGCAGGCTCAGGCTGGCCGCCTTGGGCCGCCCTAGTCGGAGGAGTCGGCCCCGGCGCCTCCCCCAAGATAATGACGTCGTCGCCGCTTCCTCCCAGCCCCGGCTGGGAACCGCTGGCTCCCCCTGGCGAGGGATCCACGTCCCCTGGCGCCATGGTGCGCAGGGGGGTGACCATCAAAGCCTCCCCTGCCACCGCCTCGGCCTCGGCCTCTGCCTGGGCCTTGGCTGCGGCCTCGGCGAGCGCCTTCGCCGCCTCCTCCTCCCGAGCTGCCTAGGCGGCGGCTGCCCTCCGTGCCTCCGCCTCTCGCGCTTCCTGCTCCTCCCGCACCTCCCGCGCGTTCCTTTCCGTCGCCTCCAGGAGGGCGGCGCGGGGATCTACGCGGCGGGTGGTGCTCCCAGAGCCCCCTGGCGACTCAACGACGGAGCCGGCAGCCGCCCGCTCAAGTGACAGCGGAGCTCTGACCATTGAAAAAGAAGATGGAGGTTCAAAAACCACCCAAGAAAAGAAAGTAGGAGAGTACATAGAAAGAGAGAACTTACGCCGACACAGTCTGCGGCTGCTTCACCACTTTGCGAAAGCGAGCCGCCTTCGCGGCCGCCTCTTCCTGCCTGGTGGCTGCCGCCCCGCCCCTGGGCTTCTTCGTCCGGCTGCCAAACATGCCCTGGGCGGCGCGACGTTTCTGACCTCTACCCGAGCAGGCTGCGCGCCGGAGGAGCCCGTGTCGCGTCCGGATGCCGGCTGGCGGTGCGGGACGGCTTCGGCTTCGTCCTCGTCCGGCCAATCATCAAAGGTAGCGGTGAACCCGGAGCCGCCTGCTTCGCCGCCGGCTTGGCCACCGGCCGGCTCGACGGCGTCCTCCATATGGACCGCCCCCAGGTCGGGGTCCTCCTGGTCGTGTTCGGTCCGGTCGGGGACGAAGCGGCGCTCCACGTCTGTCCCGCCGGCCGGCCGAAGCAGAGGACTCTGTCAAAAGAGCAAGCCGACTGAGTTAGAGTCGGCCCAGAGGAACTCGGCGACAAAGCTGAGAGAGAGAGAGAAAAAGAGACGAGGGGAGCATACCGTAGGCGGAGGATTGGCACGGCTATATGGCTCCTTGCCGAATTGCCAGTCTTCGGAAAGTTGGCAGTTGGCGAGGTAATTCACCATGTCGGCGGCGTCGTGCTGCGGCATCTCCTTGGTGCACATTCGGCTCGGATCGAGCTGGCCGCTCATCTGACAGATCAGATGAGGCCGGCTCTGGAGCGGAAGGACCCGGCGCGTGACGAACGCGGCCAGGATGTCGGGCCCCGTCAGGCCCTCCGACTGGTCCATCACCCGCAGGCGGGCGATGGCGGCACTTCCTCCCTGCGACAGCGTCACGGCCCGAAAGGACCACTGGGGCAGCCTGCCTGCCGGTGGGCCGGCTACGTAGGCCGGCAAGTTGAGGTAGTCGCCCCGGGGAGCGATGCTCCGCACATAGAAGTATGACTTCTGCCACTTCTTCACCGATTGGATTAGCGTGATGACGGGGAAGGGGTTGTCGGCGCCCAATCTCCACGACGCGATGAAGGCGCCAGTATGAGCCGGCACGCCCTTGCTGCGCGTGCCCAGCTTCGACTGGAAGAACTCCCCCCAGAGCTCGAGGGTGGGGAGGACGCCAAGATAGCCCTCGCACAGGGTGACGAAGGCCGACAGCAGCACCACCGCGTTGGGGGTGAGGTGGTGCGGCTGGAGCTGATAGAATTCCAGCCAGGAGCGGAAGAAGGCGCTCACTGGCAGGCCGAAGCCGCGCAGGAAGTGCGAGCGGAAGACCACCCGCTCGCCCTCCCGCGGCGCCGGCCTGATTTCCTTCTCCGGCGCGAGGCGGACCTCCACTTTGTCCGCGCTGGGCAGACGCCGGGTGTCGCGGAGGAAGTCGATGTGGTCGTTATGGACGATGGAGCCGTCCCAATCCCCGCCAAGCTGCTCTACGTGGGGAGGCATAGCGGAAGCTAGCACGGCGGCGGAGGAGCGTGCGGAGGAAGAGCGCGGCGGCGAAGCGCTGTCGCGAGAACGAGCAAGGCAAGAAGACGGTGGAAGTAGGAGGAGCGTGCGAGGGCCTGCCGCCCTCCACCTCCCCCTACTTATAGCCTCACGCGGCCGAAGAGGCCGGACGTGGGGGGGAGACGTGGGATTAACTGCGCCCACTCCCCCCACGTCTCGCATTTATTACGCATAAGTGCGAGCCGAAACTGCCGCACGAAACGTGCGGGCGGTTTCGGGATGCAAAGGATCCGCGCCTGGGCCAGGGCGCGGACGTGGCGGGCCCCCTCCCTGCAACGACGTCTCGTCACGCGCGTGGGCTGGCAGGCTTTCCGGCCACGTGGCACGCCGGCGGCCCGAGGCCGGCCCGCGGCCCGGTGCACGTGCCCGCGGGTTCCCGCCCCCCGACTCCAGAAGATTTCGACTAAGGCGGCGCGCCTGACCAAGGTCGGCTCCCAGCTGCCGGCTTGTCACGATAGGAAGCTGATCGAGCTTCTTGAACCCCACTCCACCTCGAAGCCCAATCAGCTTCGGGGACTACTGTCGGAGATAATGGCCACGGGTAGCCATTCCGACTACCCCTGGCTCTTCAGAAAAATTTATCAGGCCTTTAGGCCTTCAAGCACTCCAAGCATTTGGGCCGCCTTCCCTGGCCGGCTACCACCAATGCCGACTCCTGGAAGGCGACCCTGCCTCACCGACTCCTCCCCAGGACGACTACGGGGTGGCCAACTCCAAGAAGCCGGCCGAGAAGGATGCCGACTCCTAGGAGCCGGCCAAGACCACAACCACTCCCACATAACGGCGACGTGACGGGGTGAGGCCACAGTGCAGCCCACTACCCCCGAAGCCCGAGGAGGGCGTGGCTGCAGGAGGCCGTACGGGACGGACGTCTCCCGTGCGGCTCGGCACTGTAGCCACGCTAGCCTCAACGTCATCCACGACCCACTCCTGTACGACCCAAGGACTGCGGGCCCCTTCAGCCAGAGAGAGGCGTGAAGGCGGCCCGACTTTTCCTAGTCGGCCAAGAGTATAGCCGGGCTCCAGAAGCCGGCTACTCCCTTCCTCAAAGCAGGAGCCCCATTAATGAGACAAGATGAGGTAAGGCTACAGTGATAGCCCCCGAGGCGGCCCACTGTAGCCACGCTTACCTCGACAAAGCCCTCATCATCGGAGGCGCGGCTACAGTAAGCAGCCGCCGACAAGACCCTAGGCGGTGGGACCGGCCTGTCGACAAAGTAGCCGGCAGCCGGCGGGACCCAGCAGCCGGCGAAGAAGCCAGCGAGCGTAGACACTTACGGCTGGACCAGTTCCCAGTCGGATTACCATTGTACCCCCGGGGGGTAGGCCTATATAAACCCCCCGGAGCACCCATGCAAAGGGTTGGCTTCTAGGTCCGCACCCACGCATAATACACACACTATAGATAGAGAGAAGCAAGAGCTAGCCTTGTTCTTCTTCTCCCTTGAACTCAACAGCTCTAGGAGCGATTGTAGCTACTCTTTATCGATCTAGTGATCATGCGGAGACCCCGCAGAGCAGGACTAGGGGTGTTATCTCCTCAGAGAGCCCCGAACCTGGGTAAGATTCGCCGGCGTGCATGTCTTCGCCTCATCCCGTTTCCGAGCACCGGCGACGTTTTATTGGCTCCCACAATGATAAGCCATCCCTTGGCATATGTCGCACCAACCACCCGACACTTATCATTGTGGGAGCCAATAAAACATCGCCGGTACCTGGAAACGGGATGACGCGAAGACATTCACGCCGGCGGATCTTACCCAGGTTCGGGGCTCTCCGAGGAGATAACACCCCTAGTCCTGCTCTGCGGGGTCTCCGCATGATCACTAGATCGATGAAAGGTAGCTACAATCGCTCCTAGAGCTGTTGGGAGAAGAAGAACAAGGCTAGCTCTTTCTTCTCTCTATATATGGTGTGTGTGCTATGCTTAGAAGGCAACTCTATGCTCAGAGGCCAACCATGCTCAGAGGCGAACCCTTTGCATGGGTGCTCCGGGGGGTTTATATAGGCCTACCCCCCGGGGGTACAATGGTAATCCGGCTGGGCTCTGGTCCCAGCCGTCAGTGTCTACGCTCGCCGGCTTCTCCACCGGCTGCTGGGTCCCGCCGGCTGCCGGCTACTTGGTCGACAGGCCGGCCCCACCGCCTAGGGTCTTGTCGGCGGCTGCTTACTGTTGCCTCACCTGTGATGACAAGGGCTTTGTCGAGGTAAGCGTGGCTACACTGGGCCACCTCGGGGGCTATCACTGTAGCCTTACCTCGTCTTGTCTCCTTAATGGGGCTCCTGCTTCGAGGAAGTGAGTAGCCGGCTTCTGGAGGCCGGCTACGCTCTTGGCCGACTGGGAAAGGCCGGGCCCCCTTCACGCCTCTCTCTGGCTGAAGGGGCCCGCCGCCCGCGGGCCGTACGGGAGTCGGTCGCGGGTGACGTCGAGGCCAGCATGGCTACAGTGCCGAGCCGCACGGGAGACGTCCGTCCCGTACGGCCTCCTGTAGCCACGCCCGCCTCGGGCTTCGGGGGTAGTGGGCTGCACTGTGGCCACACCCCGTCGTGTCACCGTTATGTGGGAGTGGCTTGGGTGGTTGTGGTCTTTGGCCGGCTTCCAGGAGTCGGCCACCCCGTAGTCGTCCTGGGGAGGAGTAGGTGAGGCTGGGTCACCTTCCGGGAGTCGGCTTCAGAGGTAGCCGGCCAGGGAAGGCGGCCCAATGCTCGGAGTGCTCGGAGGCCCGAAGGCCTGATAATTTTTTCAGAAGAACCAGGGGCAGTCGGTTAGGCTACCCGTGGCCATTTACTCCGACAGTAGTCCCCGAAGCTGATTGGGCTTCGAGTTGGAGTGGGGGTTGAGAAGCTCGATCAGCTTCCTATCGTGACAAGCCGGCAGCTGGGAGCCGGCCTTGGTTAGGCGCACCGCCTGAGTCGAAATCTTCTGGAGTCGGAGGGCGGGAACCCGCTGGCACGTGCACCGGGCCGCGGGCCGGCCACGGGCCGTCGGCGAACCACGTGGCCGGAAAGCCTGCCAGCCCACGCGCGTGACGGGACGTCGCCGCAGGGAGGGGGCCCGCCACGTCCGCGCCCCGGCCCAGGCGCGGATCCTTTGTATCCCGAAACCGCCCGCACGTTCCGTGCGGCAGTTTCGGCTCGCACTTATGCGCAATAATCGCGAGACGTGGGGGGAGTGGGCGTAGTTAATCCCACGTCCCCCCCCCCACGTCCGGCCTCTTCGGCCTCGTGAGGCTATAAGTAGGGGGAGGTGGAGGGCGGCAGGCCCTCGCACGCTCCTCCTACTTCCATCGTCTTCTTTCTCTTGCCAGTTCTTGCGACAGCGCCTCGCCGCCGCGCTCTTCCACCGCACGCTTCTCCGCCGCCGTGCTAGCTTTCGCCATGCCTCCCACCGTAGAGCAGCTTGGCGGGGATTGGGACGGCTCCAACGTCCATGACGACCACGTCGACTTCCTCCGCGACACACGGCGGCTGCCCACCGCGGACAAAGTGGAGGTCCGCCTCGCGCCGGCGAAGGAAATCAGGCCGGCGCCGCAGGAGGGCGAGCGGGTGGTCTTCCGCTCGCACTTCTTGCACGGCTTCGGCCTGCCAGTGAGCGCCTTCTTCCGCTCCTGGCTCGAATTCTATCAGCTCCAGCCGCACCATCTCACCCCCAACGCGGTGGTGCTGCTGTCTGCCTTCGTCACCCTGTGCGAGGGCTATCTCGGCGTCCTCCCCACCCTTGAGCTCTGGGGGGAGTTCTTCCAGTCGAAGCTGGGCACGCGCACTAAGGGCGTGCCGGCTCATACTAGCGCCTTCATCGCGTCGCGGAGATCAGCCACCGACAACCCCTTCCCCGTCATCACGCTGATCCAATCGGTGCAGAAGTGGCAGAAGTCGTACTTCTACGTGCGGAACATCGCTCCACGGGGCGACTACATCAACCTGTCGGCTTACGTAGCCGGCCCACCGGCGGGCAGGCTGCCCCAGTGGTCCTTCCGGGCGGTGACGCTGTCGCCGGCTGGAAACGCCGCCATCGCCCGACTGCGGGTGATGGTCCAGTCGGAGGGCCTAACGGGGCCTGATCTTCTGGCTGCGTTCGTCACGCGCCGGGTTCTTCCGCTCCAGAGCCGGCCTCATCTGATCTGTCAGATGAGCGGCCAGCTCGATCCGAGCCGAATGTGCACCAAGGAGATGCCGTGTCATGAGGTCGCCTACATGGTGAACTACCTTGCAAACTGCCAACTCACTGAAGAGTGGCAGTTCGGCAAGGAGCCATATAGCTGAGCCAATCCTCCGCCTACGGTATGCTCCCCTTGTCTCTTTTTCTCTCTCTCTCAGCCTTGTTGCCGAGCATCTCTTGGCCGACTCTGACTTAGTTGGCTTGTTCTTCGACAGAGCCCTCTGCTTCGGCCGGCCGGCGGGTCAGACGCGGAGCGCCGCTTCGTCCCCGACCGGACCGAACATGACCTGGAGGACCCCGACCTGGGGGCGGTCCATATGGACGACGCCGTCGAGCCGGGCGGTGGCCAAGCCGGCGGCGAAGCAGGCGGCTCCGGGTTCACTGCTACCTTTGACGACTGGCCGGACGAGGATGAAGCCGAAACCGTCCCGCGCCTCCAGCTGGCATCTGGACGCGGCGCGGGCTCCTCCGCCGCGCAGCCTGCTCGGGGTGGAGGGCAGAAGCGTCGCGCCGCCCAGGGTCTATTCGGCAGCCGAACGAAGAAGCCCAGGGGCGGGGCGGCAGCCACCAGGCAGGAAGAGGCGGCCGCGAAGGCGGCTCGTTTCCGCAAAGTGGTGAAGCAACCGCAGACCGTGTCGGCGTAAGTTCTCTTTCTCTATGTACTCTCTTTCTTTCTTTCTTTGGTGGTTCTTGAACTTTCGTCTTTTTCTTCAACGATCAGAGCTCCGTTGTCACTTGAGCGGGCGGCTGCCGGCTCCGTCGTCGAGTCGCCAAGGGCTCTGAGAGCACCACCCGCCGCGTGGACCCCCGCGCCGACCTCCAAGAGGCAACGGAAAGGAACGTGCGGGAGGCGCGGGAGGAGCAGGAGGCACGGGAGGTGGAGGCACGGAAGGCGGCCGCTGCCCAGGCGGCACGGGAGGAGGAGGCGGCGAAGGCACTCGCCGAGGCCGCAGCCAGGGCTCAGGCAGAGGCCGAGGCCGCGGCGGCGGCGGGGGAGGTTTTGATGGTCACCCGCTGCGCGTCATGGCGCCTGGGGACATGGAGCCCTCGCCAGGGGGAGTCAGCGGCGACCAGCCAGGGCTGGGGGGAAGCGGCGACGACGTCATCATCTTGGAGAAGGCGCCGGAGTCGACCCCTCCGACTGGGGCGGCCCAAGGTGGCCGGCCTGATCCGCCGCCTGCACAGTTGGCGGAGGGCGAGCCGGCCGCGAGGGTTGAGGTGGCGGTCAGGATTCCGCCAAGCCGGCATGCGGGGAAGGCTGCGTCGGAGCCGCAGAAGGCTGCGTCGGAGCCGCAGCCGGCCGTGGGCTCCAGCTCGTCGGCCCAAGATGCGGAGGCGGCCAGCGCTACCTCGGGGTGGACACAAGGCGGAGGGACGGCCGTGGTGAACGTGGCTGCACAAGATGTCCGGACCCGGCTCCAAGGCCAAGCCGCGGCGCTGAGGCAGTTCACCGACGAGTTCCTCGCAACGCGGGCGGCCATCCGGGTTAGTATTCCCATATTGTTCTTTCTTGATCTTGATTTCTTCCATGGGGGTGTGTCAGCGCACCCATTGGGTGTAGTCCCCGAGTTCCGAGTCGTCTGCTGAGCAGGCGGCTTGGAACTTCTTGGAGGTTTTGTCTTTGCTGTTTTTGTTCTCACTTCGGTCTTCTATCCATCTTGCAGGACTACCACAACCTTCGAGCGGCCGCCTTCAACTCCCAGGCTCGGGAGCTGACTCAGAAGACCGCCGACCTTACTGAGAGCCGAGGTACGTGACTTGATCTTTATCTCATGTGGGGGCGCGTCAGTGCACCCACTCGGTGTAGTCCCCGAGATTCGGGCCGACTGCTGAGCAGTCGGGTCGGATCTTCCTTGACGACTTCTTACTGTTTTTCTTCTTCTGACTTTGCAGCGGCCAACGCCAGTCTGAGGGCACAGCTGGGGGAATCCCAGACTGCTCTTCATGCCAAGGATGCCGAGCTTGCCGCCTTGGTGCAGGAGCGCGACCGCCTGGTCAAGAAGCTGGCCAACCAGGAGGAAGGCCACAAGGCGGCGCTGAAGGCTGCGCAGGATCGCGAAGCCGCTCTCCAGGCCGAGTTCGAGACGGAGGCGGCTGGCTGGGCTGAGGCCAGGCAGACTCTGGTCTCTGGCTACGGCCAGATCGAAGATCTGGTTGACGGTAAGTCGCCTACCTCTCCGTCCTTTCTTGTCGTCTGCCACTTTGGCTTGCTTTCTGATTTTGGTGTTCTTCTCTTCCTTTCTTCTTCTTCGCGCAGAGTATTTCCCTGGTTATTCGACTGCCGCCAACCAGACCATCGAGGCCCGTCGCCTGGCGCGGAGGCAAGCCGGCTTTGAAATCTCGCCAACCGCCGGCCGCTCGCTGGAGGAACAGCTCCTGGCGATCCAAGCTCGCATCCACCCGGCTCACCGGCTGCTCCGCGGGCTTCAGCGTGCCGGGGTGCAGGTCTTGGCCGCCCTCTGGCCCGGCCAAGTGGTCCCTCGCACCCCCAGTCGGACCGCCGACTGGCTGGAGGTGGTAGTCGGCCGCTTCGAGGCTTGGAAGGCGTCGGTGGCTTGCTCTGGTGCCAGGCGGGCGCTGGAGTTCGTCAAGGCCTGGTATCCTGGCCTGAACCTGGAGCAGCTGGCTACCTGGCGGCAGCAAGCCGCACGGAGCTGGAGCCGGCGCGGCCGGCCATCATTCGGCGGGCTTCGGCGATCGCCGACTACACCGACACCAGCGTCTTCGCCCCCGAGGTGGACGACACCGGTGTCGCCCAGCCGGAGGAGTGGTTCGGGCTGGACCCGGCATACGGCGAAGACTCGGCGGAGGAGATCGACTCCAGCGACGAGGGTGAAGAGGAGGAGGAGGAAGGTGAGGACGCCGAGCCGGCTGGTGGAGCAGCCGGCCAGCCTCAGCCTGACCGCACCTCCAGCACCACGTCGCGCGCGAGTGCGTCGCCTGCCGTAGGTGGTGGCCAAGCCGAGACCCGCTAGGCGGCCACTCCTTCAGCCGGCGAGGCCGCCTTCACTGACCAACTCGGCCTCCATGTCGCGCCCTAGTCCGCCATTTTTTGCTTTTCCTGTCTTGTTACTCTTTAGAACAATGTTTGGTTAAATTCTGCACAATTCCACCCACTGGGTGTATTTGAACTTATGTCTGTTGCCGCCTGTTGGGGGCTTTATGTATATATAACTTATGCTTTTGGTCTTTCCTTGTACTTTTGCTTTTTGTCCTTCTGCTTTTTCCTTTGCCGCCCTCCCTTGGTTGCCGCCTCCCCAGTCAAACAGTTGCTCTGCAATCTATAGCCAGGGGAGTGCCTGGCCGATTGGGGAGGGGGAAGTACTTTAGCTCTGCTAGACTAAAGCTAAGTTTTTTAGGAAGCCGGCCAGCCGGCTGCTCTGGTAGCCGGCAGGCATGTTTGGAGGCCATCTCTTTGCTATATAGGTTCGTTGTTCCTTAGCCGTTTTTCGTGTGGGCGTCCTTTCTGTCTTTCCTCTTGCTAGTCGGACAGTCAGTTCTTTGAGCTGCGACTTTCAACAAGAGAGGACTCGGGAGCCGGCGCACTACTTTTCTGACTTTAGGAAAAACTTTCGATATAGCTCAAGGCGGCCAGTCCCCGGGCCGACTAGTCGAACCCGGTGCCGGACAAAAATTCAAAATGTAATAATACATTCATGGATATGACACTCGTCATTCATAGATAAATAAAAGGCAGTCCCCGAGTACTGTTCGGGGGCCTGTTGGTTTGTACTTAATACAAAAGGGGAGCGTGATACATACTGCTTTTCAGCTGTAAAATCGTCTTAGGAGGTTTGCGTTCCATGGTCGCTCCGACTCCTTGCCGGAGTCGTCTCTCTTGCGTGCTCTTGGTTTTTGCGCGTCGATCAAGTAGTAGGAGTCGTTGCCGAGTGCCTTGCAGACGACGAAGGGGCCTTCCCAAGGGGCCGAGAGCTTGTGCTGGCCGGCTGTTCGTTGGATCAGCCAGAGCACAAGGTCGCCCTCTTGGAAGGATCTTGCCTTGACCTTGCGGTTGTAGTAGCAGCGCGGGCCTTGCTGGTAGATGGCGGACCGGCTGAGGGCTAACAGCCGGCCTTCTTCCAGTAGGTCGACGCCGTCTTCTCTTGCTTCTTTGGCTTCCTCCTCCGTGTACATGGTGATCCGAGGCGAGTCGAACTCGATGTCTGTTGGGATGACCGCCTCGGCACCGTACACAAGGAAGAATGGAGTGAAGCCGGTTGACTTGTTGGGTGTAGTGCGCAAACTCCAGAGGACAGCCGGCAGCTCTTCGAGCCAGCAGCCGGCCGACCGCTGCAGTGGTACAACCAGTCGGAGCTTGATGCCGGACAGGATAAGTCCATTTGCTCGCTCGACCTGGCCGTTTGACTGCGGGTGGGCAACGGACGCTAAGTCCAGTCGGATGCCCTGCGTCGCGCAGAAACGTGCCAGCGCGCCTTTGGCGAAGTTCGTGCCGTTGTCGGTGATGAATGTCATGGCAGTCGGCCCGTTCAGCTTCTTAATTGGCTTGGCTTCAATCCACTTTGTGAACTTGTCCACCGCAACGAGTAGATGTGTCAAGCCACCGCGAGCTGTCTTGAACGGGCCCACCATGTCCAGTCCCCAGACGGCAAAAGGCCAGGTGAGGGGAATGGTCTTGAGGGCAGAAGCCGGCAGGTGTTGTTTGGAACTGAAGACTTGACATCCTCTGCAGCTCTTGACTATTTCTTTAGCATCCTCCAAGGCAGTCGGCCAGAAGAAACCATGGCGGAAAGCCTTGGCCACGAGGGATCTTGAGGCGGCGTGATGGCCGCATTCGCCTTGGTGGATGTCTTTGAGGATTGCCACTCCTTTTTCTGGCTTGACGCAACGCTGGAAGACTCCAGTGACGCTGCGCTTCACAAGCTCCCTGTTGATTATTGTGTATGCTGCGGCTCGTCGTTGCACTAGTCTTGCTGAGATCTCGTCAGCCGGCAGCTCTCTGCTGACTAGGAACTTGAGGATGGGCTGGGCCCATGAGGGAGCTGTGACTTCTTCTTCTGTTAATGTGGCCACCATGACTCGGGTGGGTGGGTTGGGTGTTGCATTGGAGTCGGCCACCGCTTCTTGTGTCGTTGCAGTCCCCGGGCCGACTGCTGCAGTCCCCGGGCCGGGTTCTGAAGTCCCTGGGCCGGGTGCGACTACGTCCGTCCCCGGGGCGGTCGTCGAAGTCCCCGTGCCGCCTGCGGGGTTTCTTGTGCCGGATCCGGCTGTTTCTGGCGCAGGCAGTACGAAGATGGAATCCGACTCTGGAGACGGCTTGATGGACGGCTTGAGGAGGCGCTGGAGGGAGACGCCAGTCGGTATGGCTTGTCGGGTGGAGCCGATCCGTGCTAGGGCATCTGCTTGGTCGTTGTCGGCCCTTGGCACGTGAAGGAACTCGCACCCTTCGAAGTATCCGCTTATCTGCTGGACGAGAAATCGGCAGCTCGCCATGTTCGCGTCCTTGGCGTCCCAATCGCCAGATGATTGCTGGACCACTAAGTCTGAGTCGCCGTAGCACAGGATCCGGCGTATGCCAAGCTCTTTGGCTAGCCGGAGCCCGTGTACGAGCGCCTCGTACTCGGCCACGTTGTTGGAGGCGGCAAAGTGGATCTGCAGCGTGTACTTGAGCTTGTCGCCTTTGGGAGAGGTGAGGACGATGCCGGCTCCCAAGCCGGTGCGCATCTTGGACCCGTCAAAGTGCATCCGCCAATGGGTAGAGTCGGGAGCCGGCGGTAAGTACTGGGTCTCGGCCTAGTCGACGAGGAAGTCGGCCAATGCTTGCGACTTGATGGCGGTGCGGGGTTGATAGAAGATCGTGTAGGGTGCCAACGCAATGGCCCATTTGGCCACCCGGCCGGATGCATCCCGGCTGCCTATGATCTCGGCGAGCGGGGCAGTGCACACGACCGTGATGGGGTGCTCTTGGAAGTAGGGCTTCAATTTCTTGGCAGCGAAGTACACCCCATAGCACATCTTCTGGTAGTGCGGGTAGTTTTGCTTTGAGCTGGATAGTACTTCGCTGAGATAGTAGACCGGCCTCTGGACCAGCTGGGCTCGGCCTTCCTCCGGGCGCTGGACCACAACAACAGTGCTGACGACTCGGCTAGTCGCGGCGATGTAGAGGAGCATGGGCTCCTTCTCAGTCGGCGCAGCCAGGACAGGCGGAGTGGTCAGCATTTTCTTCAACTCATGGAAGGCTTCGTCGGCTTGATCATTCCACTCAAAGTGAGTGGACTTCTTCATGAGTCGGTACAGGGGGAGAGCTTTTTCTCCTAGTCGGCTGATAAAACGATTCAGGGAGGCTAAGCAGCCAGTGAACTTCTGCACATCTCGCAGCTTGGTGGGAATCTCCATCCTCTCGATGGCCTTGATCTTGACGGGGTTGCACTCAATGCCGCGTTCAGAGACCAGGAAGCCTAGCAGCTGGCCGGCTGGCACTCCGAACACGCACTTCTCGGGATTGAGCTTGATCTGGAATCGGCGCAAGTTGGCGAATGTTTCTTTCAGGTCTTCCAGCAAGGTACTGCGCCTCTCTGTCTTCACCACAATGTCGTCTACGTAGACGTGGGCATTTCTGCCGAGTTGTTTCAAGAGACATTTCTGCATGCAACGCTGAAAAGTGGCACCGGCATTTCTCAAGCCGAATGTCATTGTCAGGTAGTAGAAAGCTCCAAAGGGTGTGATGAAGGCAGTCTTCAGGCGGTCAGCCGGGTCCAACTTGATCTGATGATACCCTGAGTATGCATCCAAAAAACTTAACAGCTCGCATCCGGCTGTGGAGTCTATCACTTGGTCAATCCGTGGCAGGGCAAACGGATCCTTTGGGCAGGCCTTGTTCAGACTAGTGTAGTCTATACACATACGCCACTTGTTATTCTTCTTCAGAACCAGAACTGGGTTGGCAAGCCACTCTAGAAAGAACACTTCCATGATAAAGCCGGCCGCAAGGAGCCGGGCTATCTCTTCTCCCACAATTCTTCGCTTCTCTTCTGACAGTCGGCGGAGGGGCTGCTTGACCGGCTTCGCATCATCTCGGACATGTAATTTGTGCTCGGCGAAATCCTTCGGGACACCCGGCATGTCCTTTGGGGACCATGCAAAGATGTCTCGATTCTCACGGAGGAAGTCGACGAGCTCGCCTTCCTATTTACTGTCCAAGTTCGCCCCAATCACAGCGAACCTCTCCGGGTTCTCCGGGTCCAGAGGTATCTTCTTCGTCTCTTTTGCAGGCTGGAAGGAGCCCTGCGCATCACAATCCTTGGGGTTGGGGGACAAGGCCGGCTGCTTGCCGGCCATGGCCACAACCCGTTCCAACATCTTCTTCTCTTCTGCCACCACGAGGGACTCGGCCAGCCGGCTACTGGCCATGGCGCACTTGATGGACTTCTTGTAGTTGCCGGCTATCGTGATGATCCCCTTCGAGCTCGGCATCTTCATCTTCAGGTAGGCGTAGTGGGGCACAGCCATGAACTTGGCCAAAGCAGGCCGGCCAAGTAGTGCATGATAGGGGCTCTCCAAATCCACTACCTCGAACCATATTGCTTCCCGGCAAAAATGATCTTTGTCTCTGAAGAGAACATCCATTTTGATCTTGCCGATTGGAGAGCAAGACAGGCCGGGTACGATACCATGGAAGACGGTGCGGCTCGGCATGAGCTGCTTTGCTTTGATGTTCAGCTTCTCCATGGTATCGCAGTACAGTATGTTGATACTGCTTCTGCCGTCTATCAGGACGTGGGAAAATCTGGCAGCTCGCCTCTCCGTCGCGAGGGTGACGTCCAAGACCATTGCATAGGAGCCAGGCGAAGGCATCACCTCTGGGTGGTCGGCCTGGCTCCAGCTGATTGGCTTTTCTGACCAGTGCATGAACTCGGCGGTGCTAGAGGCGACTGCATTCACTTCTTGGTGCTGTCAGCGTTGGCTGCGCTTGTCGTCGGCTTGACTCGTGAAGGCGACGTAGGC
Organism: Aegilops tauschii subsp. strangulata; assembly: GCF_002575655.3. Classification (NCBI taxonomy): domain Eukaryota; kingdom Viridiplantae; phylum Streptophyta; class Magnoliopsida; order Poales; family Poaceae; genus Aegilops; species Aegilops tauschii. The sequence continues at coordinate 99,688,374 of NC_053035.3, read as the reverse complement.
GGCGTGCTCTTCGGGGAATTCGTCTTGGATGGCGCCGACTGCCGGCCGAGCCGCCGGCTGCTGAGGGGCTGGAGGCGGCGGGCCGGGAGGCGGTGGCGGCAACATTCCCTCACCCTTGGTGATGCGGGTGAGCCAGTGGCATTTCCGGGTTGTGTGGTTGGACGGCTTCGCGCCGCTGTGGAGCTTGCAGGGGGCATCGAGTGCTTGTTCGTAGGAGAAAGACGGCTGCCAAGGCGGCCGGCCACCCTTCTTCTTGGGAGCGGGCCGATCCTCGGGCTGCTCGTCTTCAACTGTGGCCACCTGCCGACTGGAGGAAGTCGGCATGGGGCCCTTGCGCTTGTGGTCATTCTGGTAGGGGCGCCGATTAGGGTCGCCAGCCGGCGTCTTGGGAGCCGGAGTAATTACTTTCCCCGAGGCGTCCACTCGGAGCTCGGTTTTCATTGAGGAGTCGGCAGTGGCGTATTTGTCGGCGGTGACCAGCAATTCATCGAGGGTAGCCGGCTCGTCGCAGAGGAGTCGGTGCTTGAGGAGGGTGCCTTCTCGGCACCCGGCGGTGAAGTACTCGATGGCCTGGACCTCGTGCACTCCCTCGCAGGAGTTGCGGAGCTCGGCCCATCGCGTGAGGTAGTCGCGGGTCGACTCGTTGGGCCCTTGGACGCAGAGGGAGAGCTGGCGAGGCTTGGGAGGCCGCTTGTAGGTGCTGGTGAAGTTGCGGACGAAAACTTCGGTGAAGTCCAGCCAGCTGTTGATGCTGTAGGGCTCGAGGCTGTTGAGCCATGTGCGCGTCGTGCCTTGCAGCATCAGGGGGACGTACTTCACGGCGACGCGCCGATTGCCGTTGGCTATGCTGACGGCCGTGGAGTAGTTGATGAGCCAATCTTCCGGCTTCACCGAGTCGTTGTACTTGGGCGTGTCTCTGGGGAGCGAGAACCCCTTGGGGAAGGGCTCGTCGCGGATGCGGGGGCCAAAGCATGGCGGGCCGACATCGTCTTCTTCTTCTAACGCCAAGGATCGAGCAAGGCGGTCGATCCTGTGGCGGGCGTCGTTCTCGCCGACTCCTTCTCGGCGGCCGAGTCGGTCGCCAAGAGTCGGATGTGTGATGGGCGGCGGGGTGAGGCGTCTTTCTCTTCGAGGCGGGGGAGGAGGCAGGTTTCCTTGGTGCTCTACTGCTCGAGGGCGGCCCTCCGCGTCGCGCTCGATGGTGATGCGAGTCCGGCTACGGCTGGCAGCCGGCTCCTTGTCTTTCTTCTGGCGCGCGCCGCTCGCAGTCGGCGAGCGGGACGTCGCGGCGTGCTCCCGGCGCGGGGGATGACTATCAGCACGGGCGCCGGCTTCGTGCCGTTCTGCAGCCGCGTCGATCAGCTGCTGGATCCATCTTGTCATGTAGGGGAGCTCATCGGCTCCCAAGCCATTGAGCTCCTCTGCAGCCGCCTGAGCGGCTCGCAGATTCTCGAGCGGGGTGGCGTAGATGGGGCGATCTGCACCCAGCATGCTGGCAACGGCCGCGCCGCGCTTCTGGACGAAGCCGGCTCGGCTCGGGCCGCTAGGCGGCGGCGTACCGAAGGCGGCGCGGTCGACTTCGCGCTGGTGGGCCTCGGTGAGGCGTCTCATCGAGGCTATCTTCTGGCCCTCCGCGATGAGGGCAAGGCGACGTGCCTCCAGGGTCTCGGCGTCGGCGTCGGCCGGGATGGGGATGGAGAGGTCGTGCATCGCCGCTTGCTGAGCGTCGTGGGCATTCTCGCCCGAGTTGGAGACGTGGCTGATGACCAGCACTTCGGTGACAGCGCTGCTGCCGCTGTCAGCTCGAGGGAGGGGGTCGTCGAAGACCACCACGTCGGAGGGGTAGGCGTCAAGCGACGCGGTGTCGGAGTCGATGAGCATCGGGTCGGTGGAGCCGACAGACTCCATGTCCGCAGCAGGCTCGCTGGAGACGTGAAGTTGGTCGAGGAGGCTGACGAGGCGGCTCTCGGGGTAGTCGGTGCCTGCGTCGGACGCAGGCTCGTCGGAGATGCGAGTTTCGCCGAGCAGATCGGCGAGGCGGCTCGCTGCGCAGGCATCGTCGACGCCTTGCAGCGCGTCGAGGCAAACGCCATCGGGCGCAGCAGGCTGGCTGCGCTCGCGGGGAAGGAAGAGGGTTCCCGTCCAGAACAGGTCTCCGGACGACGGTGCACCTGACCCCATGGTGGGCGCCAAATGTCGGGTGGTTGGTGCGACATATGCCAAGGGATGGCTTATCATTGTGGGAGCCAATAAAACGTCGCCGGTGCCTGGAAACGGGATGAGGCGAAGACATGCACGCCGGCGGATCTTACCCAGGTTCGGGGCTCTCCGAGGAGATAACACCCCTAGTCCTGCTCTGCGGGGTCTCCGCATGATCACTAGATCGATGAAAGGTAGCTACAATCGCTCCTAGAGCTGTTGGGATCAAGGGAGAAGAAGAACAAGGCTAGCTCTTGCTTCTCTCTATCTATGGTGTGTGTGCTATGCTTAGAAGGCAACTCTATGCTCAGAGGCCAACCATGCTCCGAGGCGAACCCTTTGCATGGGTGCTCCGGGGGGTTTATATAGGCCTACCCCCCCGGGGGTACAATGGTAATCCGGCTGGGCTCTGGTCCCAGCCGTCAGTGTCTACGCTCGCCGGCTTCTCCGCCGGCTGCTGGGTCCCGCCGGCTGCTGGGTCCCGCCGGCTGCCGGCTACTTGGTCGACAGGCCGGCCCCACCGCCTAGGGTCTTGTCGGCGGCTGCTTACTGTTGCCTCGCCTGTGATGACGAGGGCTTTGTCGAGGTAAGCGTGGCTACAGTGGGCCGCCTCAGGGGCTATCACTGTAGCCTTACCTCGTCTTGTCTCCTTAATGGGGCTCCTGCTTCAAGGAAGGGATTAGCCGGCTTCTGGAGGCCGGCTACGCTCTTGGCCGACTGGGAAAGGCCGGGCCCCCTTCACGCCTCTCTCTGGCTGAAGAGGCCCGCCGCCCGCGGGCCGTACGGGAGTCGGTCGCGGGTGACGTCGAGGCCAGCATGGCTACAGTGCCGAGCCGCACGGGAGACGTCCGTCCCGTACGGCCTCCTGTAGCCACGCCCGCCTCGGGCTTCGGGGGTAGTGGGCCGCACTGTGGCCACACCCCGTCGTGTCACCGTTATGTGGGAGTGGCTTGGGTGGTTGTGGTCTTTGGCTGGCTTCCTGGAGTCGGCCACCCCGTAGTCGTCCTGGGGAGGAGTAGGTGAGCCTGGGTCGCCTTCCGGGAGTCGGCTTCAGAGGTAGCCGGCCAGGGAAGGCGGCCCAATGCTCGGAGTGCTCGGAGGCCCGAAGGCCTGATAATTTTTTCAGAAGAACCAGGGGCAGTCGGTTAGGCTACCCGTGGCCATTTACTCCGACAATTTTCTTAGGGCCGTCATGTATCGACCGGCCTATGGACCTCCCATCCGAGGTTTTATTTTTGGCAGCCCAATTTATGTATTTTTTTGAAGAAAACGCAGAGGTCTGTTCTATTTTTCTATATAAGAATAAGAACGCCAGGTCCAACTTATGATTCCCTTCTAACTATATTATATATATTTAAATTATTTCATATGTTATTATATATTATTTTTATTGTCATCATATATTTAACAGATACTTACATATGTAAGAAAACAATATCCCACATCTTATTAACTTATACAAATAATTTCTTAACAAATAAAATCCTGGATTGTTTTGGCACGAAAATCCTAGTGATTGTGTACAAAAGCTTGGTAAGATTTAAGGACGAATGTAATAATATCACTTATTATTTAAATATATTTATAACAAAATGCTCAGCCCCTTTTTATTTTTTGATAACATTGCTAGCCCAACCCAACATTATAATTAGAATCAGCCTAGCAAAATCGTGTATTTCGAGAAAGTGCAAATGGCATGTAATTTTTTAGGAAATAAAATAAATGGGCCGCATGGACGCTACATTATTTGTTCACCCAGCCCAGCTAATGGCTGTAATTCAAAAAAAATATCATTTTGACTGTAAATTCTACCACGCAAAAAAAAGACTGTAAATTCTAAAAAAAATGGGTTGAATACGTGCCACATTTTTAGAGGCTGAAATGTGGGCCAATAGGTCGAAGCCAACGCAAGTCGTTGTCAATTTAGTCAACAAATGATTCTGACATGTTAGCCGTTGGATTTACATCCAACGACCGGCATCCATCTTCAATCTCTCGTCTTCTTCCTCCAGCACCGCCGGGACCACCTCCCGCCTCCTGCTGCTAGCAGCTCTCCTTAGCACGCTTCGCTATGAAGCGCTACTCCACCGTTGGCCAGGCCATCCCTCCACCCCTCCACACCTCCTGTTCTTCTCCACCGACTGCCGAACCACACCGCACTAGAACCAGTTAACCCTTGTACACCTCTCCGTCTACGACTCTACTCCCGTGTCTTCCCATCTCCGGCTCGTTGCTGTCCGGGGCCTCGCCGTCGTCCACCACCTTGGATGCGCTCGGCGCGGCGTGGTCAACATGGTCAACGGTCGACACCATCGGAAGTAGACTGTGCGTGGAGAGGCTGACAGCTGGGTCCACGGCCGCACGCAAGGAAATGCCTCCTTATTACGCGCAAAATAATGATTCCTCCACCTGACATCTGGGATCCACCGGAAGGGCCTCTGTATTTCGCGAAAATAACGTGCCCCCCGCTGACATGTCGGACCCACCAGCTATCTTCGCACTCAAGGAAGTCCCTCCTTATTACGCACAAAAAAATGAATACTCCCCCTGCCAGCTGGAACCCAGCATACTGGGAGGCTGATTTGTGGGCCTACCAAGTTGACGGGGACGGAGGGCTTTGTCAACTTAGTCAATATGAATGATTCTAGCTCCTATTACCGTACGATGTTCATCCAACGGCCGTAGTGCTTCTTCAACCTCTGTCTTCTTGCTCCAGCCGCCCAAACCAGCGCCGGTCGTGCCGCGTGCTCCTGCCTCCCGTGGCCGGCTGTGATGTCGCGGAGGCCTCACCGCCCCCTACTACTCCCACCGCTGGACAGGCCATCCCTCTACTCACCCACACCCCATGTTATTCTGTGGCGACAGCAGCCTCACACCGCAGCCGAACCAGTGAACCCTCGTACTCCTCTTCGCGTGGGCATCCACTGCTGCGTCTTCCCCGGCTCTGAGTCGTCCCCTTCCTAGTCCTCGCCGTCATCCACCGCCGTGGTGCTCTCGGAACGGCGTGGTCAACGTGGTCAAGGAACGACTTCCATCGGACGTGGACTGTACGTGGAGAGGCTGACAGCTGGGTCCATAGCCGCAGCAAGGAAGTGCCTCCTTATTACGCGCAAAATAATGATTCCTCCACCTGACAGCGGGGACCCACTGGACGGGCCACCGTATTTTGCGAAAAAAACGTCTCCCCCTTACTGCTAGGACCCACCAGCTACATCTTCGCACGCAAGGAAGTGCGTCCGGGCAAAAAAAAAATGATTCGCCCCCCTGACTGCTGGGACCCACCAGCTACATCTTCGCATGCAAGGAAGTGCGTCCGGGCAAAAAAAAACGATTCGCCCCCCTGACTACTGGGACCCACCAGCTACATCTTCACACGCAAGGAAGTGCCTGACAGTCGGGACCCACCTGGTCGAAGCGTACGTAGCGTTGTCATTCTGGTCGCGAACGTGTACGTACATATATACTGGTGAATGTAGAGGCGCGCACATGTCGTAGTAGAGGCGCGTACGTGTCGTAGTAGAGGCGTGCACGTAGCATGTACACATACGTACAGCGGCCAGGGTGCAAGAAAGAAAATACGGCCACATATGTGTACATACGGGCGGGGTCTCGAACGCCTACTCGCGCATACGTACGGCCAGGGCTCCTGTACATGGCTGGGTCGGAACGGAGAAACAGCGTCATCGTCGTGTTCATGGGGAGGCAACGGAATGCGTCGTGTTCATGGGGAGGCAACGGAATGCGTCGTGTTCATGGGGAGGCAATGGAATGCGTCGTGTTCATCGGGAGGCAACGGAACGCGTGGGAGCCAACCGGCTGGGTCGGAACGGAATGCGTGGTCATGTTCATCGGTAGGGCTTGGACGGAACAGGCGATGGAAACGAGGCCTGGCGTACTGCAAAACGGAGGAAACGGACCTCCTACGTTCGGAACGGGGTCCTGTTGATCGGGAGGGGTGTGGCGTACCGCAAAACAGAGGAAACGGACCTCCTATGGTCGAAACGGGGGTCCTGTTGATCGGGAGGGGTGTGGCGTACCGCAAAACGGAGGAAACAGACCTCCTACGGTCGAAACGGGGGTCCTGTTGATCGGGAGGGGTGTGGCGTACCGCAAAACGGACGAAACGGACCTCCTACGGTCGAAACGGGGGTCCTGTTGATCGGGAGGGGTGTGGCCTACCGCAAAACGGACGAAACGGACCTCCTACGGTCGAAACGGGGGTCCTGTTCATCGGGAGGGGTGTGGCGTACCGCAAAACGGGACTCCACGGGATACTGTTCATCTCCACCGTCGACCTCCTCCAACCTCCACGGGCTACCGTCGACCTCCTCCAGCCTCCACGGGCTCCTGTTCATCCAGCCTCCACCGCGCGCTACTCCACCGGCTACTGTTCAACCACCCCTCCACTGGCAGCCCTCGACCGTCTACTGTTCATCCAGCCCTCCACACCACGGGGTCCTGTTCATCCAGAGGCAACGCCACCGCTCACTGTTCATCCAACCCCCCCGCAACGCTCACTGTTCATCCAATCGATCGTCTTCAGTTAGCAGCAGTAGCGAAGGAATCGCTCGATCGGGTTCAGTTAACAGCCATCGATCGATCGCTCGGGTTCAGTAACGCGTAGCCTGCAGTGCAATCGCTCGGGTTCAGTTAGAGCCAACGCCTCGCACACACGCGCGTACGTGTATGAGAGAAACGCGCATCGCTCGGCCCCCGACCTCCCACCGTAACCGGGAACTCCCCGAAATTATCCCCCCCCTCGCTTCTACCACGGTTTTTTTGTCATGGACGGCCCAAAGAATGTCATGCAGCTGCGTCTCCGGCCCGCCCAGGACGAAAAGCCCATTTTCTGTCATGATTTTTTGTCATAGAAGTAGGAGGCCACCACATCTATGATGATACCGGGTTTTGTCACAATTATCATCATAGAAGTGTCATATGTATGACAGAAAAAATTCGTTCTGCCCAAAATGTCACGGATGTGTCTTTTTTTGTAGTGCATGTTCACTGTTTTGACCTCTGGTGGAAATTTTTTCTGTCCCCCAGTGCTTTGCTGGCGAGGCTCATCCTCATCTTCACTTGGTGTCTCGCTCCCCTTGTGTTCGGCGTTTAACTTGCCGGCCTGCTTGAAGACCCAGCATTCTCTGTGGATGTGATTCGCAGGTTTGTCGGAGGTGCCGTGAATCTGACATAATTTGTCTAGAATCTTGTTGAGGCTGGACGGTCCATCTTTGTTGCCTTTGAAAGGCTTCTTCCGCTGACCGGGTCGAGAGCCCCTGAATCCGGCGTTTACCGCCGTGTTGGCTGGGCTTTCTTCGTTATTTTGACGCTTGCTTTTACTGCGTCGTGGTTTTCCATTACCATCCCTGACTTCAGATGTGCCTGGGTCGCTGGTGCTACTACGAGCCAGCCAGCTATCTTCGCCCGCGCAAAAGCGGGTCATGAGGCTTGTTAGGGCTGCCATTGTCCTTGGTTTTTCTTGGCCGAGGTGTCTGGCGAGCCATTCGTCGCGAACGCTGTGTTTGAAAGCTGCTAAGGCTTCGGCGTCCGGGCAGTCGATGATTTGGTTCTTCTTAGTGAGAAATCTGTTCCAAAGCTTTCGGGCTGACTCTCCGGGCTGTTGAATTATATGACTTAAATCGTCTGCGTCTGGAGGTCGGACATAAGTCCCTTGAAAATTGGCCCTAAAAGCATCCTCAAGCTCCTCCCAACTTCCTATTGAATTTTTGGGGAGGCTCTTCAGCCAGTGCCGAGCTGGTCCTTTCAGCTTGAGGGGCAGGTATTTAATGGCGTGGAGATCATCTCCGCGAGCCATATGGATATGGAGGATGAAGTCCTCAATCCAGACCCCAGGGTCTGTCGTTCCGTCGTACGCCTCTATGTTCACGGGCTTGAATCCCTCTGGAAATTCATGATCCAGTACCTCATCGGTGAAGCATAGGGGATGTGTGGCACCCCTGTATTTGGATGTATCATGGCGTTCGGATGGTTGTAGTATCCGGTTTTGATTTTGTGCCGGAGCACGCTTCCAGATCCATAGATGGACCTTGTCATACCGGATTTTTGGCGCAAGTCCTCACGTAAATTGTGTGTTGACTTGTGTGCGGCCCCGTTAGCCGCCCTATCGCGGCCACGAGGTGGTCGATCCGGCTGATCGGCCATTTTATTCTTCGGCTGTGTAGGCTCTACGGCCTCATCATCGAACTCGGGCAACAGCTTGCGCTTTGGATAGCTCTTTGTATGGCAACTACCACCATACTTTTCTTCAGTGTCGAGCACTTTGTTCCATCTACTGTTGAGCGTATTCTGCGCGGCCTTAAGCCTTTGCTTCTGCTTCTTCAGACTCCTCGCGGTGGCAATAAGCCTTCTACGGAGGTTCTCTTGTTCCAAGTGCCTTTCCGGGATGACGTGTGCGTCGTCGTCCGGACTATTTTCCTCTCCGGAGAGAGGTTGATGAGCTTTATCCTCGGCGTCGACATGTTCGGACAGCTTCTCCGTACTATGTTCGCCATTCACAAGTTCATCCTGCTCTATCGCTCGGTCAATGTTGTCGTCTCCTCTGGAGTCGACCGTGGTGTTATTTTCTCTTGCACTGTTATCGCTGTTTTTGCCGAGGCGGGATTTGGAGCTGCGCCTACGCCGTCGCGTTGGTTGTTTCTCGAGGGAGCTATCCTTCGCTGCATCCTTCCATTCCTCGTCATTGTTTTCTTTGGGTGTATCCATCATGTATATATCGTGTGATGAGGTGGCTGTCAAGCGCCCTGTAGGCGGTGGTTCCCGCTCGTCTCCTGCATCGTCGTCCATACCGTCAATGTCTTCGGAGTCGAAATCGAGCATGTCGGTTAAATCGTCGACAATGGCTACTAAGTGGGTGGTGGGTGGGGAGCGAATTTCTTCGTCGTCCGCATCCCATTCTAGCCGGACATAGTTCGGCCAAGGTTCTCCTGACAAGGAGAGAGACCTTAATTAATTTAGCACATCGCCAAAAGGCGAGTGCTGGAAGATATCCGCGGAGGAAAACTCCATGATCGGTGCCCAATCGGATTCGATAGGCATAGACGCAGGCGGCTTGGAGCCCGTGGCCGGGGACGAATCCAATGGTTCGGCAACACGGCTCTCGTAGGAGGTGAAGTTAGTATTCGGCTCTATCGCCACTGAGAGGGCGGCCTCCGTGGCTGGGTCTATCCACCCGTCCTCAGATGGCGCAATCTGTTCCGGATTGAGGACCGGAGTAGTTGCAGGTGTGATCTCCCGAACACTGTCCAACGGCAGAGTTAAGTCATGCTTGTCGTGATTGTGCGGCGCACCTGACATGGGCTCGAATCCGTCGAAGATCAAGTCTCCGCGGATGTCGGCAGTATAGTTCAAGTTTCCGAACCAGACCTGATGGCCAGGGGCGTAGCTCTCGATCTGCTCCAGATGGCCAAGCGAGTTGGCCCGCAGTACAAAGCCGCCGAATACGAAGATCTGTCCGGGGAGGAAAACCTCACCCTGGATCGCATCGTTACCAATGATCGAAGGATCCATCAAGCCTTACGGTGACGACACAATGGAACTCTCAATGAAAGAACCAATGTCGGTGTCAAAACCGGTGGATCTCGGATAGGGGGTCCCGAACTGTGTGTCTAAGGCGGATGGTACCAGGAGGCGGGGGACACGATGTTTACCTAGGTTCGGGCCCTCTTGATGGAGGTCATACCCTACTTCCTGCTTGATTGATCTTGATGATATGAGTATTACAAGAGTTGATCTACCACGAGATCGTAGAGGCTAAACCCTAGAAGCTAGCCTATGGTATGATTGTTGTTGTCCTACGGACTAAACCCTCCGGTTTATATAGACACCGGAGGGGGCTAGGGTTACACAGAGTCGGTTACAAGGGAGGAGATCTACATATCCGTATTGCCAAGCTTGCCTTCCATGCCAAGGAGAGTCCCATCCAGACACGAGACGAAGTCTTCAATCTTGTATCTTCATAGTCCAACAGTCCGGCAAAGGTATATAGCCCGGCCGTCCGAGGACCCCCTAATCCGGGACTCCCTCAGGGGGCATCGATCACGGAGGGCTTCTACATCAACACCATAGCCTCTTCGATGATGTGTGCGTAGTTTACTAGAGACCTTCGGGTCCATAGTTATTAGCTAGATGGCTTCTTCTCTCTCTTTGGATCTCAATACAAATTTCTCCTTGATCTTCTTGGAGATCTATTCGATGTAACTCTTTTTGCGGTGTGTTTGTCGAGATCCGATGAATTGTGGGTTTATGATCAAGATTATCTATGAACAATATTTGAATCTTCTCTGAATTCTTTTATGTATGATTGGTTATCTTTGCAAGTCTCTACGAATTATCAGTTTGGTTTGGCCTACTAGATTGATCTTTCTTGCAATGGGAGAAGTGCTTAGCTTTGGGTTCAATCTTGCGTTGCTCGATCCCAGTGATAGAAAGGGAAACGACACGTATTGTATTGTTGCCATTGAGGATAAAAATATGGGGTTTATATCATATTGCTTGAGTTTATCCCTCTACATCATGTCATCTTGCCTAATGTGTTACTCTGTTCTTATGAACTTAATACTCTAGATGCATGCTGGATAGCGGTCGATGTGTGGAGTAATAGTAGTAGATGCAGGTAGGAGTCGGTCTACTTGTCACGGACGTGATGCCTATATACATGACCATGCCTAGATATTCTCATAACTATGCTCAATTCTATCAATCGCTCGACAGTAATTTGTTCACCCACCGTAATACTTATGCTATCTTGAGAGAAGCCACTAGTGAAACCTATGGCCCTCGGGTCTATTTTCCATCATATTAATCTCCCGTCAACTAGCTATTCTGGCGCCGTTTATTTTGCAATCTTTACTTTTAATCTTTATCATAAAAATACCAAAAATATTATCTTATCATCTCTATCAGATCTCACTTTTGCAAGTGGCTGTGAAGGGATTGACAACCCCTTTATCGCGTTGGTTGCAAGGTTCTTATTTGTTTGTGTAGGTACGAGGGACTTGCGTGTGGCCTCCTACTGGATTAATACCTAGGTTCTCAAAAACTGAGGGAAATACTTACGCTACTTTGCTGCATCACCCTTTCCTCTTCAAGGGAAAACCAACGCATGATCAAGAGGTAGCAAGAAGGATTTCTGGCGCCGTTGCCGAGGAGTCTACGCACAAGTCAAGACACGCCAAGTACCCATCACAAACTCTTATCCCTCGCGTTACATTATTTGCCATTTGCCTCTAGTTTTCCTCCCGCCCACTTCACCTTTGTCGTTTTCTTCGCCCTTCTTCTGTTCGTCTTTTCATTTGCCTTGATGTCTTACTTGGCTCGTTTGCTCGTTTGGTTGGAATAGTTTTGTATTTATTGCTAAACAGAGAACCTAAGATCTATGGGTCCTCATCCGCTTGCCAATCTTTTTAAGAGATCCAATTATGATGAACCAATCCCTAGTGATTTGGGTGCACTAGATTATCTTTATAAGGTTTTGCTTGAAGTTCGTGAATCTGAAAATTGTGATGAAGTACTTTATGAAGTGATTCACGATAGATATTTGAATAAAAAGCATGATTGCAATGATTTTACTATAAATTATCTTGATGTCAATTGTGCTAATAATATGCAAAACCCTAAGCTTGGGGATGCTAGTTTTGCTATGTCTACTACTTGTTGCAATGATCATGATTGGGGTGATTCTTCTTATGATCTTGAAAATTTATTTGAGCCCCATGATGATAATAATGTTTGCAATAATATTGAAAGTGCGTTTGGAAGAGTGTCAACTTTATATCCCACATATTTGGAGTATGATCAATCTTATGATATTTTTGATAAAAGTGAGTTTGGAGAGGTCATGACTTTAGTTAATGTTAATCCCACTATTTTGGAAGAGTGTCAACTTTGCATGCATGTGGATCGTGTTGAGGATATGTTGTGTGATAGCTATTTTTTTGAATTTGCTTATAGAGAGAGGAAAATATGGTTGTAGAAATTTTTATCTTACTATATTACCTCTCGTCATGTTGAGATTACTATCATCTATTTCTTCTTCCGTGCATATGCTAATTTTTGCTTGCTTTGATAATTTATTTGCTTATAAAATGCCTATGCATAGGAAGTATGTTATACTTAGATGTGTTTGTCACATGCTATATGATGCTCCTTTTGTGCTTCAATTCTTGTCTTTCATGTGAGCATCATTAAAATTATCAATGCCTAGCTAAAAGGCTTTAAAGAAAAGCGCTTGTTGGGAGACAACCCAATATATTTCCTTTATGTTTTTGAAAAAATAATCCATCTAGATTTTGCTTAGATGTGGTTTTATGTTTTAATTAGTGTTTTTGCAAAGTAGAACCTTTGGGAAGACTTGGGTGAAGTCTTCTTGATCTTGCTGTAAAAAACAGAAACTTTAGCGCTCACGAGATTAGCTACAAAGTTTTACTGGAGAGTGATATTTAGTTAATTCTTTTTGCAGATGATTAATAGATAAATTACTCACGTCCAGAAATTTACTTTAGAATTTTTGGAGTTCCAGAAGTATGCGTTTGATACAGATTACTACAGACTGTTCTGTTTTTGACAGATTCTGTTTTTCGTGTGTTGTTTGCTTATTTTGATGAAACTATGGCTAGTATCGGAGGTTATGAACCATAGAGAAGTTTGAATACAGTAGTTTTAACACCAATATAAATAAAGAATGAGTTCATTACAGTACCTTGAAGTGGTGTTTTGTTTTCTTTCGCTAACGGAGCTCACAAGATTTTCTGTTACGTTTTGTGTTGTGAAGTTTTCAAGTTTTGGGTAAAGATTTGATGGATTATGGAACAAGGAGTGGCAAGAGCCTAATCTTGTGGATGCCCAAGGCACCCCAAGGTAAAATACAAGGACAACCAAAAATCCTAAGCTTGGGGATGCTCCGGAAAGCATCCCCTCTTTTGTCTTCGTCCATCGGTAACTTTACTTGGAGCTATATTTTTATTCACCACATGATATGTGTTTTGCTTGGAGCGTCTTGTATGATTTGAGTCTTTGCTTTTTAGTTTAACACAATCATCCTTGCTGTACACACCTTTTGAGAGAGACACGCATGAATCGGAATTCATTAGAATACTCTATGTGCTTCACTTATATCTTTTGAGTTAGATAATTTTGCTCTAGTGCTTTGCTTATATCTTTTTAGAGCACGGCGGTGGTTTTGTTTTATAGAAATAATTGATCTCTCATGCTTCATTTATATTATTTTGAGAGTCCTCTAGAACAGCATGGTAATTTTCTTTGGTTATAAAATTAGTCCTAATATGATAGGCATCCAAGATAAAAACTTTAAAGTGCATTGAATACTAAGAGAAGTTTGATACTTGATAGTTGTTTTGAGATATAAAGGTGTTAATATTAGAGGTGTGCTAGTTGAGTAATTGTGAAATTGAGAAATACTTGTGTTGAAGTTTGCAAGTCCCGTAGCATGCACGTATGGTAAACGTTGTGTGACAAATTTGAAGCATGAGGTGTTCTTTGATTGCTTCCCTTATGAGTGGCAGTCAGGGACGAGCGATGGTCTTTTCCTACCAATCTATCCCCCTAGGAGCATGCACGTAGTGATTGGTTTTGATGACTTGTGGATTTTTGCAATAAGTATGTGAGTTCTTTATGACTAATGTTGAGTCCATGGATTATACGCACTCTCACCCTTCCATCATTGCTAGCCTCTTCGGTACCGTGCATTGCCCTTTCTCACATTGAGAGTTGGTGCAAACTTCGCCGGTGCATCCAAACCCCGTGATATGATACGCTCTATCACACATAAGCCTCCTTATTTCTTCCTCAAAACAGCCACCATACCTACCTATTATGGCATTTCCATAGCCATTTCGAGATATATTGCCATGCAACTTTCCACCGTTCCATTTATTATGACACGTATCATCATTGTCATATTTCCTTGCATGATCATGTAGTGACATCGTATTTGTGGCAAAGCCACCATGCTTAAGTTTTCATACATGTCACTCTTGATTCATTGCATATCCCGGTACACCGCTGGAGGCATTCACATAGAGTCATATTTTGTTCTAAGTATCGAGTTGTAATTCTTGAGTTGTAAATAAATAAAAGTGTGATGATCATCATTAGAGCATTGTCCCATGTGAGGAAAGGATGATGGAGACTATGATTCCCCCATAAGTCGGGATGAGACTCCGGACGAAAAAAAAGAGGCCAAAAAAAAGGAGAAGGCCCAAATAAAAAAAGAGAGAAAAAGAGGGAAGGGACAATGTTACTATCCTTTTTCCACACTTGTGCTTCAAAGTAGCACCATGATCTTGATGATAGAGAGTCTCTTATTTTGTCACTTTCATATACCAGTGGGAATTTTTCATTATAGAACTTGGCTTGTATATTCCAATGATGGGCTTCCTCAAATGCCCTGGGTCTTCTGAGAAAGCAAGTTGGATGCACACCCACTTAGTTTCTTTTGTTGAGCTTTCATATATTTATAGCTCTAGTGCATCCGTTGCATGGCAATCCCTACTCCTTGCATTGACATCAATCGGTGGGCATCTCCATAGCCCGTTGATTAGCCACGTCAATGTGAGACTTTCTCCTTTTTTGTCTTCTCACACAACCTTAATCATTATATTCTATTCCACCCATAGTGCTATGTCCATGGCTCGCGCTCATATATTGCGTAAAAAGTTGAAAGAGTTTGAAAAGGCTAAGTAGGAAACAATTGCTTGGCTTGTCATTGGGGTTGTGCATGATGAGAGCATTTTGTGTGACAAAAATGAAGCATGGCCAAACTATATGATTTTGTAGGGATAAGCTTTCTTTGGCTATGTTATTTTGGTAAGACATAATTGCTTGGTTAGCATGCTTGAAGTATTATTATTTTTATGTCAACATTGGACTTTTATCTTGAATCTTTCGGATCTGAACATTCATGCCACAATAAATAAAATTACATTGAAGAATATGCTAGAAAGCATTCCACATCAAAAATTCTGTTTTTATCATTTACCTACTCGAGGACGAGCAGGAATTAAGCTTGGGGATGCTTGATACGTCTCCAACGTATCTATAATTTTTGATTGTTCCATGCTAGTATATATTCTGTTTTGGATGTTTAATGGGCTTTATTATACACTTTTATATTATTTTTGGGACTAACCTACTAACCCAAGGCCCAGTGCAAATTGCTGTTTTTTGACTACTTCAATGTTTCGCAGAAAAGGAATATCAAACGGAATCCAAACGGAATGAAACTTTCGGGAACGTGATTTTTGGAACACACGTGATCCAGAGGACTTGGAGTGGACGTCAAGAAACAACCTAGGGGGCCACGAGGCAGGGAGGCGCGCCTACCCCCCTGGGCACGCCCCCACCCTTGTGGGCCCCTCGTGGCTCCACCGACCTACTTCTTCCTCCTATATATACCTATGTACCCTGAAACCATCAAGGAGCACCACAAAACCCTATTGCCACTGCCGCAACCTTCTGTACCCATGAGATCCCATCTTGGGGCCTTTTCCGGCGCTCCGCCGGAGGGGGCATCGATCACGAAGGGCTTCTACATCAACACCATAGCCTCTCCGATGATGTGTGAGTAGTTTACCATAGACCTTCGGGTCCATAGTTATTAGCTAGATGGCTTCTTCTCTCTCTTTGGATCTCAATACAAAGTTCTCCTCGATCTTCTTGGAGATCTATTCGATGTAACTCTTTTTGCAGTGTGTTTGTCGAGATCCGATGAATTGTGGGTTTATGATCAAGATTATCTATGAACAATATTTGAATCTTCTCTGAATTCTTTGATGTATGATTGGTTATCTTTGCAAGCTCTTCAAATTATCAGTTTGGTTTGGCCTACGAGATTGATCTTTCTTGCAATGGGAGAAGTGATTAGCTTTGGGTTCAATCTTGCGTTGCTTGATCCCAGTGACAGAAAGGGAAACAACACGTATTGTATTGTTGCCATCGAGGATAAAAAGATGGGGTTTATATCATATTGCTTGAGTTTATTCATCTACATCATGTCATCTTGCCTAATGCGTTACTCTGTTCTTATGAACTTAATACTCTGGATGCATGCTAGATAGCGGTCGATGTGTGGAGTAATAGTAGTAGATGCAGGCAGGAGTCGGTCTACTTGTCACGGACGTGATGCCTATATACATGATCATGCCTAGATATTCTCATAACTATGCTCAATTCTATCAATTGCTCGACAGTAATTTGTTCACCCACCGTAGTACTTACGCTATCTTGAGAGAAGCCACTAGTGAAACCTATGGCCCCTGGGTCTATTTTCCATCATATTAATCTCCCGTCAACTAGCTATTTCTGGCGCCGTTTATTTTGCAATCTTTACTTTTAATCTTTATCATAAAAATACCAAAAATATTATCTTATCATCTCTATCAGATCTCACTTTTGCAAGTGGCCGTGAAGGGATTGACAACCCCTTTATCGCATTGGTTGCAAGGTTCTTATTTGTTTGTGTAGGTACGAGGGACTTGCGTGTGGCCTCCTATTGGATTGATACCTTGGTTCTCAAAAACTGAGATAAATACTTACGCTACTTTGCTGCATCACCCTTTCCTCTTCAAGGGAAAACCAACACATGCTCAAGTGGTAGCACCCACTGCCTATTGATGATAGCTTTCCTGATGAACAATTAAAAGTTTTTCTATGACTTAAGACATTACTTTTGGGATGACCCACACCTTTATAAAGGAGTACATGGTGTTATTAGATGTTGTGTACCTGAGCATGAACAGGAACAAATCCTACGCAAGTGCCACTCCGAGTCTTACGGAGGACACCACGCTGAAGATAGAACTGCACATAAGGTATCGCAATCCGGTTTCTATTGGCCCACTCTCTTTAAGGATGCTCGTAAGTTTGTCTTGTCTTGTGATCAATGTCAAAGAATTGGTAATATTAGTAGACGTCAGGAAATGCCTATGAACTATTCACTTGTTATTGAACCATTTGATGTTTGGGTCTTTGAATATATGGGACCTTTTCCTTCCTCTAATGGGTATACACATATTTTGGTTGATGTTGATTACGTTACTAAGTGGGTAGAAGCTATTCCAACTAGTAGTGATGATCATAACACTTCTATTAAGATGCTTAAAGAAGTTATTTTTCCGAGGTTTGGAGTCCCTAGATTTTAATGACTGATGGTGGTTCACATTTTATTCATGGTGCTTCCCATAAAATGCTTGCTAAGCACTACTGCAGGATGCTGCTAACGCGACACTATGATCAGAGACCCTTTGACTAAACTGTGTGCGATGCATTAATCACAAATGGGGATGTAAAAAACTGTCAAAAAGGTGCAAAATGTTTGCGATGGCGGAGCCATCAAACACGGTTCAGATTTTAGTTGGGTGTGCGATTCAGGGCACACGGTTAACCCGTTCAAACTGTTTGCGATGAGGCAGAATAACAGAAACGGGCAGCCATATCAATGTTTGTGCGATATATGGCATACAGTTCGCTCCGATGAACCGTTTACTATGAGGGAGTGCAACATAAACGGTTAGCCAGATCAAGGTGTGTGTGATATAGGGCATACGGTTCACTCGGACGAACTGTTTTCGATTAGCGAACACAACAAAAATGGTTCAACTTAACAAGATGTGTGTGATACATGGCAAACAGCCGACTCGGATGAACTGTTTGCGATGAAAATTACAACACAGATGGTTAATACAGTTAGTTCGTGTGCGATTCTGTGTGTACAAAAAACTTTGAAAAATGCAAACTAGTTGCTTGCGGTGGCTAGGAGTATCGCACACGATGCGTCTGCAAGTACTCGTGTGCGATGATTAGTTAGTTACACATACGTTTCCTTGTGTTAACACTTGTGTGATAAATAACACGTGGCACCAGATACAGTATTCGGGTTGTGTGTATGCTCCACTTAGTCTTCCCGCGCTCCAGGGAATGCTTCCCGCGCTCCACATGGGTGAATTGTAAAATCCACGCCTATTCCCTCACCGGTTTCCCGCCACCAGCTAACGGCTTGCTGCATATAACCCAGGCGGCAACGCACCACTGTGACACTCTGCGAAGATCTAATCCTCACCCATCTACCATTAGTTATTCCAAGCATGCCAGGCAACGACCAAAGCTCCGACATCGAAGCCTACCTGCGTTACATCTTCGGCGAGGAGAACGAGCCGGAGTAGGTTGGGGAGCAAGAGCTTCATCGGCTGGTGCAGGCACCATGGCCCATCAGCAGCGATATCGGCGTGACAGTCCTTGGGAGCACAATCGACATATTGCAGAGGAGGTGTGATGAGCAGTTTGCCATCCACTATGCAAAAGATCCAGAGCTGCTCGGCGGCATGATCGACGACCCACCCAAAGAGCCACCGTCACCAATGCTCATCGAGAGCCTGATGCTCCGCGAGGAATGGGGAGAGTACCTCTGCGATTCAGTCAAGACAAAGGCAGCCTGCGGGTTCATCATTGCCCATGGCGGCCATGTCAACCTCGATCCTGATGATGTGGTGGCCAGTCTCGAGCGCATCCTTGGCGGAGTTGACGTCCCTGATGAAGTAGAACATCGCCAATGTGATATCTTGAGGATGGAGGTGATCGACGGAATTTTCTACTAGGCCAGAGACATGGAAATGGAGTGGTTCCGCGGAGTTGTCATGCGCGCGATTGCATGTTGTCAAGCTCTTCTGGAAGAGGCCCAGCAGCCCCAAGAGCCTCCCAGCACCAGCAGCTCCGTAGGCTGAGGCGGGTCGGGGCACTTGGAGTGAACGGCCGCAAGGGTGCTATGTTGATCATGGAGTCCGAGAAGACCATCGTCGGAAGGCCGCCAGCTCAGCCTTTCAACTTATATTTTATTATAATTGTATGCATATGTAAGTCGTGATTGTTCCGGGCCTTGCCGCATGTGGCATTTTAAATTATCCTAAATATGTAAGACAATTATTAAGAATTATTAACCGTTGCCATTGTAACTTTGCCTCAACGGCGAGCAGAGCGCGCGTAGGGACGCCAGAGCGGAGAGCGCCGCGGCCGCCCCAACTGCGAGCAACCACATGGTCAACCTTCTGCCATCAATAAATTTTAACCTTGTTTCTCATCACATTGCTGATTACAACGCAATAAGTAATTGAAAATATGTTCACACCCATCAAACTAATATGTGTTCACACTTAGCACCGGGCTATAAAAAACTACCCACTCAAAAATTACTTCACAGTTCCTCTCCTCATCACCCACAAAACTGGTTTTTTCTATCAAGCCGTTCCGCCATGACCGGTAGGAGGAGTTTAGGGTAGACACATAACCAGGCAGCAAATACCAAGGCCACGGAAGAACTAGAGAGGTCCGCCGCGAAGCCGCAGCCGCAGCAGAGATGTCCCGGCGCGCCGCGGAGCCCTTGAACGAGCTCTCATGGGCACGCGAGGGCTCTCACAAGGGCATTTGTGGTGTCGGCCATCGCGACGAGCCGGCATTCCTGAAGTCCTTCGCCGATGACAACGACATTCTCGCTGGCATCACTACGCAGCAGGAGCTGGTCGACGGATTGATGAAGCTGCTCAAGATCAGCGATGCCTCAGTTGACAAGGCGATCGGCCTCATCGAGCAACTCATGGGTGACAATGCGAAGCTCCTCAAGTTGGTCGCCGAGAAGGAGGAGGAGGCCGCCGGTTGGAAGATGTTGCATGAGCAGAGCAGTGCCTCGGAGATGACGCTGAAAGTGGTCGTTGAGGAACTGATGGATGGCTTAAGGAAGCTCCGGATCTAGCGTGAGCAGGAGGTGGAGGAATCCTTGGCTGCTTTCAAGCAAAGTCGTGAGGAATTGAAGAAGGAGCTGGAGGATTTCGCTGCCCGGCGATCCATCGACGAGTAGAGACAGTAGTGACCCAGATCGTTGTCTGCAATTTCCTTCTTCTCTTGCCCCCATGTCTTCCGGGCTTTGCCGCATGTGGCATTTTAAATTATCCAGAATATGTAAGACAATTATTATCTGCGCCATTGTAAATTTGTCGTCGTATTATCCATTGCCATTTTATTTGTGGTCGTATTATCCATTGCCCTATGTGGCAATTTAAATTAGGGCGGAATACGAGTTAAAAACACGAACAAAGCAAATGCTGCCATGGGATCACAAGCAAACACCCTCCGTCCATGTGCTTTAATTAACCCATTAATGGAGAAGTTGTGAGCAAGGCAGGCGGCGGCTGGTGCATGGAGGTCAAAGAGCTCACTTCCCGGTGAGCATGGGCGGCCTTGCTGCTCGCACGTGTCCCGTCGAGCCTGCGAGGTGGACAGGATGCACGCGTCCCGTCGAGCCTACGCGGCGGACTGCTCGCACGCGTCCCGTCGAGCCTGCACGACGGACTTCTCGCGCTCGTCCCGTCTAATCAAACAGTTGCACGCACGCCACCGAGTATGGTTAAAGTTCGACACGGTTAATATAATACAACCGTTTGCGATATTAATGTGTCAGCTTTTTGTTTCAAAAAGGACTTCGTTGGCTACTAATGTGTGCGCCTCTTCTCAAAGTCGACGATTTTTTTTACCACGGCATATATGTGCCATGTCATGGAACCATGCCAAGTTTCATGTTTTTTGGGTGACTTTTTGATTTACTGGGATCTAAAAACTGAGATTCTCAATGTTTCAGGACGACGACAAGTTTGTAATTCATTCCCATTCCTTAAATGAGACCTAAACATGCACCCAATGACACATGTACGATTTCCCACCCATTTTGCTTCACTGGAGCATGTGCTTGTAGTTCAAATTTGAATTATGGACTACATTAAATGCGTAGAACACTTAGTAATTAGTAATATATATACAATGGCCAAACAAACCCTGAACAGTTTCAAATTTCAGCCCGACACTCATGTTATTCTATGTTTCCCGTAGAAAACAAAGTTCAAGGCGAGAAGAGGCAGCGATTATCGTTTCGCCCACAAGAGGGGCATGTTTCCCTGCCGGAACCACGAGGGTTGCGACAGGCTCCGGTTTGTAAGAGGCTGTAATATAGCTTCACCCAAATTGGACAATTATATGTACCATGTAGTGACACCATGCCAAGTTTCATGATTTCCTGGTGAGTTTTGGATTTACAGAGATTTAAAAACTGAGATTCGCAATGTTTGTGGCCAAGCCAGGAAGGCGAGACGGTTGAATTCGTTCCCATTCGTTCCATGGGACCTAAACATGCACCCCAAGGAAACATGTACGTTTTTCTAGCCATTTTGGTGCACTGGAGCATGTATTTGTAGTTCGGATTTCAATTATGGACATTAAATGCCTAGAAAACTCAATTAATGAATAAAAAGGTCAAACGAACACTGAATAATTTCAAAGTTCAGCGCGAATCTCCCGTTGTTCTGTGTCGCATGTAGAAGAAAATACGAGGCTAGAAGAGGGAGTGATTATCGTTTAGCCCACAAGGGGACACGTTTCCCTGTCAAAAGCATGAGGGTTATTGCGACAGGCTCCAGTTTGTAAGAGGTTTTTAATAAAGCTTGGCCCAAATTGGCAATGTTTTTACCACGACATATATGTGCCATGATGTGACACCATGCCACCTTTGATGAATTTCTGGCGAGTTTTAGATTTATGGGGACTTAAAAACCGAGATTCGAAAAGTTTGAGGATGAGCCAGGACACCGGTACGGTTGTAATTCCTTCCCATTCCTGGCATGGGACCTAAACATGCACCCAAGGACACATGTATAATTTTTATAGCCATTTTGGTGAACTGGAGCATGTATTTGTAGTACAGATTTGAATTATGGACATTAAATGCCTAGGAAACTCAATTAGTGTATAAAAAGGCCAAACAAACCTTGAATAAGTTTAAATTTCAGCATGGACATCACGTCGTTCCATGTTGCTCGTAGAAGAAAATACAAGGCGAAAAGAGGTAGTGATTACGTTTCGTCCACAAAGGGAAGATGTTTCCCTGTCGGAACCACGAGGCTTCTTTGAGAGAAGCTCCGGTTTTTGTAAGAGGTTTGTAATAAAGCTTGGCCCAAATTGGACAATGTTTTTACCACCACATATATGTTCCATGACGTGACACCATGCCACCTTTGATGACTTTCTGGTGAGTTTAGGATTTATGGGGATTTAAAAACCGAGATTCCAAATGTTTGAGGACGAGCCAGGACATGGGTACGGTTGTAATTCGTTCCCATTCCTGGCATAGGACCTAAACATGCACCCAAGGACACATGTACAAATTTTCTAGCCATTTTGGTGAACTGGAGCATGTATTTGAAGTTCATATTTGAATTATGGACATTAAATGCCTAGGAAACTCAATTAGTGTATAAAAAGGCCAAACGAACCCTGAATAAGTTTAAATTTCAGCACGGATATCCTGTCGTTCCATGTTGCCCATAGAAGAAAATACAAGGCGAAAAGAGGCAGTGATTATGTTTTGCCCACAAGGGGGACACGTTTCCCTATTGGAACCATGAGGCTTCTTTCAGAGAATCTCCGGTTTGTAAGAGGCTTGTAATAAAACTTGCGCCACAATGGACGAAAAAAATTCCTCGACATATAAGTGCCATGTCGTGACATCATGCCAGGTTTCATGATTTTCGGCTTAGTTTTGCATTTACGGGGATTTAAAAACCGAGATTCTTCTCACAAAATATTTTCAAATAGCACACGGTTCACTCACGAAAGCTGATATTCAATAAAAACTTCATGGAAACCATATTTTAAAGTTTCATAAAAATCTGAAAATACTGTGGGATGTTAAGAAGGTGATGTTTTATTGCGACACAAAATTTCAAGCTGAAAAACTTTACGAGATATGAGCTATGAAAAAGATAAATTCAGCCCTGAATAGTGACATTACTATTCGGCACTATTCAACGCTGATTTTGTCTTTTTCATAGCTCACATCTCGTAATGTGTTTCAAATTGAAATTTTGTGTGGCAATAAAACATCATCCTCTTAACATCCCGCACTTTTTTCAATTTTTTTTGAAACTTCAAATCATCTTTTTCTCGTGGTTTTCACCGGTTTCCACCGAATGTTGGTTTCCGTATGATATTCTCCCCCCCCCCCCCGCCCCCTGCTGCGCGCGCGATCTGAGTCGTGTGTTCTGATTGGCCAGAACCCAAACCCCACGGATTGTACGTGTGCACCGTTGGATGCTCCCAGATCGAACGGCAACCCTGAGCACTTTCGACATCACATGTAGTACATGGGTAAGAACTATGTGCATGCGTCGTGTAGCTCACACTTCCTTCTCTACTAGGTTTTCATTCAAAACAGGCTACCATTTCTCGCCACTCCTCTCATCGGTTTCCCGCCTCTTCTCCCATCATTTTCCGGCTACCAGTGTCAGTGCTCATTGAAGGCTAGCGGCGACACACCGGCCATGTAAAACATCCCACACAGTTTCTAAAAGCACAAATGTGTGTGATAGGAGGGAGTAGGTCCCATATGGTGACCAGTGTGAAATGCCTTAAAAGCAAGGAGGCAATTCTCATCAGCAAGGGCCGGCTTCCCTTCCGCTAGCCTAGTCGAATAGAACGCAGAAGTTAAGCATGCTCGGGCTGGAGTAGTCCAAGGATGGGTGACCCGGTGGGAAGTTGCATATCTCAAGCTTCATTTAAATGCCATGACACGGTCATTATAGAGATATGTTATATCCCTATAGTGACCTATCATGGCAATTATATAAACCTTGGGATCCTTGTTTTGCTAATTTGTAGACTATGTTTTTACGGGTTATTTTTTGCTCTACAAAATTAAAGAATGATTGACTGGACCTGTCATGGCGATTATATAAACCTACTATGTTTTTATGGGTTGTTTTTTCCTCTAAAAAATTAAAGAATGATTGACTTGACTTGTCATGGTGATTATATAAACCTTTTCAGGTTGCATGCATGGTATAGGGGGTAGGGTGTTCTTCTCGAGCATGTCTCCCTTGTGCAGCTTATAGACGCGACACATATCTGTGCGCTCCCCGAGGTATATATACTATCCTTTATCGACAATTAGGGGGGCCCACACAATCTATCCCTTTGACCCAACAACGAGAAGGGTTTAACCATGATGGTTTCCTATTGATACTAGTAAGGTACACGTGCATTGCACGCATGATATTTGGTAACCAAATTATGAATAAATACCACACTATAGCATCTAAGCTTTGAGTCATATATGCATGATGACTACTGCAGGATGCTGCTAACGCGACACTATGATCAGAGACCCTTTCACGAAACTGTGTGCGATGCACTAATCGCAAACGGGATGTAAAAAACCGTCAAAAAAGGTGCAAAACGTTTGCGATGGAGGATGCATCAAACACGATTCAGATTTTAGTTGTGTGTGCGATGCAGGGCATACGGTTCAGTTCAATGAACTGTTTGTGATGATGAGGAACAAAAGAAATGGGCAGCCAGATGAAGGTGTGTGCAATATACAACATACGGTTCACTCGGATGAACTGTTTGTGATTAGGCAACACAAAAGAAACGGTCAGCCAGATGAAGGTGTTTGCGATATACGGCATGCGCTTCATTCGGATGAACTGTTTGCTTTGAGCCATGAGAACAGAAACGGTTCAATATAACAAGATGTGTGTGATACACGGCAAACAGGTCTGTAATCAGAAACATGTGCGAAGATCGATAATAACACAGACGATTGCTGCTAATAAGTCGTGTGTGTTGTGGGCAAACACTTGGTGGTATACAATTGTCAGTGATTGATGAAATCATCACCGACGGGTTCCCCAATATGGTCCGTGTGCGATGTCATTGCACACAGAACAATAGCATATGTACTTATAACTTATAAGGACTTGATTCCATAAACATATTGAACATCGAATTACATATGTGGCTAGTACACACATGACCTTTGCACACACGAAAGTACGTTCCAAAATGCCTAGGAAACTCAAATAATGTATAAAAAGGCAAAACGAACCGTGAATAATTTCATATTTTTAGGACGACACTACTATATATAGTTGCATGTTGCCTCTCTAAAATAAATCAAGGCGGGAAGAGATGGCGTATGTCGTTTCGCACACATAGGTGACAAGGTCCCTCTCGGAAACATGAGCCTTTTTGAGAGAAGCTCCAGTTTGTAAGAAGTTTGTACCAAAACTTGTCCCAAATTGGACTATTTTTTTACCACAACATGTTGCTGCTATGTCATAACACCATGCCAAGTTTCATGATTTTGAGGTGAGTTTTGGATTTACACTAATTTTAAAACCAGGTTTCTCAATGTTTGCTGTCGAGTCGGCACCGCCCAGGATAGGCTTTTTCCTCATGGGTCCCAAATGACAAATCCAAATTTGTCACTATCATGCTACTCTTCTTATTAAGAATTATAGCCCATTTGGTGTGCTAGCTGAAAATAAGTTTGTGGGTGCTTGTGGGCGCTAAGAACTTGCGGGTTCTATAATGAACAAAGATCTCGAGGATCCCGCGAGAGTGATGTTCTTTCCCTATGTTGTGAATGCTTATAATATTTATGTCTTAATGAAAGAAATGGCAAGCCATTGGCCCAGTATGAAAGAAAATATAGGTCAAAACCGAGTTGATAAGGGAAACAATATCTAACTCCAGCTTACAAACAGTACAAAAGCACGAGGATTAATTGTTCATCAGGTTTAGACAAAATCCAGATTGAACAGGACAATGACATCTAACTCAACCAAAGTTTTCGGCAGTCACAATCAAATGGATCGTTCTGATCCATAAAATCAAGATCCCCGGCTAGAAATTCTACTGGTACATGATGACAAGCTGTTGTAAATAGAAGCCGAGCACGATCAGAAGCCCTTAGGTCCACCTGAAACTTCTTTTTATGTTGTTCAACACTTGCAGCCGTAAGAAATTTCTTGTCGAAAAACTTAATCCTCATGGACAATAGTGCCCTCGCATTCAACATGAAGAATGTGACAAAGCTAGTGTTTGCATTGTTGGATGCATATCCTTCCAGTGTTACTGTCTTCAAACAAATGTCATGAGATCTGAGAAAATCCCGGTGCTTCTTGAACCATCGATTAGTTATACCTTTTTCTCCATGTGTTAGTGCCTAAATAGAGATGAAGATTGAAAACAGTTAATGTCTAAAAAGATTATGTTGAAAGAGTGATAGCTCAATGATTAATTATAGTACATTATATATGGGCTTTCAATGTGCGTGAAATCATCACCTTTATATACAAATTCTCCAGACATGGAAAGCGTTGCAGCAAGCCAATAATTGTGTTCAGATCAAAACACCATATACTGATATGTAAGGTCTTGACAGAATCCACCACCACTGATAGGATGGGCAAGCTCTTCACTGAGCATAGAACATAATATTAGTACCAAAAGTGTACTCCAAGATGATACTTAACTTATGCGCACAAATGAAAAAGGTAGGTTACAAAAGTTTACGTGAATAATATACAGTACCTCAATAGGTGTGGAGCCAAACACCATCTTGAACCATCTAAAAGGATCACGAATTGCACCCAAGGTCTCCAGTTTAGGTGTAGAGACTATAGTTATTTGGGAAGGTACTATACCAGAATCAAGGAGCAACCTTTGAAGTGAAGGGCATCTTCGATGATGATATCATGTCCAAAAAACAAATTCCCATGCTTACAAGGTGGGGCGACATTATCTTGAGATAACGGATACGAATTTCCATTGCAAAAAATAAGTAGCAAGCGCTCCAGGGTAGGGCAGTTAGAGTGGATGATGCTCTGCAGTGCAGCCTCTGACAGATCAACCACCTCAAGCGCAAGAGTCTTTAGCAGTGGGAGTCAAAGCATTTGTACTAGATTGTCTGCTAGATGGCACCGGGCAAAGGTGGCGGCGTGGAGAGAGGAGGAAAACCATGTGATGGAAATTGGCGGTGAGGGCACAGATACATCGGTTCGTGGTATGTTACATACATAGTCATGGTAGAACTCAAGCTGCTGGAGTTTATCGAATTGACGGGATGTCAGCAAGGCGGCCACCGTGCAGGGTATGTCCAGCAGGTAGCATGCCGAGATGCAGATGCGTTGAACGGAGCCCTCGTGGGAGGAGATGATGGCTCCGGGGAGTTCAGAATCATCATCGACAGATAGCTGACGACAGTCGAGATTAAGAGGCGCGGTGCATCACAGAGTGCGCCACCGAGATGCGAGGACTTGTGTGCGGCAGCCATCCTTGGTGGGGAGAAGGAAGATGATCTTCCCAAGGATTCCGTCCGGGAGATCGCTGATGCGGTCCGCCGGAGATTCTACTGGTTCCTCAGGTCCAAGGGGCGCTTCTGGCCGCAGAACCTGGTCCAAGATCTACATCCGGCGGGGGCGCTGGTCGGAGCCTCATCTGTGTACATACCAATCTGGAAGAAAAAATGGCATAACATGTAGGACATTCGAAATCAATTCTCAAGATTAGGAAGAAAAAAGGCACAAACATTTATGTAGGACATTCAAAATCAATTCTCAAGATCTGGCCATGAATTATTAGCACGCAAGCTAACCCTAGTCGGATTATTAGCAAAAATCATTTGTACAGAACAAACAATTAATCACTAACTCTATACGGATAACATTCAAACAATCAATGCACTACGTGCATCTAACGGATCTTAATTACTCTGATTTCATGGACTGAGAGAACATAACCATAGGATTTGTATTCCAGAAAAATTATAGAGGGGCGGGGTGGGGGAGATTAACCAGAGAAAACACTTGATATGTTTGCCGCACAAATGGGTATATAGATGACTAACCGGTTTTCCGTCGGAGTCGCAGTTGTGGCCGGAGTTACTGTTGACCTCCGGCTCCGGCGGGGGAGGTACGACGGCGCCGACGAAGTCAAGGTCGTGGTGCTGCCCGCGCAAGCCCTCATCAGCGGCGACGGAAACCTCTGTGGCCAGCTTCACGCATTGTGCGGGTGCTTCACCAGCCCCGTTGTCGCCACTCCCTCCGATGGTGCGCTTCGGCGGCATTGTCATACACTCCAGAGTCTAGACGTTGGTGACAACTATGGACCGGGGGTGCGGCCGACTATTATGGCCGGCAGCTCAGGCGCGCAATTAATACGGACCAGTGGGAGCGAGGCAGGCTGCGGTCAAAAGTTGTCTCGCCTCCCGGTGAGCCTGCGCGGCGGACGTCTGACATTCCTACCATCATTTCACATAGCTACTCGCACGCCTCCCCATCAATTCACACACCTGCACGCACGCCTCCCTGTCTGCCTGCGCAGCGGACTGCTTGTATGCATCCCGTCAACTCATGCCTGCTCGCACGGCACACAGGGCATGTGGCAACACGTATATTTTTTGGTTTATTTTCTGCCGCTTTACTGCTTCACTGAACCGTTTGCGTTGAAGAGATGCACAAATCCTGCTTTGAACATCTCGCACGCTTCCCGATGAACCTGCGCACCGGACGAGTTTTGGATTTACTAGAATTTAAAAACCAGGCATCTCAATGTTTTGCCGGCAATCAACGGTGCTCCCGTGTTTGAAATTCATTCCCATTTCTTGCATGGGACCTAAGCATGCACCCAAGGACACAGATTTGATTTTTCAACCAATTTATATGCACTGGAGCATGTGCATGTAGTTCAAATTTGAATTATGCACGTAAATGCATTGAAAACTCAGTTAATGCATAAAAATGTCCAAACAAACTCTGAAAAATCACAAAAATTGACACAACACTCCTGTTATTCTATGTTGACACGAGAAAAGTTTGGAAGCAATAAGAGGCAATGGATATCGTTTCGACCCCAAAGGTGGGACGTTCCCTACCGAAACCATCATGCTTGTTGAGAGAAGCATAAACCCAAACCTGCCCCAAATGGGACAAAACATTTACCACGACATGTTGATGCCGCTCCATGATAGCATGCCAAGTTTCATGAATTTCAGACGAGTTTTGGATTTACTAGAAATAGAAACCAGGCATATCAATGTTTTGCTGGCAATCAACGGTGCCTTGGTGTTTGAAATTCATTCCCATTTCTTGCATGGGACCTAAGCATGCACCCAAGGACACAGACTTGATTTTTCAACCAATTTATATGCACTGGAGCATGTGCATGTAGTTCAAATTTGAATTCTGCACATAAATGCGTTGAAAACACAGTTAATGCATAAAAATGTCCAAACGAACCCCAAAAAATCACAACAATTGACACAACACTCATGTTGTCCTATGTTGACACGAAAAAAAATTGGAAGCAATAAGAGGCAATGGATATCGTTTCGTCCCCAAAGGTGGGACGTTCCCTACCGAAACCATCATGCTTGTTGTGAGAAGCTCTGGTTTGTGAGAAGCATAAACCCAAACCTGCCCCAAATGGGACAAAAAATTTACCTCGGCATGTTGATGCCGCTCCATGATAGCATGCCAAGTTTCATGAATTTCAGACAAGTTTTGGATTTACTATAATTTAATAACCAGGCATCTCAATGTTTTTTCGGCAATCAACGGTGCCCTGGTGTGTGAAATTCATTCCCATTTCTTGCAAGGGACCTAACCATGCACCCAAGGACACATATTTGATTTTTCAACCAATTTATATGCACTGGAGCATGTGCATGTAGTTCAAATTTGAATTATGCACATAAATGCATTGAAAACTCAGTTAATGCACAAAAATGTCCAAACGAACCCCAAAAAATCACAAAAATTGACACAACACTCTTGTTGTTCTATGTTGACACGAGAAAAAATTTGGAAGCAATAAGAGGCAATGGATATCGTTTCGTCCCCAAAGGTGGGACGTTCCCTACTAAAACCATCATGCTTGTTGTGAGAAGCTCTGGTTTGTGAGAAGCATATACCCAAACCTGCCCCAAATGGGACTAAAATTGTACCACGACATGTTGATGCCGCTCCATGATAGCATGCCAAGTTTCATGAATTTCAGACGAGTTTTGGATTTACTAGAATTTAAAAACCAGGCATCTCAATGTTTTGCTGGCAATCAACGGTGCCCTGGTGTTTGAAATTCATTCCCATTTCTTGCATGGGACCTTACCATGCACCTAAGGACACATATTTGATTTTTCAACCAATTTATATGCACTGGAGCATGTGCATGTAGTTCACATTTTAATTATGCACATAAATGCATTGAAAACTCAGTTAATGAATAAAAATGTCCAAACGAACCCCGAAAAATCACAAAAATTGACATAACACTCCTATTGTTCTATGTTGACACGAGAAAAAAATTGGAAGCAATAAGAGGCAATGGATATCGTTACGTCCCCAAAGGTGGGACGTTCCCTACCGAAACCAGCATGCTTGTTCTGAGAAGCTCTGGTTTGTGAGAAGCATATACCCAAACCTGCCCCAAATATGACAAAATTTTTACTATGGCATGTTGATGCCGCTCCATCATAGCATGCCAAGTTTCATTAATTTCAGACGAGTCTTGGATTTACTAGAATTTAAAAACTAGGCATCTCAATGTTTTGTCGGCAATCAACGGTGACCTGGTGTTTGAAATTCATTCCCATTTCTTGCATGGGACCTAAGCATGCACCCAAGGACACAGATTTGATTTTTCAACCAATTTATATGCACTGGAGCATGTGCATGTAGTTCAAATTTGAATTATGCACATAAATGCATTGAAAACTCAGTTAATGCATAAACAATGTCCAAACGAACCCCTAAAAATCACAAAAATTGATACAACACTCCTATTGTTCTATGTTGACACGAGAAAAAAATTGAAAGCAATAAGAGGCAATGGATATCGTTTTGTCCCCAAAGGTGGGACGTTCCCTACCGAAACCATCATGCTTGTGGTGAGAAGCTTTGGTTTGTGAGAAGCATATAGCCAAACCTGCCCAAAATGGGACAAAACATTTACCACGGCTTGTTGATGCCGCTCCATGATAGCATGCCATGTTTCATGAATTTCAGACGAGTTTTGGATTTACTAGAATTTAAAAATCACGTATCTCAATGTTTGCGGTCGAGTGACGGTGGCAGTGTGTTTGACATTCATTCCCATTTCTTGCATGGGACCTAAGCAGGCAACCAAGGACACGGATTTGAATTTTCAACTAATTTATATGCATTAGAGCATGTGCCTGTAGTTTAAATTTGAATTATGCACATGAATGCATCGAAAACTCAGTTAATGTATAAAAATGTCCAAGCGAACCCCGAAAAATCCCAAAAATTGACACAACACTCCTGTTGTTCTATGTTGACACTAGGAAAAAAATTGAAATCGAGAAGAGGCAACGGATATCGTTTCGTCCAGAAAGGTGAAACGTTCCCTACCGAAACCATCACACTTGTTGTGAGAAGCTCTGGTTTATGAGAAGCTTATACCCAAACCTGCGCCAAATGGGACAAAATTTTTACCACGGCATGTTGATGCCGCTCCATGATAGCATGCCAAGTTTCATGAATTTTGAGTTTACTAGCATTGCAAAAGCAAGTACGTCCATGTTTGCCGGAGAGCCACGGTGCCGTGGTGTTCGAATTTCATCCCCATTTCTTGCATGGGAGATAAGCATAAACCCATGGACGCATGTATGATTTTACAACCCATGTTGGTGCACCGGAGCATGTGCATGTAGTTTAATTTTGAATTGTGCACCTGAAATGGCTAGAAAACCAATTTAATGTATAAAATGTTCAAACGAACCCTGCATAATTCCAGTTCTTTTACGACACATATATAGTTGCATGTTCACTCCAGATAAAAGGTCTAGCAATTCAAATACCGTCCATTGCCGTTGTGATCCACTATGTAATTCAAATCAAGATGAAAAATCAAGTAGATCGCACACAGTTTATTATCACCAACCATGTGAGATGCAGCAAAAAATATCCTGGAGCATCGTCGGTGTATAGTACGCCTATGGCTTACGCGAGAAGGTGCGTCGGCTACAGTCCACAGCCGGCGTCTCAAGCACACTAGCTCGCTCCCCAAATATCATTTCATTGTTCAATCGTCGCCGGTGAAAGATGGGCACGTGGACCCGCATCATGAGGGCAACTTTGATGGCCCACTCCGGCGAGAGCGCGGCCGCAGCCGCCATGCGCGTGCTAACAAGGTGCATGAGCGCGGCCGCAATCTGCGACCGGGCGGCCATGGCAGCCCAAACGGACGCTGTTGCTTCTCAGGTGGCCGCAGCAACATCTGGCTCGGGGATAACTATTGGGGAACGTAGCAGAAATTCAAAATTTTCTACGCATCACCAAGATCAATCTATGGAGTAATCTAGCAACGAGGGGAAGGGGAGTGCATCTACATACCCTTGTAGATTGCGATGCGGAAGCGTTGTAGGAACGCGGATGAAGGAGTCGTACTTGTAGCGATTCAGATCGCGGTTGATTCCGATCTAAGCACCGAAGAACGGTGCCTCCGCGTTCAACACACATGCAGCCCGGTGACGCCTCCCACGCCTTGATCCAGCAAGGAGAGAGGGAGAGGTTGGGGAAGACTCCATCCAGCAGCAGCACGACGGCTTGGTGGTGGTG